>NC_069393.1:3422500-3738571 GCF_027475565.1 Acinonyx jubatus
TCCCAAAAATAAATAAACGTTGAAAAAAAAAATTTTTTTTTAAATGGATTTTCAGGGGCGCCAGCGTGGCTCAGTCGGTTACACGTCCGACTTCGGCTCAGGTCATGATCTCCCGGTCCATGGGTTCGAGCCCCGCGACGGGCTCTGTGCTGACAGCTAGGAGCCTGGAGCCTGCTTCGGATTCTGTGTCTCCCTCTCTCTCTCTGCCCCTCCCCTGCTTGTCCTCTGTCTCTCTCGCTCTCCAAAATAAATAAACATTAAAAAAATGGATTTTCAACTTGGAAAAAAAGACTAGTTGGTACAGAGCAGCTACAGCACAATACACATGGCTTCACTCCACACTCTGCTCTGAAAGAGTTTGTCTGGATTCACATCATAAGCAACTCAAACAGTTTCCATTTTTTTTAATGTTTATTTATTTTTGAGAAAGAGAGGGAGACAGAGAACGAGCGGGAGAGGGGCAGAGAAAGAGAGAGAGAGAAATCTGAAGCAGGCTCTAGGCTCCGAGCTGTCAGCACAGAGCCCGACACGGGGCTCGAACTCACGAGCCTTGAGATCACGACCTGAGCCAGAGTCGAACGCTTAACGGATCGAGCCACCCAAGCGCCCCTCGAACAGTTTAAAACAAAAAGACGGTAATTAAGAACTTGCAAAAATACTGGTTTGTATCATGTGACAAAAGACCAATACCCAGAATAAAGTTTCAAAAGCAAAAAACAGTACGTGTAATAATTCCAAAGACAAACAGGCCAAAAAACAAACGAACAAAAACCACAAGTGGCCATAAAGGTGCCTAACTTGAGCATTAATTAAAACAAATAAATAGGGGCGCCTGGGTGGCTCAGTCGGTTAAGAGCCCGACTTCGGCTCAGGTCATGATCTCACGGTCCGTGAGTTTGAGCCCCGCATCGCGCTCTGTGCTGACAGCTCAGAGCCTGGAGCCTGCTTCGGATTCTGTGTCTCCCTCTCTCTCTGACCCTCCCCCGTTCATGCTCTGTCTCTCCCTGTCTCAAAAATAAATAAATGTTAAAAAAAATTAAAAAACAAACAAATAAATAAATATGAAAACAATAAAAGTTTTCACATTAAAATCAGAAACAATAGACTGAGATTAGTCGCTGTCGGTGCCAGCTACAGGCTCACTCCTGAGTCACTGACAGAATCGTAACTGGGCACAACCTATCTGAGGGGCCATCTAGCAATATCTCCAAAATTTTGAGTGTGAATACTCTTTTATCCAGCAACTCCATTCCTAGGAATTTATCCCCAAGAGATAGTTACATAAGTATGTATATACTTGTTTACATGCAAGCATTTTGTTACTTAGAGCCAAATGCTGACAAGCCCCGAAGTGTCCTTTTGTAGGGATTAAATAATCGTGGAGGTACACAAGGAAATCCGGTTCATCGTTTAAAAGAATAAGTAGGCACTACTGAAATACTAACAAGGGAAAGACATCTACGATGTACTGGTAAGAAAAAAAAAAGCGACCGGGAAAACAGTATGAAGGGAATAATCCCATTTTTGTTTTGTTTTCTTAAAAAGTGCGCACGCAGATTCAGACTAAAGTCTATTGACACGGGCTGCCTTCGGGGAGTGAGATTATAGGGGAGATGTATGCTCTACTTTATATATTTCTGTGTTGTCTGAACACATCTATCAATTTCAAAACTAAAGAATGCCATTTTCGATAAAATGAAGGATGCTTAAAATCATGAGCCTGTATCACAAACGTCTGTACAGTCTCGTATTCCATAAAATCCACATAACTTCACAGTCTCGTATTCCATAAAATCCACATAACTTCGCTCATCGAAATGAGCCATAAGGAAACTAATCTGGAGTCCACACCCTCTAGTCTGGAAGCTCTATACACCTGATCCAAAAAATCCTGGACAGTGTTCATTCCTGGAGGAGCTATTTCCCCATGGTGCTAAAAAGCACAGTAAGGGACACGGGTTAATCCGAGGTGGGGTCCAGGCAGCTTTTGCCCCTCGGTGGGCCAGAGGCTACTAACACAAGGGACTCATCGCCCGGCTTCAGGGGGGGCCAAGGAACCAGGAGGGACACAAACAGCCGAACGAGGGAAGGTCTTCCCTGAAGACCAACCCAGGTACCACCCTCCTTTCTCCTGCGCTGGAATGTAGATGATGCCCCTTCATTGTTATTTTCACATCACAATGTCCTCGGGCATCAGGACTTCATTAGCACCTCCTCGGCCAAGTCTCCTGAGTCCCACACAAGAAGGAACTTAGTCTTTTCAGGCTGACTTTCCTTGATTCCCCCTCTTCTCTCTCCCACGAGTAGTTTTGAAATTTCACCATCAAAGCAGGGATGTACTTATACCTGGTAACAAGGAAACCCATCGTGGGCATCGCGCCCTCCTCCAGCGATAGATACCCTGGCTGCTGTCAAAATGCTCCTCTACTGAAGAACATTTTAAGACACAGGCTCTCAGGCCGCAGCCTTCAAAATGCACCAACACACACACACGCACACACACACGCACACACACACAGGCGACAGAGGCTGTGGGAACAAAGAGGATCCAGAGACGTCTGGACAACTGGGGGCAGGACCCGACCCTAGAGTGCACCTCAGATGGAGGGGACGAGGCTCTATAGGATGCTCCGGGCCAGGTGGCAGACTGGCAGACAGATCCTAAATTAGGTGTTAGTAAAGAATCCACATTAAGTTCTGGATTGATCACTGAACTACTCTCGACCAAGTGAGTATCTCTATTTTTAGGAAACACACACTGACGTTTGGGGAGGGCCAAGGGCCACGATGCATGTAACTTATCCATAAATGGTGCAGAAGAAAACTGCGTGCGTGCGCGTGTGCGTGCATCTGTGTGGACAGACGGACAGACAGAAGGATGGTAAGTAAGCCACTTCTGATAATCCAAGGCCAGCGACCAAATGTGCAGGGGCAACGGCTACTGCTGAGGGCTCCTTCCCAAACCACCTGGTGTCCTGCTGTTACAGAAAATGCAACACCTGTGGACACACACAAGGGAGCAGCCAGCTCTGCCTTCATCCCGTGTTGGAGGAAGGCATTCCGGGTGACACCGCGGGGCCCCAGGCACAGGGGCCGGGCCTCATCCAGGGGTCCCCAGCCCTCCTCCACCCCACCCTCCATCACCTTCCTCACTCACAGTGGCCCCTCAGGGCAGGGCACACTAGCCACCAGGACAGCTGCTTCTGTGCAGCCCCTGAACCTCCGCTATGCTCACACTTTGTCCCTTTACTCTAAGCAGGAGCACTCCTTGGAGAGGTACACCAACCAGTTTTAAAATTCATGACCTTTTAAACACTTTAAGGGACAGAGGCTCACAGGAACTTGCTAGTCCCTCCTTCTGAAGCCCCCAGTTTAGGCAATTCCAAAGTTCAAACGGCTTCTTCTTCTTTTTTTATTTATTTATTTTTATTTTTTTTTAATGTTTGTTAATTTTTGAGAGAGACAGAGACAGGGTGTGAGCAGGGGAGGGGCAGAGGGAGGGAGACACAGAATCCCAAGGAGGCTCCAGGCTCTGAGCTGTCAGCGCGGAGCCCGACGCAGGGCTCGAACCCACAGACCACAAGATCGTGACCTGAGAGAAGTCAGCCGCTTAACCGACTGAGCCAACCAGGCGCCCCTCAGATGGCTTCTTATTAATGGGACCCAAAAGCCCAAATTTAAACCTCTAAGCAGTGGCTTGGGGGGTGGGATGGGGAGTGGACTCACCTGAGCAGGGAGAACAGAAGCCTCCAGCTTGGGCCACTGGGAGCAAGAACCTGCAAGAGAAGGAAGAGTTCTAGTTCAGAATCACAGAAAAACTTCCGGTCAGCGGTTTTTAAGGTGTGGTCTGAGAGTCCCCAGGGGTTCCCAGGACCCTTCCAGGGGTCTCCCGGGTTCAAACCATTTTCGCAGCAAAAGGCAGGATTTCCCTTTTCCACTCTCTTCCCGCCAAGGCACGGCGGAATCTTCTAGAGGCTGAGTAACCAGTCTCGGCACAAAAGGCTTGAGAGTCTAGCTGTATTCTCGTAAGCGAGGCATTAAAGAGATTTGCGAAAATGTCGTTCTGCTCATTAAGTTTCTGTTGTTCTGGAAAACACTGATTCTCATAAAACATGTTATTTACAATAAAAGGTGAAGGGCTTACTGCTGCCACGTTTAATATACGAATAACTATTTTTAAACCTCTCCACTTGAATCCTAGTGTCACAAATCTCAGTAGAGATGAGCCACATAATAAAAAGCTCTCTGGGATCCTCAATCACTTTTACAGATGTCCAGGGGGCCAAAAATTTGTCATTTACAGATGTCAACCAAAATTTTGACAACGGCTGGTCTAAGGGTCTATTTCTGGTACTAACTTCTGTTAGGCTGCATCTGCTTTTAATATAGCAGCAGCGGACAATATTGGATATACAGCACGAAGTACCAGGCGCTCTGCTAGATACTTTCTGTACACACGGTATTTCCACATTCATGATCACTTGAACAGAATCGGCCTCTCCTGTCTCCTGGATGAGGAGACTGGTACTCTAGGAAATGGATTATCTGCCCAAAGTGAAGCACACAGAACAGGGTGTGAACTTGAGTCAGCCTGGCTCCTAAGATCGTGATCTTTTCGTGACATCATTTCTAAAAACAGTCGTTGTAAGAATTTACGCAAACTGAACCAGGGCGAGGCGCGCTGAGGCCCCGCACCTCTACCTGACATTGTGCGGACTCAACACGCCACAGCGTGAGGTGCACGGCCTGGATGAAATGGTACCGACGTGGCTTCCCTAAGTCCTGGTAGAGTCCTGCACTCTGCTCCCTACAAAAGACAGACCCCAGTAAGTGAGCTGTCCCGCAACGGCCGGCTTACGCCTACAGTCCCAGAACGGTATTGACCGCGATCAATTACAAGACCACCTCCCGAGAAGGCTACCGTTGGCCTTGGCTTTGGGAAGCCCACCTTTTTCAATCTGTCTCCATTCTTACAAAGCCCTGAAACAGCTGACGAAAGGTTACTATCGTTAGTCCCTCAACTGCAGCTGGACTTAAGGTTATGTGCGCCTGTAAGGGAGGGGGGAGACATTCTCACGGACTTAATGGAGCCGATGCAGCCAATTCGGAGCTTAAAAATCCAAAGCACGTACGGCGAGTCCCTCAAAAAAAATTGAACCTGGAATTACCATACGATCTAGTAATTTCCCTTCTGGGTACATACCCAGGAGAATGGACAGCACACGTTTTGAAAAGATGCACACACACCCGTGCTCACAGCAGCCTTACTCACAATAGCCAGAAGGCAGAAGCAGCTCAAGTGTCCATCAACAGATGAACGGAGGAACCAGCTGTGGCAAATCCACACGATGGAATATTACTCAGCTTTCAAAAGGAAGGAGATCATAACACCTTACAACACGGACGAACGCCGAAGACGTGATGCCAAGTGAAGCACACCGGCCGCAAAAGGACAGATACTCCGGGACTCCCCTTACATGAGGTACCTAGAATAATCAGCTGCATAGAGACAGGAAGCAGAGTTGGGTGGTGGCCAGGGGCTGGGGGAGGGGGAGGGGGAGTTAGAGTTTAATGA
This sequence comes from Acinonyx jubatus, assembly GCF_027475565.1. Lineage (NCBI taxonomy): Eukaryota > Metazoa > Chordata > Mammalia > Carnivora > Felidae > Acinonyx > Acinonyx jubatus. The sequence goes on from NC_069393.1 coordinate 3,428,076, forward strand.
GTACAACATTTCTGCTCGGGAAGAGGGAAAGTGTCTCGAGACAGATGGTTGCACCACTGTGTGAACATACTTAACGCCACTGAACCACACACTTAAAAATAGTAAATGTTCTGTTGTGTAAACTTTATCACACACACACACACACACACACACCGAAGAATTTATCAAAAAGACTTAACATTAAATAACGGGGGAAAGAATATATTATTGGGCATCCTAGGTCATTGCTTCAATCTTTTACTAGCTTATTAACTCCAGCCAGGGGCGCCTGGGTGGGTCAGTCAGTTGAGCATCCGACGACAGCTCAGGTCGTGATCTCACGGTTCACGAGTTCGAGCTCCGCATCGGGCTCTCTACTGACAGTCCAGAGCCCGCTTAGGATCCTCTGTCCCACCCCCTTCTCTGCACCTCCCCTGCTCATGCTCTCTCTCTCCCTTTCTCTCAAAAATAAACATTTATAAATAACTAACTAACTAAATAAATAAATAAATAACTCCAACCAAGCATCCATCCACTTGGCCCATGTTCACCAACCACCTCCCAGCTACGAGCTCCTATGCCGCGAACAGCTGAAGGAGACTGTCTCTGGGCAGCACAGGAAGGGCAGCGACCCAGGCATCGCACTAGATGTACTGAGATGCAATCTGGAAAGGCCTGCTTAGGAGACTCAACTGCACGGTGAGTGATAAATGTTTCTGGCACACAAAGCCACGAGCTCGTGCAACTACAAAAAAAAAAAAAACAATCGTATCCTCTGAACTATCCATATTTTTCAAAGTTGTAGGAACCCTTTTTTTTTTTTCTCTCTCAAGAGGCTTTCTGGTCTTCTAATTTTTTTTTTTTTTAAATGCTGGTACATTATAAAACCCTCCGCTTTTTCCAAGTCCTATTGATGAAACAGTTTGTGTTTCACGACTCACTATTTTGGGGTTAATTTCTCCTCTTCGGCCGAGACCCTTTAACTGACGTTGTGACATCCCCCACACAATGAACGCAGCTCTGTAAAAGGCACTTTTCCTTCCTTTGATACAAGCAAATATCCTGTAAACAATCCGTGCTCCACTCTTTTAACTCACTGCTTTTGTTTACCGACAGGAAAGGAAACCACAAATCCTCCCAAGTGGGACTGGGGGGCTCCACGGTTCTCCATTTCCTACTGAGCAGGTGGTTTACATGAGGCAACTGGCTATTGTCTTTTGCCTTGTTTTTGCTCTGGAGAAGAAAATCGGTGGGCTTTCGGCAGAGCGTAGTTTTCTCAAAGCGCAGAACTTGGGGCTGTGCGCTGTCCTGCAGAGAGCGGGTCAGAGAAAGGCGAGATGCTCTCCTGTCCCCTGGCCCATTGCTGAGAGGCGGCGACTCACACTCCAACAGGACTCTCTCTGCCAGAAAACCAGATTTGCAGGCAAAGAGAGGCCTGGCCCTTTGTTCTTACCAGCAGGTTCCTCAGCTGTTTTTCCCAGTGAAACAGGGCTCTGAGAAAGTGAGGGCAAGTATTTACTTTCCACTGAGAAGAATAAAAATATTCGGTCCAGCTCGAAGTCATTACTTCTCCAATGTTAGGACATGCTTGCTAGTATTCAGGAAAAGCACCAGAGAAAGGCTACAGTGTTTTGTTTTTTGTTTTTATTTTAAACAGAAAAATTCCTTTCGAAAGAAGGACATGGGTCCGAGAGGCAGAGTCCTAAGCACTGCTTTCTGTCCTTACACCTGTGAACGCTGGCAATGTGTGCAAGCAGTCCTTGCGCGGACCGGCCCCCCACTCCCCAGTTCTGGGCCAATAGGCCAGCCACGGTTCCCGCCCTGAATCTCTGAACCACGGCCGTGTCCTGTGCGCCGTCATGAGGCCCAGGGGTGCAGAGCTACAGTCTCAACCCGGGTGCAGAGCTACAGTCTCAACCCAGACCTCACCCGCTCCAAAAGGAAACTGCACACTCCAGGAGATGGTTCCTGAAGAAGGCATATAGCCGAACGTGGAATCAGCACCAGATTCAAACAGCCAGTCGTTCCCAGAAAAGGGTTTGGGATCCGCGCAGATGAATGTCACCTTAGGCCACGTGCTCCAGGAAACGCATGTTGGAAACCGCTGCCCCTGCCACGCCCAGCGTTCACCAGCACTGACCACGCAGGAGCACGAGCCATCAGGCTTTTACCATCTCGGCCAGTCGCACTTAGACACACCGTGTTCAGCGTTTCCAGTCCATTTAGAGGTCTAGTTTTACCTGGGCGTCTCAATCACAGGCCGGAGGTCAAATGACTTCTCTGACCACCCTCAAGAGTCTGCTTTTGCTGCAAATCGGGTCGGCGCGATGTGAAACTCTCAACGCGGGCAGCGATGCCGTTTGGCTACGCACATTTCCTTTGATATTTCAGCGTGGCGCCACGCACTACGTCACTCAGGTGGGGTTATATCTGTTTTCGTTTCGGTGTTTGTTTTGGCGGCTGTCGCAAATGTATTTTTAAATTGTTGCAAGAACCCTTAACAAGAGATTTACCCTCTTAAACGTTTAAGTGCACGATACGCTATTATTAACTCCATAGGCACGATGGGGCACAGCAGATCTCGAGAATGTACTCATCTTTACGTTATAACCGCAACCTTATACGTATTGAACAGAAATTCCCTATCTGCCCCCTGCCCAGCCCCTGGCAACCACCATGCCCCTCTCTGTTCCCGTGGGTCTGGTTATTTTTGGATTCCCCTCCTAAGTAGGATCACATGGCATCTGTTCTCCTGGAACTGGTTTATTTCACTTCGTATAACGTCCTGCAACTTCCTCCTTGTCACATACGGCAGGGTTTCTTGTTTAAGGCTGAATAGTATCCTTTGTATATATTCCCCGGCATTCTTTTCAAGTCAGGTGGAAAGAAGAAGGGCTCTGGAAACGCAGCCCCTTCAAAGTTATTTAAACATTGAATCAATATTTACTTAGCACCTCGAGCATTCAAACACTGTACTAAATGCTGTCCATTCCTGTCACCTAAGGCTCACTGCCTAATGGAGGGAGCCAACCTTTACACAGGTAAGTGGGATGAAATCTCTCGAAGGGCCCCGTTGGGGCACCAGGGAGGGGGAGGCCCAATTTTACCTGGGAGGAGAGAGAGAGGGAAGGTTTTCTGCAGCAGGTAACACGGGAGCCATGGCAAAGGTGTGGGGCGTGGCGGGGACAGTCCTATTCCCTCATGTCTATCAGCAAGGTACATACAGTCTTCCTCTCCCCCATGACTGGCCCAGGGTGAATAAAGAAGAATCTAGGCCTTGAATGCCTCCCCACACCTCGCAGAGCATTCATCATCCCCACAACACTCTGCTCTCGTATCTAGACTCTAGGATCCAGGAGGGCGGGAGCAAGGTTCACACTATGCGTCCCGTCCTAAGTACTGTGTTCCGGGCTTTTCTTCAAAAGTACCCGGTCAGTATTTCCTGAAGAATGAAGGAAAAAGAGAAGGATGGAGGGAAAGGGGAGGAGGGAGGAAAGAGGAAGGAAAAAAGACTGGCTCTCTGTGAAGACTTGAAAGCCGCGGAGAACGAGAACACAGGAGGCCAGCACAGCAAGGAGCACACAGTGCCCATCTGCCGGAAGAGAGAACGGAGGCGTTTCAGGACGGAATTCCCAAGGAATGAGCTAAACCATGTGCAATCACCCCTGCGCTGCCATTTTTGACCTACAAAAGCAGGAATTTCATGTGACTCAACCTCCCACACGCTCCTCCCCAGTGAGCTTAACTATTCCACGCCTATGACTGCGACGCATCACTTGCTTTGGTACCCTGCTAGCTTGGCGCCCAAACAGTGAGCTGTCACCCCACCATGCCACCCTACCCCGGCACCCCTACCTCGACATGCAAAGGGCGGAGCGCACATCCCTCCCGCCAAACCTCGCCCTCGGCCCCCGCTCCACACCTCAGCTGACGTCTCTGTTCTCCCTGCCCGTGCCCTCGTCCGCCACCGTGGACCGTGGCAGCTCCAGTGTCTGTCTGCCCGGCACACAAGGGCCACGCCCCCTATTTCTGGCTCTTGTGGGGAACCTTCCCTGGCCCTACGTAATGCCGTCCACTGGGCCACTCGAGGCCCAGCATTCCCTCACCCTCAGTGCCCAGTTCCGCGTGCAGAACCAAAGCCAAGTCGTCTACGTCGTCCCTGGGCAGGGCAGGGGTCCGGGGAGGCAGAAGTTCGGTTTCAGCTAAGAGGACTAGCTAGGGGGACATGAGCTCCGGCTACTGGCTGCCATCTTGCCGATGACACAGAGAGCGTGGCCGTGAAGGACTCCGCAAAGCGGAGTCAAGATACAGAGAAAGGGTCTGGGGCCACGTCAGAACCCCTGGCTCTGTAGCATGCTACCCCTAGATGCCTCCGTTACTTGAGCGATACCCTTTCCGTTTCTGCTTAAAGTTGGGTTTCTGTCATTCATAACCGGTGGTCCAGATGAATTACCTGGGCAAAACTGTACCACGCATAACATCACCTCAAAGGAGTCTTCAAATGATTCCCCTAAGATGGCCTTTACTCTGACAGTCATGGCGTCAGTAGGCTCTTCCCCAAATAAAGAAGCCCTATAGTTCCCATCACCCCAAACGCGAGCATCCTTACGGCCTCAGTGAGAGGCCTTCACCCCAATACAACTTTCTCAGACATCTCCAGAGGAAAAAAGTTTTCAAGAAAACCCTTCTAGACAGACAGTATCTCTTGCTCTCTGCTACCCCCAGGGACCATTGCTTACACCATTTATTCTGACATTTTTCAGTCAGTATCATAGATGATGATTTATTTATAGATGTCTGCCACCTTCAATCGGGAGTTCTTAATGAGCAGAGGCTTTAGGCATAATAGGTAATCGATACACCGCTGGTGAAATGACTAATCCTAAGCAGGCGAGCTTCCTGTGTTCAAAAACAATGGCTGGCGATGACGTCACAATCGAAGTCTGTACCCCTTTTCCATAAATTTACTACGTTACTTTTTCTTTGGACTTCTAAGCATAAATAACTAAATCAGCACGACTACTGAGACGTCCTTGATGTGGCGTAGCAAATGCTCTGGGCTCTTTCAGTATTTCCCACAAATAAGGTGAGTAGGAAGGACTCTTGGGAGCCAGTACCCCCTCGCTAAATTAAGTTAGACAGCTTTCACCACTCCTCGGTGATCGCCAAGTCCAAACTTGTAACCAAGGCAACCAAGCACTGGCGGTCTGTCCAGCCGCCTCTTCCAGCCCCTTGCCCCGCCACGCTTGCTCACACACCCAAACGGTGGTTTTCACTTGCTTAGGTGGAGGGTGGAGCAGTAAGAACTCCTGACACTGTTTGGTGAACACGCTCTCCTCTACCGAGTGTGTAACACATGATGAATAATGACATCATGTCAGTTTGGGAACCGGGAACGTTTTTATTAGCAGAAGGACGTGCGTGGTGGATTGAGATCCATCACCACAAGCACACCTACCTGGGGGCAAAAAAAAAAAAAAAAAAAAAATAGGATGTTGAACTTGGCCCACACAGTTGATACATGTCTTTCCACCCTCATTTGCTAGTTTGCTTTATCATCCGCTGGGAGACAAGCAAAACATCACAAATAAGAAAATATCCTTCCTTAATGTGGCGGTGTGTTGTCTGAAGGGCTGACAACTGATCCAAACTTAGGGACACCCTCAAAACCCGTGGTACCCTGCACGGTCTACAGGTCGGACAAAATTCTAACGTAACAATATGATGATGCCATTTTCGGACTTGGGGACCCTCCGTTGTATACCTGAAATCGTGTTCAGTAAGTCATCAAGAAAAGAAAGGATAAAACATACTTCAGAAATTCAAGTAGATTCCCTACTGTAAGGATATGTTGCGAAGAGCAACCATAATAAACTGAAAAAGTCTAAATTCACACAGATGACTACTGGCCTCCATAAAAGGTAAAATGTCCCAACTAAAAACCTTGCTAGCAGTGCTGTCTGTTTTCTGACACTGGGAGGGACAGAACCCATCACCAGATGCATTTTTTTGAATCATCCTTAAATATCGCTTACACAAAACTCAAGATGAAAAGTCTATGCTGAGCTGGGCAAACCAGACAGAAGGAACATGAGAAAGGGAAAATGCATTGGCATAGATTCATCTACTGAGGGCTTGACCACATCCAGAACGGAAGAAAGAACTCTGACCGTGCAAAGTGACATAATAACTGTGTTGCCACCTTGGGCAGGGCAGAGGATCCCAGCTAGTATGTAAGGGTGCACTTCTTTTAAGCCCTGTTACTTCACTTTGTTCAGCATTTTTTTTTAAGTTTATTTATTTATTTTGACAGAGAGAGAGAGAGGGAGAGAGCACAAGCAGTGGAGGGGCAGAGAGACAGAGGGATAGAGACAGAATCCCAGATAGATTCAGGGGTCCATCTTACAAACCACGAGATCATGATTTGAGCTGAAATCAAGGGTCAGACGCTTAACTGACTGAGCCACCCAGGCGTCCCTCACTTTGTTCAACTTGAAACAATTATGTATCTTAGTCAACTGAGGTGTAGCTCTTTATTGTATACACCTAAATGTAGAAAATGGGAAGCTAACCTCTGTAACTGATACGCAATTTGGGGAGAAAATACAACGGAAGCATCTGAAGTGTAACAAGAGAACAACCCTTGCCCATCCATGTAGGTTATCAGCTATCATCAGGAAGACATGTCTTCTATGTTTTCTCAGTACCGAGACATCAGACCTTTAGGTGATATGTTCTACAAGTGTTCCACCTATATGTTCTACACGTACAATCAGTATCCTAGTCTAGGGGCTACCGCTTGTTTTCTAACTGACTTCCCCTCCTTCCCCAGCAATGGAAGATATTTTACAGCCTCGACTCTAGAAGCAGCCACCCTACCACTGCAGAGCAGTGGGCCTCATTGCACAAGCATAGATGAAGAGGTGTGGTCTCTAAGTAAAGTGGGGGAGTAAGAATGAGATGGGCCAAAGGTTAGGAACTTTGCAAAAATGGAAAGTGACCAAAGCAGAATAATCTCCTCTTAATGTCCTCTCTCTTCCTCCCCTTTCCTTCTGATCTCTCTCGCCTCCAAAAAGTCTTCCCCCTCCAAAGGAGCCCACAATTTGATATCTATCCCTGTCTACACAGAAGTACAGCAATGAAACAACACAAAACGACCAAAGGAGGAAGAAAGCCCGTCTGGAAGAGTCATGCTCCATCACAAGGTTCTCTTGGTCTTAGTAACCTAACAAGGGGGAAAAGCAGAGCAAAGAGGAAGCTAGAGTGTGGATCCTGAACATGCAAATCGCAGGGTTTCTAGAAATGATGAAAACAAAGCTGGAGGTTGGTAATAATGCCACACTGACTTGCACACACTGTACAAATGCCCGCTGACCTGAATGAAAGATTTCACAGGTCCCAGGCAAGAAAAGCATGAGGAACAAACCTGGACAGGGTGGTACCTCTAATCTGTAACGATAACACCAGTAATAAAAAGAAAACTGGAGAATAGAGTTGGGATGGTATTTCAAAACAAAAGGCCAACGTGAAAAGATAGTATTGACTTGGCTTGACTTCATTAGCTACTCCAGAAAACTCCCACAGAAAGGCAAAACACAAGACGCGGCTCCTCCTCCAGACCTCGTGTTTGCTGTGCATGGGGACAAGGCTGGGACAGGGGGTTCTGCCACGCTTCTGCCCACACTGCTCTTTGGTGGCTTCTCAGTGATCGCGTGGGTCGATCTGATCCCAGTGAAGTCAATGAAAAAGCCACAAACCAGAATATCTAGACTCATGTGATCCACACGCTTGAGGAGATGTCCACTAAGGTATTTATTAATATTTTATCAGACGTTTTCATTTTGCTCAGACTAGCACATCACGTCTACAATGCCTCTACAACTGGGGATTCCTAATGGAAAGAGCCGTTGAAGGAAACCTGGCCTCGTCTCAAGAGGCCCTAAGGGACTAACTCCAGCCTGGGTATTCTACGTTCACAGAAGGAGTCCCTTGCACCATCACACAAAATCAGAAAACCAAGAGAAAAATAAAATGGGGCAAAATATCAACTCCCGAGTAACCGACCAACCTGACAAATTCGTAGTAACGGAAACAAAAAACGAAGGCAGTACTTCTAACCCATGAAATAGTGATTAGCCCCCACCATCACCCAGGTAAGTTTCTTTTAACGACGAAGAAAGGAAAGCACAGACAGAAATGACAAGGTGTTCTAGGCACAAAACCTTTCTCTTCTGGAGCCTTCCGAAGAGGAACTCACCTGTGATGCTTCAGAACCACAAGACAACGTAAACGGCCGAACCGCCTAGTCACCGTGCAAACACACTTGGAAAATGGGAGTGAATGACTTTATCACGGGCAGCAGAATCAATTTCACAACCGACTCCACGCCCCTGCCCTTCGCGCTGGAAAACACTGGTTTTTCTTAAGCTAACATCCACAGAGGCTGCAGTGTTGACGGGGGAAGTGGTTCTGCACAGCCGGTGACAGGGACTTCCAGGGGTCAGGAAAGAGACCTGCGAGGGCGAGGGCAGCGAAGGAAGGGAGCAGCGTCACAGTGCAGCATGGACGGGACAGGCTGTGCAGCTCCCTTTCACGATGTCCGAAATTACCTTTATAATACAAGGAGCACTCGATAAACCAGACTGTCTTCAAACCCACGGACTTTATGAACCCGTTACTCTTGATCTAATGACTCAAACTACAACACGTTTCTGGAGTCACACAGCAGGCACGGATTTAGATGTCGAGGACGCGTGAGCCGCCACCCCCAGTGAGAGTTCCAGCCTCTAGGAGCTCTCTTCACCTCGGGCCCCGCCACATCTGCGGTCTGTGTCTGTACGATCAGTACAAATCAAGCCCAGCTTCTGCTTCACCGAGCACCCTCCCCATCTGTTTTAGAGCAACGGTTCTCGGGGTGCCTGGGTGGCTCAGTTGGTTAAGCGTCCGACGTCGGCTCAGGTCACGATCTCACCCTCCGTGAGACGAAACATTACCTCGTACTTCAGCGAACAATCCACTATTCAGATGTGGCTTGGTGGTGACACTCGACAGGAAAGGAACAACGTGGGCGTGTTTTCAAGGGAAACGGCCAATAAGCTACTGAGATCTCAGCCTCTATGCAGCCCTAGGACTCTTTGAAAACTTGTATTTCCATATGCACCTTAACACTGACAACTTCCCTGTATTTAAAGGCTTTTCCAATTGGTGATAGGATATTTTTAACTTACAAAATAAAATCTATCAACACTTGGGAGATGTTCCAAATGACCGATGCGTGACGTTCAAAATCACATCCGGGACAGAGTTTTGAAAGTTAATATATGTGGTTTCAGAATCCACATCTGAACCAACCTTTAAGGAACCACCACTAGTTGGGGAACCTGGGTGGCTCAGTCGGTTAAGCGTCCGACTTCGGCTCAGGTCATGATCTCGCGGTTCACGAGTTCGAACCTGCCTTGGGCTCTCTGCTGTCAGTGCAGAGCCCCGCTTCACTTCTGATCCTCTGTCCCCCCCCCGCCCCCTGCCCTTCCCCTGCTGGTGCATGCTCGCTCTCTCTCTCTCTCTCTCTCTCAAAAATAAATAAACATTAAAAAAGAAACCACCACCATTTGGGGCGCCTGGGTGGCTCAGTTGGTTGAGCGTCCAACGTCGGCTCAGGTCATGATCTTGTGGTTCATGAGTTCAAGCCCCGCATCAGGCTCTGTGCTGACAGCTCAGAGCCTGGAGCCTGCTTCAGTTTCTGTGTCTCCCTCTCTCTTGGGCCCCTCCCCTGCTCATGTTCAGTCTTAAGACACTCCCATCCCCACTTTCTCCCCAACCACATATCCATGTGAGGCTGGATTTTCATCGTACGTGGAAACTGGAAGATCATATCACAGCAGAATGGATGCAGACACAAAAATGAGAACCCAGCTGTCTTTGGTTATGCCCAATATTCAAGGCATTTTTATAGAAAGGTATAAAAAATTTATACAACACTTCTTAATTAGGTTTGTTTGGGTTTGGAAAATGGTGACCTTTGACAAAAAAAATGCTGTTTATATTAACGTGAATTCTGCTCAATAACGATTTTTTTTAATCTCTTGGTTTTTATTTCTAATGTGATAAACATCAGTGGATACAGCCATATAAACAAAAGCTCTCTGGAGTCCTCGATAGTTTTTAAGTGTGTACAAAAGTCCCGAGACGAAAATATTTGAGAATCACCACTTTAAAAAGGAATATTTAGATGGCAACTCCCACAGGGAGACAAATTTGAGAAAGAAAGCAGGTAGGCTAACGTTTCTTAATCGTCAGATGACAATGCAAAAAACAGTCCCATCTTAATTCATTAAGCCAAATATACATTTACTGAGGTCTCTCTTTAAGGAGAGACAAATGGTTAAGGTATTTAAACATGTGGATCGCCATTAATCTTCTACAAATTTCCCAAATGACTAGTCTCGTGTGACGTTAGGGTAACACCGTATGCAAATTCACCCAATTAGCTCACTGATACTTGTACACTCTCCCGAATTCACTAACATCCACCACACTGCCTTTTGCCACCATTGGCTGAGAGACTTCTCACTGAATTATTGATTTTCTGCCAATTAATTACCATAGTAAGATTCAATAGGGCTTATCTCTGTAGAAATTGTCCCTTCTCCGGTCTTCCTTTTCTTGTACCCTTTAGAGTCCCTTGGGGAATCAAAATAATTGGAAGCCTAAAGACGCGATCCTGAATTCTAAAAATATCCCTGGCATAACTTACAAACAAGCCAGTTGTCAGACGCTTAAGTGGACAAAGACCTATTTTTCACTGGATAACAGGCTTTGATGCTTTTCCCTTAGATCTTCCCTCAATTCTCTGTCACTTCAACAACTTTACCACTCGAATCTTAGAATAAATCAGTTGTGCTGAGCCCAGCCGAAGACTGCTAAGTACATTCATGTACAAACGCTCATTCATAAAAGCCGCATGCTTGACCTTACAAGAACAATAGAAAACAAATTCGCCTTACCGACGGGCAAGCATGGAAATCTAAGAGAAGGGAAAACAGGGTCTAATTCCCGAAATAATACTTGCACAGCTAAGCAGACGTCCCTGCAGCAACTCTAGGATTTAGACTCCACAGCAAAAGAGGATGCTATTCAAAGCCTCCGGAATTCATCTCAAGAATACCCATTATGGCCCTTCTTAAGTTCTCTAAAATGTGGGTGTCACCGGCTTGAGCAGTGAGACTCAATAAGGCTCTATGTTCAGCACAACCTCAGTCTGGAAAAAGCAAACAAGTTAAGCCACAGTGTAAATGCTGAGCAAGGAGAAAGAGAAGGAAAGAAAGAAACTTTACGACAGCATCCACATTTAACAAGGTTGCTGGAGGAAGAAAGAAATTTTGAGTTATACACATTCTTTTCTGGAAAGAGGGAAGGCACAGAGGAAGAACACCGAGGACTTGGTATCAGATGCGCCTTGGGACCCCAGCCTCACCTACATCCTGAAAGATAGGGCCTGGGGCCAGCCCACAGGACCTGCCACACAGCATGTCAGCCCTGCCTTCCTCCTACACCTGCACCAGCATACACACAAAAAAAGAAAAAAATAGGTCCTGCAGTGAAGGAGAGTGAGATCTTCCAACGCCCAGCCAACCAGAGTCACTGTACAAACAGCAAATTCATTAACATGCAACAGACAAGGGGCAACTGGCTAGAGAAGCAATCCTCTAAAGAGAGAACTGAAATCTACCCACTTCAAACACACATAATACCAACAAGAAAGCCTGTGCTTCCTCAGACTTTCCTCCATATAGTTTAGAACAAACAAAAGGTTTCAAACCTTGAGCAAGTTCAGGGCTGCTGAGAAGAAAAGCTGGTAAATCGGAACGTGGTGCATTCAGAGTGTGGGTTTGTTTTCCGGGGAGCAGGGCAGAGGGCTCACCGACCTATTTCGTGCCCCCAGCACTCCGGTGTGAAGGTATCGACCCGAATGGGAATCATGAGAAAATGGGCAAGTGTATCTGAACGGGAAGACTTAGTAACACAGAAATGAGTAACTCTGCCTGTTACACAAATATTTCACACGTGATTCTCTACTTCCCTGACCAAACTGGAAAATAACTCGACTGTTTATATTTCAGGGAGGGAGGGGGGTTTAAAAAAAAAAAGGAGTACTGAAATGTTCCACGTGGGTCAGCAGGAGGACTGGAATCAATCCTGTAACGTGTGGACTAACCAGGACTGCATGGAAGGCTATCCTCTTCCTCCAGCCCCAGGTCCGCCCAGGGTGCGAGGGGCAGCGGGCCGGGTGGGGGTGGCGCTCAGGGCTCCGGGCAGACCAGACAGGACAGCAGGCTCAGCGCTGCTGAGCCTAGTCCCTTCTTTCCCACTAATCAATGCCCAAAGGGGTGACCAGGACCAGGGGGAAAGATGGCTGAATTACCTGTTTCTACTAATCTACTACTGAAAATAAACCACCAGAGAAAGGGAAGGGAAAGAATGTAAAATTATCAATTCTTAGACACACACACACACACACACACACACACACACACACACGCTGTTAGAGGCTGTCTGATAGCGAGAGGAATATTTAGCACAGACATTTGCAGACACTTACTGTCTGAATTAAAATGGGAAGCGGCAGAGATAGGAGTCACTGAATAATTAGCAATGACGACAATTTTACTCTGCTATCTGCCAGATACAATTACGTTCACTCCATCTCCGGAGGTAAACACATCCGAACTAGTAGATCTGAAAGGGACCACCTGCCACTTGTCTTTGTTTTGTTTTGTTTTGTTTTGTTTTAAAGGTTCTTCATTTCGGGATACAACTATGGACACCTAAAATGTTTACGTCCAAAAAAAAAAAAAACAAAAAAACCAGTCATAGCCTATTATAAATTGTGACTTCTGGTACTGAATCAAAATAGCTTCTGGTTTATCTGGGAAAATCAAACAAGAGCTGATGTATCAGGCTGTCTACACGTTGCTGGCCTGAAAGGCATTAGAAGGGCTAAGCAAAACTTCCTGAATCATCAAAGAAAGGAAGGTTTATTGTTACCCAGAAACTTGGTAAACTGGGAAGTTTTCTAGAATTTAAAAAAAAAAAAAATTTCCAAAGCCTTTCCTTAAGGGCCTCAGAAAACCAGCAATGAGCCTAATTTCTTACTACCGAGTAGAAAGGAGCAACAATATGTCAAATGTCGGTGTACCCTTTCCATATGTTCACCACACGAGAAAGAACCCTGGAGCACACATGCCTTTCTCTCCTTAAATCCCACATCTCCTTCTTTCCTCTGCACAACTAGAAAAACAGAAGAGGGGGCAAAATCTTTATAAGTAACTAAGAAGATCTGCTCCTTCACTGCAAAAGATTCTCAGGTTTGTTTTTTTTAATGCTTTATTATTTGGTGGCTGGCGGAGGGGGAGCAGAGGGAGAGGGAGACATAGAATCTGAAGTGGGCTCCAGGCTCTGAGCCATCAGCACAGACCCTGACCGGGGCTCGAACTCAAGAACCAAGAGAGAAAGACCTGAGCTGAAGTCGGATGCTTAACCGACTGAGCCGCCCAGGTGCCCCAAGATTCTTAGTTTTAACAGCAGCCCAACTGCAGAGCCGGACATATGCAGGTAAATCCAAATTTCTTAGGAAACTCAGACACCAGCTGCAAAATGAATCCAAACATGCGTCTTTCCAGGGGCTGCATAAATTACGACATCTCCTATCTCACACTCCTAACAAAAAACAACACTTCCAAGAAAAACAAGAAGATATTTTCTCTGAAAGTTAAATACTCCCCCACAAAGATGCCTCTAAAATGTTACATTAGCTGGTCATACTCCTAAAAGTCAAGAAATACTCATTTGTTTAATAGCCCATGTTTACAGAGTCCTAGTGGTGGCCGGGGACAGGGGCTGAAGCCAGGAGCCAGCCCCCACCAGCCCACAGGATGCTAGCATTCAGCCTGTGGATCAACACCAACCCACTTTCCCAGATATTCTTGAACGTAAGCAAGATATTAACTAGAGGTGTTCCTTTCTAGGGCCTGACACAAAGACTACATTACATAAAAAGTTTAAATGCATATATAGCTTTACAGAATAAGGAATTCTGAAATAACTCTCAGTAAAGATTTATTGTCTCTAAGGTGCTTTTCATAAAATGATTTATTGTGGTTTCACCAAAATGAGTAGAGAGAAACATTCCAAAGTATCTATAAAACGTTGCTAGGCATCTCAAAAGTTAGCCAAGTGGCAAGAATGTTCCAACAAGTTGTCAAAATAAAATGAAAAGACAAAAATTCTCGGCAACACAGAGAATAAAATAAAGATATCCCATTAAAAACAAAAACAAAAAAAAAAAGTCCTTGTGTGAAATGAGCAATAGTCACAGGGCTATAATGAGGATCTTTAGAAAAGTGGATTTCTAACAGGCAAGTAGTTGGACCACGTGGCCCCGGGGATGTTTTTTTTTCTCCGTGGATACGAGGGCAGAGACCCTGCCTGGGTAGGCACGGACGAGCTCTTTTTCTGCATGGTCAATGCTAACCCACACAGGCAAGCTCAGGGCCCTCCCACAGCCATACTCAGCTGCCCCCTTGACCTCTGGCCCGTGGATCGGGCTTCGGACCCTCTAGCCACCTGTCAACCAGCAGACTGGTCCCAGTCCCTGAGATTTCTCAAAGCCCCTCTCCCCCACAATCTTTCGGTGACCTCACTCCATCACCCCCCCCCCCACCCCCCGGCTAAAACAGACTTGCAGGGTATGACTCCAGTTCCACCTAACTCGTAACAGAAAAAGCGAATATAAAACATGAACCAATGGAGTGGGAAAAGGAAAATGTAGCCAGAGCTAGTAGGTGGTTAAGGCCCGTGATGGGGGTGGGCAGGGCATGGGTGTGAATGAATAAAAAGCGAGCAGATGGTCCTGGGAAGAGCGTAAAAACACAAGGGGAAGTTGAGTCAGAGGGGCTAGCACCAAGGATGCAGCACCAAGGGAGACATGACTAACAGCCACAGGGGCCTGGGTAGGGATGTCACCCAAACCTCACTGTAAGCTCCTAATCATCCATTCCAGTAGCTCTTTCTGGAGCGACTGTGCCCATGTAATTCTGTTCCAGAGAGTTCCCTCTTCATTCTCTCCCTGGGAGAAACACCTTGAACAAGCACTAAAGGCAACCGTTGGACTCTTTTCCCAGCCTCGCTGTTAACTCTTCCCTTTAAGGGTTTAGCAACATCAGTGCGTTTCAGCGTTCACTAAATCTTCTCCCAGGTCAACCACATTAAATGGCCCGAGTCTCCCAAATTTAATAGGCTCTTTCTTACATCTGGTCAGAATCTCTGCTGTTTCTAACACCATTTAAGTTCACTAAAAATTCCAAGTCCCGGAAGTCAGAAAGAGTACCAATAACCCCCCAAAAGCTCAGCGGCGGGGGAAGAGCAGGGCCCCGATGCCAGATTTGAGGCCAGGGCTCTGACCCAGAACAGGTTGGGGGGCGGGGGGGTGGAGGGAGGTCCTGGCCACGGCCAGGTGTCAGAATCACCTGAAGAGTTTCAGGAAGTCCCGGCCCCCAGGCTGCCCCACTCCTATTGGATCAGAACCTCTGGGGTGGGGCGGGGCACGTGTAGTCTTTCAAGACCCCCCCCCCCCTCCACCATGATCCCAGTGTGCAGACAAGTCTGAGAAGGCTCTTCTTGAACTCCAGGGAAGGCACTCATTCTGGAGATCAGGAACAGCCAACGTGTAATCGGAGCCGGTTCCTACTGAGCACTTACAACACTGTTGGCAAGAATGAGGTCATTTACACCTGGCTAGGCAGGGGGGCGCTGGGTTGCAGTGTCTTTCCTGTCAACTACTCTCTTTTCATTCATATAAAGAAGACTTATCCCCTACCTCATGTAATTTCCAGTCCAAAGAGCACCAAGCTTTGGGGCGATGAAGGTCTTACTTTAATAAAGTGGCTACACAAAACAACACAAAAACGTAAAGAAGAAAAATGTGAAAGTCTGAGTGGCTGATTACAATGAAAGGTCTAGCAAGAAGTTTCAACCCGACAAAACCTCCCAGTCCCCCTGTGAAGGAGAGCAAGGAGCAAGGACAGGTGAAGGTCAGAGGCACCCCAGTCTTTGTGCTGCAAGGCCACTGCTGTCACTGGGCGGACCCTGATTCTTTTCAGCTGTCACCTTCATCACAAAGGACAGAAGGCCTGGAGACTGGACACTCTATCCCAGCGCACTAATCTCATTCCATCCAGCTCAGACTGGGCTTGAGTCTCAGACTGGGCTTGAGACGAGGTCTGCAAAGTCATCTTTTGTACTTCCTCCAACAATAGGGGTTTTCAGAATCCTGACTTTCATAGAAACTGTCTAAATTAACTTTCAGGAAGTGGGGGTGGGGGGGGAGACTATGTGCAGACTTCCACGTATCCTTAGAATTAGAGTCTTTGCAGCAAATGACCATTTTTGTCCCATCAATATTCTCTTTGAGAAAAGAAAAAAAAAAAAAACTGACTTTTGGAGACATAGGAAATTTGAGCTTGATTCCATTAAAAATGTCAAAGGGAAAAACGTTCCTACTTTCGTTATGAAATCATCATTCAGTGCTTGCTTAGAGGATCGACTGGGTCCATAAACACTTGCAAACCAAATGGTAACTAGGTCAGAACAGGTATGAATCCGGTCTTCCACGATGGCTGACAATTACCTGGAAAGTTCCACTGCCGGGGAAGAGGTGAGTGGCTTCCCCTGCAGCCTGCAGAACTGCTCTCATTCACTAAGGATGCCTTCAGACCCTTCTAACGAAAGTTAACAGCAGGCCTGAAGCTGGGGGTGGAGGGGCGGCAAGATATGCTGGCGAGACGCAGAGGAAGGGCAGGAGAGAAAAGACTTCCTTCACGGCAACTCAGATTCCAGCAAGTCGGTGGGCTCACCCTGAAGCCGTTCTACGAATACTCAATTCGGGCAGCTCCGGAACATTCGGTAAGAGTCTCCCAGGATTCACGTGGTCACAGGAGAACTGCCCTGTGGGTTTCCCACACGCGAGACAAATTCCAAACGGGCAGTGCCACTGGTTTGCAACTTGCTGAAAAACCTCAAAGCGAGGGCCCGAAGCATAGCACAGCTGGGCCCCAAATCACACACAAGGAAGGATCCTAACGTGATTTTCTGGTCACTGAAACGTACCTGTGCTAATATGAAAAGAATCTGAATTCCAATGTGCTAACATGAAATAGAATTCGTTCCAGGAAAAGAAACTATTAAAATATTGCCTATTTGCTTTTTTTTGTTTTTCTTTTGGTCAACTAATATATTCTAAAATACCCGTATTCGTATGGAGAAAGGGTAGGGGGCTCCACTTGAATCCAACAAAATAGCTATAAAGGCATGGTCTATCTGGAGAGGCAACAGTTTATTATTATTGAATTTCATATTTATAGTATTTAATAATGTATTTAACACTCTAAATAGGATTAAATTTCATATTAAAACAAGCACTAGAGAGAAGAATAGTAGTAGGAAGGCTACGGTTCGTGAGAATTTCACTTCCCAAAAGGACAGCACGGTCTCCTATTCCAGGGTCTGTGAGTGCAGCCACCATTGAAACGTAGCGTCTATACCACCACCGTCTGCATTCCCCACCCGGCTAACTAGGATACCCGCGTTTGCTGCACGGATGGTTGCCGGAGTCCAGCTCCAACAGGTCCAGGGGTTCCCGAAGGGCGGACGGCGTCGATGAAAATAAAACAAAACGAAAATAAAAAAAACTAAAAATAAAACACTAAAATAAGAAACTGAAACTAAAATAAAAATGGACCCGGACAACAGCAGTGTGTTGAACTGGCCGATTTGTTGCAGCAAACGTGGCATTATATTTGCTAGTGTCTAGTCATTTGCTAGTGATACGTCATCGACGTTTTTCTAACATTACCTAACTTCGAAAACGTTCCTATGTGTAATCAACCTTTAAGAAATGCCGTGGCGATTTTCTCGTTATGTTCCCGCATACCCTTTGACTATTGATTAATTTCTTACATTATTCCATTATGCACCCGCATTTGTCTATAATTATCTATAGTCTATAAAGCGTTTGCTTTGCTGTTCGCGTGAAAGGCCCTCCATTTCTCAACACCTCAAGTGGAACAGTTACAGGGACGTGACCTCCTGACCACATGGGGCCAGAAGAACAATGCGTTTGCCTCGGTCCGAGGTGCCAGGAAGGGGCCGAAAAAGCCTTAGAAACCCATGCCCCATGCATTCTCAGAGAGACAATGCACCTAGGAACCAATGAACCATTCTGTACCTTAAACGACTAGGTTCAGTCATCATCTGGAATGCCTCCGGGGGGGGGCTGGGGGGCCTAGGGGTTGAAGTCACCTGTGCCCAGAGATACACTCCTTAGTTGCCGGAGTGGGGCTTTCAAATCCATATGTCTCTCCTTTATTGGCCTCCTTTGCTGGCAAATGTATGAGGCCATCCTTCCTGTAAGTAGAGGAGTCTCCGTAGGGGATGGCAAGGGCTAAACGTAAGGCCGCACAATTTCTTGCAGAACCTTATTTTCTTCCTGAATGGTTCTTTTCCCAGGGGGCCTGCCGAGGGCCATTCCCCAGCAGACAATACCCCAGGTAGTTTTGAGGCCGAATTACCTAAAAGCGGGAGTACAAGACGCTTCCCTGTCGGGCGGTCACCAATCCATCCACAGCCCGGGCCCTGCCACTCAGGCTGGGATGGCTCGGCTTCCAACAGATAGGTTTATCTGAAAGTCGGCTATTAAAGCACATTAGAAACAGTCGCGATTTAAAAGAAATACTCTTACCCTCATTCAACCTACAAAAATGTGCCGACCGCCCATCACGTCTAAGAACATGCTGGAAACTGAGGCACCAAAGGTGAGACAGTCGCTTTGTCTCCACCACCACCACCTCCCTTCCCCAGAGCACATGGCCTGATGGGGACGGGAGGGATTCCACAGCGGGGGTACTGGCGGCTGTACTAAGTGCCTAGAGGAAAAGACCTGGATGACCGGGGAGGGCAGAGCTGAGTCCAGAACTGGGGAGAGGAGGTCTGGAGGGTGTTCTCAGCACTGGTGTCCGAGTTGAGAGCTGAAGGAGGAGCAGCGCTGGCCAAGCGAGCGTGGAGTGGCCGGGCCTGGACGACAGATGGCGTGTGGCACAGCTGCCCCCGGGGAAGACGCACTGCAGACACGGTCTGGACGGGGGAAGGGAAGGCACAGGTGGGGACAGTGGATTCGGCAGAAGCCAGGCAACAGTCCCCTCTCTGGTGGCAATGGGGGCCTGGACTCCAGCCTAAAGAAACGACAAGATCTGATCTGGGAGTCCAATCACTCAGACTACTGTGGAGACCAGGCATTTCAGAGGTAGAATCAGAAGCCCAAACGTGAATTCCTTTTGGCAAGGCTGAGTCCAATGCATCAGAAACAACTTTTGCGATGCAAATAAATACCCCATCTTATTTATTTTTTTAACGTTTATTTCTTTTTGAGAGACAGAGAGACAGAGCGCAAGTGGGGGAGGGGCAGAGAGAGAGAGGGAGACACAGAAAAACAGGCTCCAGGCTCTGAGCTGTCAGCACAGAGCCCGATGTGGGGCTCGAACTCACGAACCGTGAGATCACGACCTGAGCCGAAGTCAGATGTTTAACCGACTGAGCTACCCGGGCACCCCTAAATGCCTCATTTTAAAAAACAGGTTTTCTGCATGAAGATCTTTACGTACTGGTTTTCCTAAAGCGAGGTATACCTGCACGTGAGCCGCAGGCTGCTGACAGCTTGCGGACAACTATCTGCCCCTTCACCCCCCTCACCTGGCCGTGAGCTCGTCCATGATTCCGGCTCCTAAAATCAAGCCTGCTGTGTTTGGTCAATGTTCCTTTAAAAGACAGCTCATGTCCATCTCCAAAGACACCTGTTTCCCTTTGGTTCATCAGAGACTGGCGAGCCAGACAGAGATGAACCCAGACAAATAGGCCTCAGACGCCCCTCAACTCTGGAACTCGCCCCAGCCTTGGGGCACGAGTCCTAGAGATGTGCCTCCCTCCCCATGAAACAAGCTTATTCTCTTGGACTGCAGGCTGGCCCCTGCAATATCTAACACACAAAATCACAGACTTCCCAATTTTGGGGTTTTTGGCTTGTTCATTTATCTATTTATTTATTTTTTTAATTTTTTTTTAATGTTTATTTATTTTTGAGACAGAGAGAGACAGAGCATGAACGGGGGAGGGGCAGAGAGAGAGGGAGACACAGAATCGGAAGCAGGCTCCAGGCTCTGAGCCATCAGCCCAGAGCCCCACCCGGGGCTCGAACTCACGGACCGCGAGATCGTGACCTGAGCTGAAGTCGGACGCTTAACCGACTAAGCCACCCAGGCGCCCCTTGGCTTGTTCATTTAAATGGACTTCAACGGTTGCTGATCAAGCAATTTCCCTCATGGCCTGGAATGCGTTCGATTCAGTTGACATCACTTGCCTTAGCAAACAGTGAGTAGTCACTGGGTGAACAGCAACCTGTCACACGCTTCAAAACCTGGACCCCGACAGAGTGGGCGTGGGGGTCCTGGACTCGGGTTACATTCTGCTTTTTAAAAATAAACAACAGAGCCACTGCTCCTCATCTGGGGACACAGCAGCTGCGGCCAAGCTCCCGTCCTGCCGAAGCCAGGACCGGCTCAAGGAGCCCCGCGGTGGGCCTCCTCCAATGGCTGCTTCCTGACCCCGCGTAGCCCCCACTCACTATACCACTTGGCAGGTGGATTCAGGGTAATAGAATGTCAACAGCTTTTCAGCAAAGCGCTGCCTGCCGAGTAAGAATTTTGGCCAAGGGCACATTTTTACCTGTTGCAAGGAAGTTGCACCAGCTTCTGTAAACTGTCAGATCCAAACACGTTGCCAATTCTGGAGAAACCCACACGTCCGTGCTGCGCGCCCACGTGTGCCCACCCCGCGTGGCGCAGCCGCCTGACACAGCCTTGTTGGCCCCCAGGGGTTCAGCGAGGGTGGCCGCCCACAGTAGGAGAACTGACCCATTGAGATCTGGGATAGTCCCCCTCCCGTGTCCCCTCCGGCAGATGTGACCAGAGCCGGGAAAAGCAGATTTGCCTGAGGCCTGTGAGCGCCCACCAGCAGGACCAGAATCCCACGCTGCCAGGTGGGAAGAAGGCCACAACCCACTCCCGGCAGGCTGTGCAGAAACATATCACATCCTCCACAAACCATTCATCAACCACCTATCTACCCTAGGCATCTCTGGTCCAAGATAAGAAGCACCTTCCTCAATGTGTGCTACTCAGACGTATCAGATGAAAAATTAGCAACTAATGTACTTGCGAGGAGAAAGCAAACGTGGGCTTTGCTCGCACACAGGCTGGGCTCCCAGCGAACCACGGGCAAGAGTCCACGCTGGAGTTTACCGCCATCTGAGGGGCACCCTTGGCCCTGAACCGGCTCAGAAAGCAAGACCTTGGGCTTTGCTGGGTGCTTGCCAGGGATGCTTGAGAAGTTTAAGCTCAGCTCTGGAAGGAGCTATAAACATGACAGCCACTTCAACTTTTCAAAGGAAGGGCCAGTACTGGTGACAGTTAACAACAACAAGAAAAATCATTTCTTTGCATATCTGCGCGGTGCTGTATTAAGCAGAATCAGAAAGCGCATTTTGAATAAAAACTACACAAAATCAATTTGTTTCCCCAGTCACTCTCCCTTAAAAGTTACAGCCAAAGTCAACCCTCCCTTTATTTCCAATCAAGCATGTCTAATATCTTCTGGTTACTTCGAGCTTGTAAGGGCATGCTGCCTGATCGGGGCAAACACCTTAGGCCCTGCAAAGCAGGGGTGAGGTATGTGAAGGGATGAGAGAATGGGCTGCTGGGCTGACTGAGAACCAAAGGACTGCTGTCTGAGAGTGGCTTCTTCTTTATGCCTGAAGGTATCTGTTTATATAATTTCCCCAAAGAGATGACAGCCTGAATTACAGAGTGTGCCTGGTGGATGACACAAGTGGTCTATCTCTGCGAGAGCCGGGGAGGAAGCAGGCTGATCCTGAACTCTGCATACACAGTACCTCAGCTCCAGTGCAAGAGGCCGGGGGTCAACGCAGGAAGAAACCGAAGCCTCGGGACACGCACACTCCCGTCGTGCAGGCAAGGCAAGGGGAGACATATACCATCTTCACTCGCCTAGAAAGCTGGTTATATAAGGCTTGATAAAATCCAGCCAAGGAGCCATAAACACAGCTATTGTTTCCCATGACAAAGCCACTTCTAGTCTAGCATATTGTGAGTAACCTGCTTCCTGCGGCCAGCGGTGGACGAGCCTATCGGATGAGGGGGGGTTTCTGCATCTCCGGAAAAGGAGGTGAACCACGGGGAGGGGGAGTGAGCTAACAGCAGGAGACAGATCTACTCTCCAGGCCTCAAATGTATGGCCAGGCTGGGCCCTGGGGCAGACAATGAGGCATGCAGCCCCCAGGGCCCTAAGATTCTCCCAGGAGTCCAGGAATAGTTAATAGGCAGACGGTGGATAAGGAATCTGTCTCTAGACCCTCACCTTCCATGCACTCTTCCGGAAAACGGATGGGTATTTCTGTTTTCCCAACAGCTGCTGTCTCCCGAAATCTTAACATGGTGCATGGTCCCAAAGTTCAAACGCCAACCCCTAGCGCGCCAAAGGGATAATTCAAAACGTGATCATCGGGGAAGACGTCTTTGGTAATTAATCATGACCCTTTAAATTCATAATGCTTCCTGGTTTTAAGCGCCTTAAACATATTTCTGCTAAGGGGAAACTCTGACCCATCTGACCCAGGGGGAAAAAAAAATGAAGAAATATAGATTAGTGGTATGGATTCTCTTAAACATGAACTGGAAATTTTTCCCCCCAGTGCCAAAACGTTCAAGCCATGTTAGGGAAACTCCTCAGATGACAAATTTACTTGAATTCTGTATTTTTCAATCAGGAAGTTAGAATTGATTCTCTCAAACTATACTGTCAAAAACTCTATTTCAACTAAGACAACCCTCGTATTAGTTTCACTGTTTAAGATGTTTAATACCGCACACTTCCCATTACCAAAAATAAATCATTTGACCTTGTGACCAAAATGTTGGGTGTGAACTTAAAACACGGGAGAGACTATGTAGTCTTTTTGGGTTTTTTTGGTTCACATCTCTGTCTTTTTATTTTTTTTTAATATGAAATTTGTCAAATTGGTTTCCATATAACACCCAGTGCTCATCCCAACAGGTGCCCTCCTCAGTGCCCATCACCCACCCTCCTCTCCCTCCCACCCCCCCATCAACCCTCAGTGGAGACTACAAAGTTTTTTAAAAGTTCTTCCAGGGGTGCCTGGGTGACTCAGTGGGTTAGGCGTCCGACTTTGACTCAGGTCATGATGTTACCGTCTGTGAGTTCAAGCCCCACATCAGGCTCTGTGCTGACAGCTCAGAGCCTGGAGTCTGCTTTAGATTCTGTCTCCCTCGCTCTCTGCCCCTCCCCCACTCATGGTCTGTCTGCCTCTGTCTCTCTCTCTTTCTCAAAAATAAACATTAAAAAAACTTCTAAGTTCTTTCAGAGGGCATAAGGACAAAAAATTTGAGCACGCCCAGACACCCCCTCACATGGCGGCCAGAGCAGTAAGCATTCCTCAAGGCCATGAGGAATGTCACTACCGGAGACAGAAGTGGTGCAGGGAAAGTCTATGAAAAGGACAAGGAGGAGGGGGAGGGCATTCCAAGCAGAGAGGAGCCCTGGGAAAGGAGAGAACAGCAAAGCCAGGGATGCACATAAGGGGGCCAGGGGCAGGAGTTTCCAGCCCAGAGAGAGGACTGAGGCAGTGGAGAGCTTACGTGCCCTGCAGAGGGGCTCAGATTTTATCCACACATCCAAGAGAAGGTTTTAACTAAATCGCTGCTTCTATGGAGAAAATGCTGACAGCCATAGGAAGGATGAGCCAGAGAGAATGAGAAGCTGGGAGCAGGCGGGTCAGCTAGGCAGTGATGTCCCACAGAACCCCCTGTAGTGATGGGAACATTCCATCTGTCCCGTCAGCGAGGACAACGTTCCAGGCGGCTGCCGAACACCTGAAATGCAGCTCATGAGACTGAGGAGGTGAACTTTTCTTTGTATTTAATTTTCCCTCATTTAAACTTACATTGCCACATGCAGGCCGGTGGCTACCCTACTGGACCCACAGGCTAGGGAGCGGTTTTAAGTTCACAGGATGGTACGTCCTGATGTGCGGCAGGAACAGGGGGGAAAAGATTCAGGAGGGATTTCTGGGGGCGCCTCGGTGGCTCAGTCGGTTAAGTGTCTTACTCTTGATTTCAGGTCAGGTCAGATTCCAGGATCATGGGTGAGATCAAGCCCCACGTTGGACCCTGTGTTGACAGCGTGGAGCCTGCTTGGGATTCTCTCCCCGCCCCCCCCCCCCGCCCCCCGTCACTCCCTCCCTCGCGCTCAAAATTAATTAATTATTTATTTTTAAAAAGATTTCTGAAGCACAACTAGTAGATGCTGGCATACAAGTGGACAGATGTGGCATTAGGACTGAGTTAAGGAGGACACCAAGCTTTGTCTAACCCGCAGACTAGGTCCATGTGATAGCTTGGTACAAAGGGGAAAAGAGGGTAAGAGACATTTGTGGGGGAAGATCATCGATCCAAAATGGGACTCACTTCTTTGAAATGTATCAAGAATACCCAGGGGCGCTTGGGTGGCTCAGTCGGTTAAGCGTTCAACTTCGGCTCAGGCCGACGGTTTCACGGTTCATGAGTTGGAGCCCTGTGTCAGGCTCTGTGCTGACAACACAGAGTCTGGAGCCTGTTTCAGGTTCTGTGGCTCCCCCTCTCTCTGCCCCTCCCCTGCTCGCGCTATGTGTTTCTCTCTCAAAAAAATACAATAAAATAAATTAAGTTAAATAAAGAATACCCAGAAGATGGCTAGAAGGTGGGTGGAAAAAAGGTCAGACAGGTAAAGATTTGGAGGTCACCATCACAGAGGTAGTGAAACAAGCCACTTAGGAAGGTAGGATCACCCAGAGCGAGAGCAAACAGAAGGGACCCCAACACCTCGAAGGTATTCAGGAAGGAGAGGCCAGCCATGGCAGAGAAGAAATGTCCAAAGGCAGTCACAGCATGCAAGAGTGGTGCACAGAAGTGGAGGGGAGAGAGAAGGGGGGCAGGGGGGTTAGTACTCGACATGGTCACAAGGAGGGCAAGTCACAAAGGACGGGGACTGGGGCCAGCAGGAGGATTCACAAGACCAGGAACCGCAGAGTGCTGAGGGATGAGCGCCCTGCTGGGTGCTGGGGGCACAGCAAGAACCGGGCAGTCTCCTCTCGCTCAGTGATAAGATACACATGGGGCACTCAGGCCCTGCTCCGACACCAGCTACAAGACCACACCCGCTGCAAGTCTTTACCAAGGTCATTTCTTTCTCTGGGCCCCAACAGAAACTATCAGGAAGGTTCGAAGTAAAAGGGTATCTAGCAAAAAAATAATAAAAATAAACACCTTTCAACTTCCGAAGTCAAGATCAGGAAGTTTAATGGGAACAGATGTGATACGTGCACAGTCTGCTTTACAAAGTCTCTCTTTTGGGGGCGCCTGGGTAGCTCAGTCAGTTAAGCATCTGACTTCGGCTCAGGTCATGATCTTATGGTTTGTGAGTCTGAGCCCCGCGTCGGGCTCTGTGCTGACAGCTCGGAGCCTGGAGCCTGTTTCGGATTCTGTGTCTCCTCCTCTCTCTGCCCCTCCCCTGTTCATGCTCTGTCTCTCTCTGTCTCTCAAAAATAAATAAATGTTAAAAAAAATATATGTATTTTTTAAAGTCTCTCTTTTGTCATCCTACACCTACCTGTCACCGCAACTATCTCCTTTAATACCAGCTGGTGGCACTTTTTCAAACAAATGGAGCTGATCCCACCCCAGGGGCTGAGTCCAGCAGGCAGAAAGACCCAGCACACCCGGACTCTTATCTTCAAAGGATCCCAGCAGGTTGTCCAGCATGGAGGGCACCTCCTTTGCAAGAATCCAAACCAACTGTTTTCAAATCAACTTTGTTTCCGACTCTCATTATCACTAATGAGAGGAAATATTAACCCTCGGCTTAAAACTTGATTTCCTTCGCGTTCTTTTAAAAAAAATAGCTGTCTTCATTCAAAACTCCCTCAGCTTCTCTAGGCAGTCGTATTCCTTTCTTTTCCCGCTGTCTTCTCTCCCTGAGCGTAAGCACAGGCATGGGCTCCTGTAGCACGTGCTCGATGCTCAAATAACGCACACGAGGAACAGCAACTGGGAGCCGCTGAGCACTTACACGTGCCAGCAGCAGGCAAAGCACTTGCACGAGCGCCCTCCGTGAGCTCACAACCATCTTCCACAGCGGGCCTCACATCCGCATTCTGAGTTGTGCAAATCGAGGTACCACTTGCCCAAGGAAGTGCAGTGCTCAGTCACAGTCAAAGCCTAGGTCACCACAGTGCCCGAACCCCCACCGGAACGCTGGCTGTCACCACAGACGCTGTCACGGCTTTCTGATCCATCAGGCCGTGCTGCGTGAGACATTCAGACCACCCGTTTGTGCCTCAGACATGTGATGCTAAGAAGGGCAAGCGATTTCAAGGACATTAACGCTGGATATATTTTAGAGGCGTCTTTTGTAGCACAGGCATGGACTTCATCATCTATTAATACTTTTCATCCACGATCGTTACAATTCGATAGATACTAAAAACTGACTTCAGACTTGCTATTCAAACATAATTCTTAAATCGTGCTTTCATAAGTCATGTAGATAATTCACGGAGAGACAATTAGCCTTTGACACTGCACTTAATTTAATAAGCCATTCTGGAATTTTAATAGAAGCATTAACAAGCGTGAAGGAAGAATGAACTACTTTTTGAGACCTTATAACTTACAAATTAGCTAATTTTTATTTTTAATGTAAATGTCAAAAAGCACAGTATCAAAGGGCTGGCAATGACACTGCCAAAAACACATGGATGTTATCCGAATCAAGGTATCTCTGCTCTCAAAGATAAGCAAAGAGCAACAACAGTAATTTGAGAGTAAATGCCGAAGTCTCTAACTTAAATCTTAGTCCCACTAAGAAAGATGTCCTCATTGTCCAGGAATACTAGCTATGAGGATTCAACAAAATAATGTATATAAAAGCATTCAGTGCCGGGGCACCTGGGTGGCTCAGTCGGTTAAGCATCCGACTTCGGCTCAGGTCATGATCTCACGGTTCTTGAGTTCGAGGCCCGCGTCGGGCTCTGTGCCGACAGCTCGGAGCCTGGAGCCTGCTTCGGATCCTGTGTCTCCCTCTCTCTCTCTGTCCCTCCCCGCTCTCACTCTGTCTCTCTCTCCCTCAAAAATAAATAAACATTAAAAACAATTATACATAAATACATAAATAAATAAAAGCATTCAGTGCCTTACCAATAAAATGTATTATTAATAGTAAAAAATCAATCTCCTGAAAGTAGGTTGATTTAATGCCTTTACGGTATACATACATGTATTTTCTCCTATGTAACAAGTTTAAATGAAAGAAGGTAGTCAAAAGGTTAAAAAAATATATATAGTGCTTAAACTCAACATATAGTATCAGCCAAGTAACAGTTTTCAAAGGAGATCTGCCTACATGATACTAACCTCGGATTGTAAGTGCTTTCTGATAAGTACGTTTAGAATACGTAGTAAGTATCTAATAAATATTTGCTAATTCTGGGCCTTAAATACGTCTTTTAATTATACTCCAAAGAACAAATCAAGAAGATTATGTAATAAAATAAATCCACACTACACTGAACCAGGAAACTTTATTGAAACAAACTACTTTTTTTTAAGGATACATATAACGGAGTCATAGAATTCAAATACTTTAATACTATGTTTTTTCCTCTCACAAAATTAATATGTTCATTTTAGAAAAACTGGAAAACAAACGCGGAAAGAAAATGATAATTACACATAACCACAAGTAATAACCACTGTAAATTCTTTAATGTATCCTTGTTCTGAGAATGCATATGCATATTTAATTTTCCTGCAAAACTGGGATCCATTATATATACTGCTTAGCAAGAAAATGTTTTCACTTAATATTCTGTGCACATTTTCCCACGTCATTAAATGGCCCTATAAAACAAGATATTTAATTGATTTAAATTACTTGATCATATGGAGAATCATAATTGAATGCTTTACAGCCAGTATTTTTCCAGTTTTTCACATCATAACTAATACTGCTTTGAGGATCCTTATACATAAATCTTTTGCACCAATTGTGGTTATTTTGTTGGGCTGAAGGTGCAGGGTTGCTGGGTCATGTTCCCTCCCACCCGTACACCATCCATCTTTCGCCTCTTGAGGGAAACGGACAGAGAACCCGGGGACCCTGCTGCAGAAGACAGACCACCTGCCATAGGTACGAGTGACTTTGAAATAACAAAAATACAACATAGGCTGGGATCCCCAGGCGTGGGGATCCCCAGGCGTGGGGATCAGGGGATCAATTTTCAGTATCATCCCTTCCTCGGGTAGATCCCTTCCTCCTTAGCACAGCCCTTAACCATTTACATGTACAGGGTCCTCCTCTTAATAAAAATATATAGGAGCCCCTGGGTGGTTCAGTTGGTTAAGCTTACAACTCCTTGATTTCAGCTCAGGTCATGATCTCATGATAGTAGGATCGAGCCCCATGTCGGGCTCCGCACTGAGCGTAGAGCCTGCTTGGGATTTTCTCTCTCCCTCTCTCTCTCTGCTCCTCCCCCACCCACATGTGTGTGTGCGCACACACTCTTCTTTTAAGGTAAATAAACACAGGGGCGCCTGGGTGGCTCAGTCAGTTAAGGGTCTGACTTCGGCTCAGGTCACAATCTCACGCGTCGTGAGTTGGAGCCCCACATCGGGCTCTGTGCTGACAGCTCGGAGCCTGGAGCCTGCTTCAGATTCTGTGTCTCCCTCTCGCTCTATGCCCCTCCCCAGCTCATGCGCTGTCTCTCTCAAAAATAAACATTAAAAAAAAATTTTTTTAATAAATTCTGTAAGAACTTCCCTACCCACTAGTAGCTACCTCCTCGCTACAGATCAGTCTTCATGACATCAAACACATTATCTAACACTAATCCACACCCCAACTTTAAAGAAGAGGCAGCTGTTTTCACACACACACACACACACACACACACACACACACACACAGGAACTTCTTTTCTAATGGTTTGTATTCCACAATTTTAATCTAGTTTCTCTGAAAGCTAAGTCAGGATAATCACCCACATCAAACTACCTGGAAACCAGTTCAAAAATTGTTGAACACGTAAGTCACGTGACCAATCCTGATCAGGACAGTATTATGATGTTGTCAAATATAACACAAAAGTACACAAAATCCTTTTTGTTCATCAAAAGACAAATGGTCTACTACTTTACAGAATAAGTTTTCTGACCTGGCCCCCAATGACAAATCAAAGATCAAGTTGGAAATACATCATTTGTTGATTTTCAGATAAAAGCGTAAAATGCTATATAAATTGAACTTGCCAAATTTACTTTAAAATCTCTTCTTCCATTTCCATCAAAGTACCTCATGTCAAAGGGTCTCTCTACAATGAGTGTGGTTCAAACAAAACATAGAAACTATCTAGACACATATAATCCCCTGCAAACAGACATCATCAATCTGTCCCTGATTAGAGAAATTAATAAGCAAGGAGCAGGCAAGCTCATTTATCACATCAAAATCTCTAAAAATAGTTGACCACTGAACAGCACAGATTCAAACTGCGTGGGTCCACTTCTATGCAGAATTTTTCCAATACGGTACAGAACTGAAAACCTACTTTCTCTTCCTTAATGATTTTCTTAATTTCATTTTCTTTCTCCAGCTTTACTGCAGGAATACCGTATGTGATGCACATAACATACAAAGTAAGTGTTAATCGTCATCGGTGAGGCTTCTGGTCAACAGTAAGCTATTAGTAGTTAAGTTCTGGGGAGTTAAAAGTCACATGTGGATTTTCGACTGTGTGGGGGGTCAGTGCCCCCAACCCCCACGGTGTCCAAGGGTCAACTGCACTGATATACAGTGGTATTTGTTACAAATGTGTTATGAGCATTTAGTATGAGGAACTGCTCTTTTACTGATAACTGTTACTTGGTTATGATTGTAGAACAAAGTTATGCGTGTAATTGTAACCGAAGATGGAAGGGAGGTAACATCCTTGCTAATTTTTGCAGTTTTTGTTTCGTAAAATACCCGAGAAATTATACTAAGAGATCTGGGTAAACAATAAAATATTGTTTTATTCCTCTCGGGGCTGAGAGGAAGCACCATTTCAATCTCTCTCCCTAACTCTGAATTCAACAGAAGGCCAGGGCAGGTGCCTGAGAAAAGTAAAACAAAGTGAATGTATAAAATGAAACAGAATAAAGGCAATACAGTGGGGCAAGAGGGTGGGGTGGGGAATCGGCTCTGTCCGCATAGCGACCTTCACTCACACTTCAAAAATGCATTTCTTGAAAAATTCTATATGGTCTAACAATACGCCCAAGGCACAGAGGGCTGTGGATGCTCTGCGACCTTGGACTTGTCTACCAGAAGGAGTGGGATGGTCACCAGCAGCACTGGAGTCACAATGTCTCCCCTCCAAAACGTATTACTGAAAATATTAATATTTGCCTAAGACCTTTAATACTATATTTAAAGAAAAAATATTACATGTAAAGAAAAAAAAAGTCTTGATGGCTATAGAAGTCCCATACAAGAAGTAAAAAGCAGGGGCGCCTGGGTGGCTCAGCCAGTTAAGCATCTGACTTGGGCTCAGGTCATGATCTCATGGTTCGTGGGTTCTAGCCCCGAATCAGGCTCTGTGCTGACAGCCCAGAGCTTGGAGCCTGCTTTGGATTCTGTGTCTCCCTCTCTCTCTGCCCCTCCTCCGCTTGCACTCTGTCTCCCTCTGTCTCAAAAATAAATAAAACATTTAAAAAAAAGAAGTAAAAAGCAAAGTTATAGGTCTTCTCTAGCAATCTCTCACTTTCACTATGGAGTCAAGGGGAATATCTCCAGGTATCAGACATGGAACTGTCTTCCACCGATTCTGAAAATTATTTGGAATCGAAACATTCGAAGATGAAAAACCTGTGACCAGGGCTGAGCTCTAGGAGGACCCGGCGGCCTTGGGTCGGAGGCAGAGGCCTACAGGCAATCAGGGACACGCCTACAAAAAACTGCATTTCAGGGCCTGTTAAGCCTACATTTCCACTTAGTGCTGGGTGAAAATGTGTTCCCATGACTCGGCAATTAAAACAACAACAACAACAAAAAAAACTGGAACAAAACAGAGACACTAACTATAAAGACAAGATGAGAAGGATCAGCCTTCTGGAAACTTCCAATTAAGTTATGCAACTCAAGAACAAAAAAGATTAGTGGCAAAAAAAAAAAAAAAAGCCTTGATGTAGGTCGGACTGGCTCATCTGGATTTAGGGAGCACAGAATAGGATCATTGAGGAGCCATATGCTTTTTTTAACCCACAGAACATGCCCAGCATCAGAGCAACAGGAAGTCAAGAAGGTTCTGAACACAAGAAAGAATCACCCAGGGGAGTAGAGGCAGGTCCAGCAGGCCTTTCTTTGGAGTCCAACAATAACAGAGAGCAGTGGGAGGGGGTGTGTACAAGCCACTTCCGGGAGGATTATTAGAATATTTGTGATTTCTTTGGCATCTCCTCCCCTTCTCCCCATGAAGACGTGACCCCTGACAAGCCCTCCTCTAGAAGCCTTCCCTTTCTCCTGCAAACTAAAGGAATTAATACTGAAATCCAGGCCCCTCCTCCCTTCCAGATGCTGCAGAACACCTCACGGAACAGCGAAAGCAGAAATTGTTTCATTGGTTTTTTGCTAGAATAGTGAATTTCTAAGGGCAAAGGCCAATGTAAATGTTTGCCCATTGATGGAAAGTCAAAGCACACACATTCTAGAGGCATGTGAAGATGGGGTTTAATCAGACACCAGTAAATCACCGGGTCGGTTTTCCCTTCCTGAGGCAGAAGTTTAATATTTCAGTCAAGATGGAGTAGAGACACCGTCCGTAGAATTTATATACACTTGATCTAGCCGATTCAGTTCCGCGCTGCTCTTTTGTTTGCTACAAACAAAAAGATGGAGAAAACTCCCAAACTGCCACAGTGCGAGCTGAAAACACGCCATCTGCAGCTGCTTAGCTGTGGCTACTGCCCCCAAATCATGTGAGAGGCTCAAGACATACTCCTCTTCTCTCAAAGTTATCCTCAGCAGCTGTGTTCTTATCGCTCGGGAGGTTCCCTGAATCCTTCCATGCTTAAATTATTGGCAAAAATTAGCAAAATCAGCATAACCCATCTGTAACATATCCTGAGCAGACAGCAGCAATTGAGGGGCCATGAATGATCAAAACGCCATGATGCTCCTGTGAAAAATAAAAACCATCCAGCCTTTCCATCCTTGAAACAATTTCAAGTGTCGTTTATTTCGACCAGGAGTCCTCCCCCACTTTTTAATTTTATCAGTGCGAAGTGACAAATACAACCGAATCTCTATGTTCTCTCTCTTTTGCGGACCTTCCTTCGGGCTCATGAACACTCCTAATCTCTAGGAAAAGAGTTCAGATCCAAAGCTGGAGGCAGTCCCTCAACGTAGAGCAAGTGAGCAGAGGGAAGTCTTTTCTCCCAAACATTCCGAGGGAAATAAACTCATGTTCAGACCGCGTGTTATGAGCTGACCCTCTGGAAGGAATATTTTGTTTGCTATACCCAGGATTACTCTGCACATGCTTGGAAGCCACGGGATAACCCTGGAGAACACAGAACTCAGAGCCCAGGCACGGCGGCCGCATCCCACCTCCACATCCTTGGCACCCAAGGTGCGCTGACCTTGCCCACCTTGAGCTCGGACAGACTCATGATCTGCTCCTCATGGTCTCCAAAGCAGCCACTTCGACCCATTGGGCTGGCCCTTCAAGAGTTTGTCAAGGTGCCGGCATTGGGGGCATAGTGCGCCGTTCTTTGGGGGCAAAAGCAATGTGACGTCAGCTCATCGGGGGAAGGGGGGCGGGAATCGCATGCACAGCTGTTTCCCTGCCATCTGCCGCAGGACCCCGTCACGGCTCTTCTCGGACTGGGCGCTGGCCCTTGGACTCCCGTGGAACCTGCTCCTGAATGGCCCATAAGCCGGAGGGCCCTGCAGTCATTCAAAAGGTTTCTGCTCCCAAGAAACCCTCTGGCTCCAGAATAAATGATTCCCATTATTCCATTCATCGAGTGTCTCTTAAGCCTTCTATTATGAGTCTGAATTTTAAACAGGGGACGAGGTCCTTTATTACATCTCCTAATCCATGTCCCCAGTAACATTTCTTTCAGAGTTACAGACTCTGTCTGCAATCTCATTACGAGTAGACGTTACCCTCCCTGCCTCTACCCAGAGCTAAACCGCACTTGAAGAGAGCACTGCCTCCCATTAAAAAAAAAAAAAAAAAAAATCTGAGAGAAATATTAATAGACCGACTATACTTCCAGAATGCGAGTGCCATTAGAACAACACCCATGTCTGCCCACCCCCCACCATAACCGGACTCCCTCCCTAGAACTGTGCCCAGCACAAAAGGGAGTGTGGTAAGTATCGGACATACGAGGCAAGACATTTGCGTGCCCACTGCTCCACAGGCAGGGCCAATGTCACTGTACCGGAACATACACCAGTCCTGCTGACAAAAACTTAACTAGTTTGTGCCCAGCTAGAGAGGTTTAGCAACTCAGAGCTTCAGTAATAGTGGGCCTTCTGCAAAAGGCACGGTTAATTTATTTCTGGCATTTTGGGGGGGGGCGCCTGGGTGGCTCAGTCAGTTAAGCCTCTGACTCTTGCTTTCGGTTCAGGTCGTGATCTCACAGTCCATGGGTTCAAGCCCCACATCAGGCTCTGTGCTGACAGTGTGGAGCCTGCTTGGGATTCTCTCTCTCTCTCTCTCTCTCTCTCTCTCTCTCTCTCTCTCTGCCCCTCCCCGCATCGTGCTTGCTCACTGTCCAAAATTTTAAAAAGGTAAATTTAGCAATGTAGCATTTTATTTTTAAGCACTTTATTTCACTAACTGGTATCAACTCACAGCAGCTGATTTTAAAAATCTCTTCATTTTGTAGGTTTTGTGGGTTAGTCTCCTCTATCTAGTGTCCGAAAACTGAAGTCAGGACATTTCGGCTTTAATAATTTATTGCAACGGAACTAGAAATTATTCCTCAGAGATGCCTTACAAAATCTTCATCTTTTAAAAGTTAATCACAAAGGTCAAGCATAGACTTTGCAAAAGTAAATAGATGGATTTTCTTTTACCTAAAATTTTCCAAGTAGCACACATAAATAAGTAAAGGGATCGTGTGTCGATCTAAATCTTCAGAAGCGGAGGGCTCAGCTGAAAGCTTCGCACCGGCCTGAGCCCACCAGGTGGCAAATGTCTGCAAACTGGCCAGAGGCGCGCCTGGTTTCCCCGAACGCACGGGCGGGAGGTAAGAAGAGACCCAGTGAGAAAACGACCAAATTAACTGTAAAAATCACATCCCTGTTCGGAAAGGGGAAGATGAGGCTTAAGAAAA
Organism: Acinonyx jubatus; assembly: GCF_027475565.1. NCBI lineage: Eukaryota > Metazoa > Chordata > Mammalia > Carnivora > Felidae > Acinonyx > Acinonyx jubatus. Next base: position 3,462,674 of record NC_069393.1, read on the forward strand.
ATACACACACACCCGAAAGAAATTGCTCCTAAAATCCCTTGACGATCCCACCTTCGAAAACAGCCCGAAACCAAGGGGAAAGGCCGCCTGGTGCGGTGATGCATTTAAAAGCATATAGCCAATCAGGAAAACGTTATGCTGAGCGAAAGAAGCCTTAACCCAAAAGAGTGCATCCTGCAGGATTCCATTTCTATGAAGTTCAAACACGGGCAAAACTTATCTATGGCGAAGAGAAAAAAGTAGAACAGGGTAGCAAAGTGTACTGATGGGTACCATTATTTTCAAATGCATCCCCCAAAACTGGACTGCTGCATGGATATGTGTGCAGCAAATATAGTAAAATGCCAACACTTTACACGACCTAGGTGGTGGATATATGGTGCCCACCGTACTACAGAATTCTTGCAACTTGTCTGGGTGTCTAAAAATCCATGTGATAGGGGCGCCTGGGTGGCTCAGTCGGTTAAGCGTCCGACTTCGGCTCAGGTCACGATCTCGCGGTCCGTGAGTTCGAGCCCCACGTCGGGCTCTGTGCTGACAGCTCGGAGCCTGGAGCCTGTTTCAGATTCTGTGTCTCCCTCTCTCTCTGACCCTCCCCTGTTCATGCTCTGTCTCTGTCTTAAAAATAAATAAACGTTAAAAAAAATTAAAAAAATAAAAAAATAAATAAAAATCCATGTGATAAAAAACCTGAGGGGAAGTCTACGGTGACGATGTTGAGATCTCTTGTTTTAGAGTTTACAGGGGAATGCAAATCTTAGCTGGCACTTTCTACTACTTCATGGCACTTAAAAGTGACAGAGAGCTACGGAAAGAGGGCATGGATGGTAACTCAACACAGCAGACAGACCCCGGCCGGCGGGGAACCAGTGCTCCACAGGGTAAATGCTCGGCCCGTGGCCATGCTTCCCAAGCCCTGCTGCCTCGGTTTACAAGTCTGATTACTCATGGGGTGCCTGGGTGGTTCAGTCGGTTAAGCATCCTTTTTTCTTTTTTCAATGTTTATTTATTTTTGAAAGAGAGACACAGAGCGTGACTGGGGGAGGGGCAGAGAGAGACACAGAATCCGAAGCAGGCTCCAGGCTCCGAGCTGTCAGCACAGAGCCCGACGCGGGGCTCGAACTCACGAACCGTGAGATCGTGACCAGAGCCAAAGCCGGATGCTTAACCAACTGAGCCACCCAGGTGCCCCAGCATCCTGACTCTTGATTTCAGCTCAGGTCATGATCTCACGGTTCCTGGGATCGAGACTCACTTCGGGCTCTGCGCTGAGAGCATGGAGACTGCTTGGGATTCTCTCTCTCCTTCTCTCTCTCTGCCCCATCCTCCACTCATTCTCTCTCTCAAAATAAATATACAAGTAAGTAAATAACTGAAACTTAAAAAAATAAAAAATAAAAGTTTGATTACCCAGAATAATTTTTCAAATAAGTCACTCTGGTCAACCAATCACCAAAAGTTATAAATTCCTAAAGTCTTAAAACATGTGACCTTGGATTACAACTGTAATACTGGTGTGTGTATTTTCTAGACAAACAACTGAAACAGATTCAATAATTTCACACCAAAACGTCATGGTCAAAAGGCACAAACTCCCAGTCATAAAATACATAAGTTCCGAGGATGTGATAATGTACAGTGTGGTGTTATAGTGAATAATACGGGACAGTTAAAGGGCTTCAAAGTTGCGAAGACAGATCTTACAAGGTGTCATCCCCAGAAAAAAAAATTGTGAACAGACTTACTGTGATCATTTCACAGCACACAGAAATGCCAACTGTCATGTGATACACCTGAAACTAATATGATGTCATCTATATACCTCGATGTTAAAAACAATAAATAAAGCTCATCATTTACTTTCGATATTTTTTCCTTCAGGTGTGTGACATAACTTTTAACAAATTACAATGGGGGGGGAGATCAGATTGACTACCTCACGTGACAGACGAGTGAGTTAACCACCATGTCAAAAACACGGTCCGTCACCACTCCTTGAGGTCGCTTTTATAACGAAATCCGTTTTCGGGGTTGCAAAACCTAAACCAGGCAAGGAGGTGAGTTTTGTTTCAGGCAGAGGGAGTTGTTGTAGATAACACTGGGTTCAAATGAACAACTAAGTGAGATGGGTTTACTTGCGTTGGCCGGTCTCTACAGAGCCCAGAGTGTCCTTGTGTCTAAGGGCCCCTCGTGGAAAATTCAAATCCTAACCGTTTGCCAAAGCATAACTTGGCTCCTGCCTTCTTCTGGAATGTTCTCTCGACTAGGCAACCCCCTATATGCTCAGCAGCCCACGGGGCCTTCCAGCCACAGAGCCCGGCTATCCCAGGGTCTCACCCAGTAAGCCAGCCCATTCTCTTCCACGACGGGGGCCCGGCTGTTAAACCCTTCTCTTAAATTTCCGAATCAGGAACATGAGGAAGTTTGATTCGAAGACGACCAGAAGGGCCCTCTGAGGCCGGAAATGCTACGAGTCCATTAATTCTCTGATGGTGCCAGACGCTCACCCGGAGCCCAGGAGGGAACGAGGTAAGTGGCCCCTGCCCCCATGGGTGTCACACCCCAGGACGCCTCCCGCTAACCGGGCAACCTCAGAATGCCAGCGTTTATGGAAGACTTGGGGATCCTTGTTTTGAAACTGGGTTACGCTCGCTGTCCAGGAAGCGAAGTGAGGTCGGGATGACCACAAAGCAACCCCTCCCCGCCACCTCCCTCTCCTGCAAGAGCCAGAAAACTCTACTCTGCTCTTCTATACGATGCTCCAAACTGGTCTCCAAAAATTCCCATCTTTCTCCTCAGTTTTGCCTCTTCCAGAAAAGGAGAAGGCAGAAGCGGCTGGGTGCTGAGCCAGCCAGCGCCGGCGGGGAGGGCAGGGAGAAGCAGAGCGTGTTGTCATCGGGGTGGGGGGGGGGGGTGGGCCGCGGAAGGCGAGAGCCTCTGTTTACACTTGCCTCCGTCCTCCACACCTCCCACGGCCCGGTGCCCTCGGATACGGATCTGTTGAGGGACTGGCACAGAAAACCAGTGAGATCAGAGGCGGTGTCCCCTGGAGCCCCGCGCGGGCCCTGCCCCAACTCATCTCACCGCTCACATTCGGTGCCAGCCCGGCATCGCCTCTGCCAGCCCATCGCGCAGGGAGCCGAGGACCGCGGTGCTGGGCCCGGAGGATGGATCTGGAAGGCTCCCCGCCACCAGACGCACAGCGACAGCAGTCATCAGACATCACCCAGATTTAACTGCCCTAAAATTAGCAGTCGGAGCAAAGTAGTTACCGCCGTGATTGCGTCAGAGCTCCGCTCCCTGGCCAGCTGCCAGTTTTAAACAAACCGTCCCGCATGCTCCAACCAGGGAAACAATATTTTGGAAGCGAGCCAGCCAGGCATGTCGGCGAATGTTCCAATTCTAGCTTTGCTATTAATGTTTTATAATTCAGTGACAAGGTGAACAAAGTCTGTATGGGCTGCATCTGCAAGGGGGTTATTTTCTTTGTTGGAAGCACTTATTCTTTGGGTGAGTAAAGTACTGTGGACGGATCCTTTTAAATATTTAAATGCCTGAAATTTATTTAGGGATTCACACTGAACTGGCTTCAACACAGATTATGCAAATCTGGCAAAGTATAAATGCAAAACAAAAACTGTTTTCCCCTTATACTTCTTTGAACCCTGGCAAAGAGGCAGGGAGCCGGAGAAATTGTCCCACTCACTTCCCAACAGAGGACAGGTAACCAGATTGGATCAGAAGGGCTACCTCTCCGCGAATTACGACATTTCTCCTGAAGAAGAGACCATCCACCGGCTAATAAAACTCAGACTCCTCAGCCCAACGCTGGGCCACCGTTTTCCCCCTTTCAGGGACAGCTGGCTGGAGTCCACCATTCTCCTGTGCACACACCTTCTCTACTCACTCCCTCCTTCCATTCACTCCTTCCGTGATCTCTGGAGACCAACCACACCTCACAAAGCAGATGGGAACAGAGGAAAGCGGCCTGTAGCTGGAGCAGAGAGACGGGGTTTCAGGTCTCAGACTAAGAAGACTCAAGGACACCTGGGTGGCTCAGTCCGTTAAGCGTCCGACTTCTGCTCAGCTCATGATCTCGCGGTTCGTGGGTTCGAGCCCCGTGTCGGGTTGTGCACCGACAGCTCAGAGCCTGGAGCCTGCTTCAGATTCTGTGTCTCCCTCTCTCTCTGTTCCTCTGTTGCTTGTGCTTTGTCTCTCTCTCTCTCAAAGGCAAATAAACCTTAAAAAAAAATTTTTTTAAGACTAAGAAGACTCAGAAAAGCATGTGTTCTCTCTGTAAACCTTAGTTTTTGTGTTAGTGAAAGGGGGGATCATCCCATCAGCTTACAAGGGTCTGGTTCAGTATGTGAGAGAACACCAATGAAAGTTCCAGCACAATGGCTGTCTTTTACATTTATTTTCAAGAATACCTCCCCCTGATTCTCTATTTTGTTAAGTCAAAAACATTAGTCTCCCTCACTCTTACAAAACATAAAAGTTTTTAAATAGGAACATTGATGCATTTTTCCAAGCAAAAGGCTTCCCATGACCCTCCAGTAAGCAGACTTGGTTGGTAAATGAGGTGATTCTATTATTATTTAGATGAATCTCTCAGTCCTGCCTCAAATCTCATCATAGTACCTCTTAATACAGAAATTTACACACACAGGACTTAGGATGACACCCTTCTGAGTTCATGGAATGTAGGAATGAATACCGTATCAGGATATTGAACATAAAAGACTTTCACCTGTAAAATGAAAACTACACTTCCTGAGCACCGACTATCTTTAAGGCATAAATATCTCTCTGATGTACTTTGCAATCGTCAAAGTGCTAAGTCAACAAGAGGTGTCCAATGTTCTAGTGATGAGTTTTCAAAAATCACTGTTTCCTCTAGAAATTACCATGGCTGATGGGCCGACAGGCAAAAGACTTTACCAATGAAACGGCACAATTCAGAAATCATTTCTTTTCAGGTATGTTTACGGAGGAGCCCACACCAGGGTTTTTAAGTGACCTGTAGCCTCACCGGATTCCATCAGGGCTGTGCCCTTGTCAGTCTGGAGACTCTGAAACCTGGGATGGGTGCAGACCACATGCTCTCAAGAACAGAAGGACAACCCCCAGGGTGTCCTGCGTCCCCAGAATCACAGCCCTGGAGCAGGGCTATAAACGTCCTAAAGGAACAGCTGGGCCTCTGCTCTCACTCTCTTCAGAAACTACTTACTATTCCCCTTTCACTAGCTTGGTGTCCAAGTTCAATCGCAGGTCATTTCAGATAGAAATGATTTAAAATGGGAAGTATAAAAGGCTGTTGAGGGGTGCCTGGGTGGCTCAGTCGGTTTAGCGTCCGACTCTCGGATTCCTGTTGGGTCGTGATCTCACCGTTGTGAGTTCGAGCCTCCTATGGGGTTGGGCGCTGACAGCATGGAGCCTGCTTGGGATTCTCTTTTCCCCTCTCTGCCCCTCCCCCACTCGTGCCGTGTGTGTGTGTGTGTGTGTGTGTGTGTGTGTGTGTGTGTGTGTGTGTCTCTCTCTCTCTCTCTCTGAAAATAAATGAATTTTTTTTAAAAAGCTTGTTTAGATAGACCACTTCCAAAAGAAATGATGCAGCACTACCGCACTTTCAGGGAGCAGTACTTACTGAGTTCAATAAAAGCCAAGATATACAATCCCTTCATGTTTAAACCCCTGGCTCCCCATCATTCCTTTAACAAATATTCGTTTGCTAAGAGCCTATTATGTGGTAAAACCCAGGGAAGTGCAGGCAGTAACAGTAATAAACCAGAAATGCCCCTCCCCTGCGGCTCTTATGTTCTATTGAGGTGAGATGGAAGATAAACATACAAAAATTAAAATACAATAGTGAGGGGGCGCCTGGGTGGCTCAGTCGGTTAAGTGTCCAACTTTAGCTCAGGTCATGATCTCGCGGTTCGTGGGTTCGAGCCCCGCGTCGGGCTCTGTGCCTACAGCTCAGAGCCTGGAACCTGCTTCAGACTCTGTGTCTCCCTCGCTCTCTGCCCCTCCCCCGCTCGTGCTCGGTCTCTCTCTTGTCTCGCAAACATAAATAAACGTTAAAAAAAATTAAAATACAACGCTGAGGCTGGGGGGCTGGCTCAGTCAGTAGATCGGGTGACTCTTGATCTCAGGGTCCTGAGATCAGGTCCCGCGTTGGCTGTGGAGCCCATTTAAAAACAATATACACATACACACACTCTTCATGTCAGGCAATGCTGAGTGCTGCGGATTAAGATCCAGCAGACAACAGGGGAGCGGAGAGTGCACAGGAGGGAGAGTGAGGGGGGAGGTGCTAGTTTAGCTGGGTAGCTGCAGCACCAAGGCTCTGGAGAGGCCAGGTGGCTGGGCTCCCTTAACTCCCTCGCAGCAGGGGCTGACATGTGCTAGCACGGTAGCCAATGATACACGAGCCGAACTATACTGTACTTCCAAATTTGTTTTTACGCTTCAGAAGTTTCTGGATGAGAAAATGATTACTTACGTCCTTCTCTCCTGACTGTGGGCCTGGTGGGGGCTGTGTGTGACAGTATGGTGCCTCCTCAACAGCTGAGTTCAACCAGAAACGTTCCAGAAAGAACAGTAGCCCCCAGGACGGTATCTGCTCCCTACCCAAATTAAACCCCTAAAGAACCCACAGCAATTTTGGAAGAGAACAGGCCAAAGTTTAAAAAAAAAAAAGAAAAGTTCTCAGAAAAGGAACAAATATAGTAAACAGAGGGCCTGGTAAGGAGAGAGTCTGTCTTAAAGTTCCCTCACAGGATGCTGACAGGCCCCTGAGAAACTGCTTCCAAACAGTCATGAACTCTAAGCTGAAGAGAGTGGTGGACAGAACACAGGTCTCCAGACTGGGGGCCACACATTTCGAAGGGTAACAAGACAGCCCTTAAGGTGCAAAAGGAAATACTCCATTTCTATTTATTTTCAATGCCACCCTTCTTCAAATGTGCATTTCTGTGTTTCATAACGTCTGTATCTTAGCATGATAAATTTACATGCATGCAAGTGTATATACACATAGGCACAAACACACAGACACAGACACATATATTTGCACAGGCATACACACACATTTATTGAGATGGTGATTTTGTACGGAAGGGGTATGCACGCTGAAAAACATTTAGAAACCCCACTACAAAGAAATCACTGTTCCTTGGATTAAGGTATTAAACACTCAAACGAAAGCTTTTGTCCTTTATGAATAATTAAAACTGTGATTCCTAAAATTACTTATTAGAAACTTCAGTACAAAGAAGACTGTATCCCAGAGCTATTCCTGAGCCACGTGAACACCCACTGTCCAACCAGGAACCAAATGCATTATGAAGCCCCCTAGAAGACGGAAAGCCATCATCTGACTATACAGGCCACTACGCCCCAAGCACTGCCATCAGAAATGCTTTTTTGAGTATCCACAAATAGTTCATCCCAGCATACATAATTTTTTTATTTATCCAAGAGTTCTTGCTTTCCACAGGAACAATTTTTAACATTGGCTCTCTACCTAGATTTTTTCTACTGATGAGTAACTGAATGCACAACCCAACAGCCTGCTCGGGCAACTCGGATTGCTCGAACAGCTCGACCAACGAGGAGCTTCTTCCAGATTTAGCAAATATGTGAAAGTGAAAAATATGGAGTAATCCCACGGGCAGAGCTGAACAAGCCCCTTCGGACTAAACGTATGTTCGGGAAACAGGAAGGGAAGAGTATTAAAACGCCGAGAAAATGGGGAAAGCTCACGGTTCTCTTACCCACTACCCGAAAGTAACACAAAATAAAATAATACCCAGCTCCAAAATAAGTTCAGAAAGTCCAACAACATTCCGATTTTTCCCACAGGCTTTTCAGTGCCTAAGACCTCCAGAGGTCACAGGTCACAGTGGGGCCCTATTTTCTAAGTCATTCAGTCAGTCAGTCATTAAAATATTTCTTAATCACCAACCATGCAGAGCACGGTTCTAATTACCAGGGACACACTACAATTGAACTCATTTCTGTCTTAGAATAACCTGGTCAGCAGAAGTAGCCAAGGAGGCTTGACACCCTCTTTCAGGATGTCTGGAAAAGGCAGAAAGATCGGAGCCAGCTGGTAAGAAATTAGGTGCGTTAGGACTTAACGATAGCCGAGAGTGATTCCTTGTAAACCTAGAAGCTTCCAGAGCCACTATTCATGGCTGAGCCAGTTTGACAATTTCATCCCCGACTTAGGTAGAGATAAAAACAAAACAAAAAAAAACAAAACAAAACAGTCTGATGTTCTAAGCAAGCAGCCTTCCTTTGGGAGGGCAGGCAAAGGTGCTAACCAACAGAATCAAACTCCCAAGAAGCACCCAGGGTAGAACCAGCTAAAATAAAGGAAAATGAAGCACCATAGATGTGGGTCTTGCAGCGACGTTAGTGCAGGAAGGCCAACCATGGCTAGTGGCAGTATGTGATTAACGACTCGGGGGTTTTAGTGAACAGGAAACTCACTGAGTCTGGGTAACATGGCCACCAAAAAAAAAAACAAAAAAAAAAAACAAAAACAAAAACAAAAACTGAACACAGGCCTGGACTCTATCAGTGCGAGTGGGACACGCAGGCTGAGGGAAGGGTACTCCTACTCTGCCCAGGTCAAGCTGAGTGGGAAGCCTTCAGTTCGGGGTCCGAGTGTGACAGGTGGTGCTCAGTGAATAACTGAAATACCTCTCTAGAAAGATCTGTTCCACGGGCCACCAAGGGAGTAGAATGCAAATAAACAGGAAGAGTTCGATTTCAGTGCTGTGGGTAAAAAACACTCGTCTAGGGGCGCCTGGGTGGCTCGGTCGGTCCAGCGTCCGACTTCGGCTCAGGTCATGATCTCACGGCCCATGAGTTCGAGCCCCGCGTCAGGCTCTGCGCTGACCGCTCAGAGCCTGGAGCCTGTTTCAGATTCTGTGTCTCCCTCTCTCTCTGCCCCTCCCCTGTTCATGCTCTGTCTCTGTCTGTCTCAAAAATAAATAAACGTTGAAAAAAAAATTAAAAAAATAAAAAATAAAAAAACACTCGTCTAGTAGTCAAAAACCTCGGAAGGGTGGAGCCCTCCACCCCTTCCAGGCAATGTTCAGGTATTGCTGGAAGACCACTCGTAGGGCATTATTAAGAGATCCCTGCATCACAGAAGGGCTGGACTGCGATTTCCAAACACTGGTCCTCAGTGAACTTTTCACTGGCCCGTGCAAAAGGAAAAAGGGTCCATGTCTGGGAGGGTATATATGCACAAGTGGGATAATTAAAAAAAAAAAAAAATTTTTTTAATGTTTATTTTTGAGAAGGGGGAGACAGAGCGTGAGTGGGAGAGGGGTGGAGAGAGGGAGACACAGAATCAGAAGCAGGCTCCAGGCTCTGCGCTGTCGGGCCCGACGTGGGGCTCGAACCCGTGAACCGTGAGATCATGACCTGAGCCGAAGTGGAGACGCTCAACCGACTGAGCCACCCAGGCGCCCCTCATGTGGGATAATTTTAACAAATGTCTTCTCTGGAGGGGAAGAACCTTCCTGTCTGAAGGCATGCATACTCTTTCTTCCTTTTGGGGGGGTGGGGTGGGGTGAGGAGTGGGGTATAAATACACCTTGATGAAATGCATCGAAAGTAGATAGGAACTGATGCTGTTAATTTTCAGTATGTTCGTGTAGCAATACTGCATACTGGGGGGGTAGGCGGGGGGGAATATCATGGAACTGGGTTACGCTAAATATGAAACCTCTCAAGAAACAGAACCTCTCCTGTGGGTCAGATCTGGCTCTCTCCAACCACTCTTGGGAACCAAAGTTTATGAATCAAGTCCAGAAAGGATTGAAATCATTTACCTCTGAAGTTAAGAAGCATTTAAAGTCCTATTATACTGTTATCTCTCCTTCAAAGGGGTCACGGTGACATGTGACTGGAACAGAAAAGCGATTTCTGCCTCACTGATTCCAAGGTAAACCAAGTAGCTAGAACTCTCAGGAATGTTCGCATACAAACACACCGTAAGGCAATGAACGCAGACACAATCATGAAAACGATAACTGTCACAGTGAGTCCTTTGCATTACGCGAATACCTTTGTTTTAAATGTTCAAGAAATCTAAAATATTGCTGCTGAAAGGGATCATGGAAATACTTTATCCAAACTCATTTGTGACAGGCAATAGAAGGAAGAAAGTAGAGGTTCCTGTTCCTCCCGCCTAAAGCTCTCCCTAGTCTATCACCCTGCAAGGGAATTAGGTACAATAATGGATGCAGAAAAATCTGGAACACGGTTCCCTGCATTCTTCAGAACTGTACATTGTATCTCACTCAAGTTCAAAACAGGAAAAAAAAAAAACTGCTTTGCTTTTCAGTTAATAGTAACAGTCTAAATTTTCTTCAAGTTCAGCGCATCTTTGAAAAGATAAGTAATCCTAAACCACCAGGACAAGCAGACCATAAACGCAAAGACTTTAAACTAGTTTTCATGACCAAACCCAATACTTTTAAACCAGTTTCAATTACCAGACAGTTGCCCTTTCAAGGTTAGTGAATATTTCCTCACGTTCACGAACAGACAGATTTTCAAAATGAATAACCCACTATTCCCTCCTCTGCCTCAGGTAAAAAGATCCCCAAGGTGGACAGGTGTTTACTAAGCTCAGGTATCGAGGAACCCTTTAAAATGCCATTCCAGTCTCAAGGCGGGGGGGGGGGGGGGGGGGGGGCAGGCAACTTACAAGCCCACAGTACACAGCTTTAACTACAATAAACCTCATAAAAGCCAAATCACGATGCTCTGATAATTCCCATCACATTCCATAAAATGAAAGCTCTTGGAAAAAGGCAAAGATTTAAAAACACAAGCATCTGATGAAAAATATACACTTAAATCGGCTGGGGAAAATCTGCAGCCCCTACCCCAAAGCCAGAAGCTCTACCTCCATACCTGCAACGTATGTTATTTTCTCTTATTTTCCACACCAAGTGCTTATACTGCTTCTTACCCAAGTTCATTTCACCCCATCTATAGGTAGCATGTGGGTACTGATAAAAGCTGTTTCTGATTCCATTTCCTACTTCCCAGATGTTTGCTAGAGTTTTCTTTTTTTTCTTCAGCTATTTATGAATGCGCTCCAATTTAGAACAAACAAATTCAACATGTCATATTTTAATCTGGGCAAGACACACAATAAATGGCAGCTATAAAATAAGTCCAAGATATTTCTCCAGCTTATGAACAAGTATGCCTACCGAGGCAAGATTTGGACAGGCTGCCACGGTCTTGGTCTAGGAAAAAAAGTACTTAAAATGTATAACTGAGAACCTGCTGTTGCTGATTACCTGCTGGCTACAGTAATTCTCATAAAAAGGGGTTGTGCTTGGAAATGAAAAACCAAGTGTCAACCGGGAGAAAGACAGAAAGACGTCTCTACCAAATTCTTGGTATGAATCATGCATATATATACTTCCAACTACACGCATCACTGAAACCTTAGGAAGAATCAATGATTTTGTACACAAAACTCAAGATTGAAGACTGTACTTTCTCACGAATAATGTTGTTTTATACCTCTCTGAATCAAGCAGTGAACTCCTAAGTTAAAAAAAGTGAAAATATGGTCTAAATCCAGTCCTCGAATATATTCCTCAAACAAAAACATGAAAACAGACATCCTTAAATGTGTGACTAAAAATGGTGACCAAGTTGTCTCTTGAAATTCATCTTTAAGAATGCCAGAAATAATGACGCTTTTTGAAGTGGAGATAAACGTTTGTTTTATACAGAAGTAGTATATTTCAAAGAAAGCAACAGTTCTGGAGATTTTCCCCCCTCCCATCACTAATTGCAAAACTGGAAAAAATTGCAACCTGGATTGCAGATAGGCAACTCAAAAGCGCAGTTTACAAATGCCCGTCATAAGAAAGCCATCTAGTGTTAACATTTAGAAATGAAAGCTGCAGACAAAAGAGGCAAAGAAAAGAAAAATCTTAGTGACTATTTTGAACTTACTGAGAGCAAACCTATGAGAATCGTCAAGATTCTTTGTTTAAAAAAAAGGGGGGGCCATCATCATGAAAACCAACTCCTAAGCTAAACAAAATCCAAAACATGTACAATTTCATTTTGACCAAAATCATGTTTTGGTGACCACAATTCCGTGACCAATGCACTTGATTTTTCCAATACTCACGCTGGAGTCATCTTGGGCTGAATTAATTTAACTGAAGCAGGTTAATGATGACAAATATCTCCCAGAGGGGTAATGCCAAGTTGTTTTCTCTTCCCCAGAAGCATCGGCTCTCGCTTGCAGATGATGAACTGAAATTGATTCTTTGGGTTTGTGGCACGGTTGAAAATTAATCTATAGGCGCTCGTGGGGATACTCCCAAGACGTGGTCAAACTAGCTTTAATAATATGGGGGGACCCGACAAGGCCCGGGAGCGGAGGATGGAGCGAGGCACGGAGACCGGAGAGGTGGCAGAGCGGTCGGGACCCCAAAGGGTGGTCGCGCCGAGTTAGAAGGGCGCTCGCCGCGCCTCGGGATCTTACAAAAGAGGGAGCGGGGCGCCGGCGAGAGCGCGCGCCGGGGGCGCACACCTTCCCGGGGGAAGACACCCCGCAGCAAGTTCAGCAAGTAACCCCGCCCGGCGCGCCGGTGCACAGCGTCCCGCAGCCTTTCATCTTCGCTCTTGGGTTAGTCACAGAGGAGTTGCTGCGCACCCAGAGGAGGTCCTCATTAGTGCTCGTGTCACCAAGACGGGAATAACCTTTCTGCCGATCGATAACTTTGAGAGAACGAGCGGCGGCGGCTCCTCTTCCACCCGGGGCTCGGAAGCGCGGGCGCGTCTGCCAGCCGGACCCCCCGCCCCGCGCCCCTGCGCTGCCCCCGGCCCGGCCATCAGCCCCCGAAGCGCTCCCGGGGCAGCCCCTGCACCCCGGGACAGTCCTCGCGGAGGCCGTGCCCAGACACCACCCGAAGGCTCCCGAGCGGATCCCGCCTCGCTCCCCGTCCGCTCGCCCGACACGCACCTCGGAGACGCAGTCCGCCGGGACCTGCTACAGCCCACGAGCGCGCGGCGGCGCGTACCGGGGCCGCCGCCTCGCCGCCCGCCGCTGCCCGGGGCTGCCCATCGGCCCGGACTCTGCCGGCGCCGGGCTCCGGCGGGAGGCGGCCCGGACCCGCCGGCTGCGGCTGGAGCTGTCGGCCTGCGCTCGGGCGGGCGGGCGGCCGGGGCGGGGGCGCGGCGCTGCTCCTCCTCCTCCGTCGTCCTCCTCCCGCTCCGCCGGCTCCTCCCGGGCTCCCGGTCTGCCGAGCCGGCTCCCGACGCCGCCGCCCGCCCGCCCGGCGGCACCGCCCCCCGCCCGCTCTGCGGCCTCCCATTGGCCGCCGCCTGCAGGCCCCCTCGGCCCCGCCCCGCGATTGGGCGCGGGCGCCGTCCGTCCCGCCGCCCCGCGGGGCTCGGGGCTCAGCCGGTGCGCGGTTCCCAGGCCCCGCGGCGCGCGAGAGCGGCGCGTCCCGGAGGGGTTAGGGCGCCCTTCCCCGCGAGGGGGACTGCGGGGCGCGGGGGCGCGGCGCCTGGTGACCTCGGGGGAGGTACAGCCTACCTGGACCCGCGCCCCGGGGGAAGCGGCGCCGCCCTCCGCGGACTCGTTTCCCCCCCTCCGGCCGGAATAAGTTAAAAACCCCGAGTCCGGCCGCGAGCGGCCCCCTAGCGCCGTCGCGACCCCGCCTGGCCCTCCACTCTCCGCGACTGGGAGAGACGCGCCCGCCCCGGGCTCAGGTCCCTGCGCCGCCAGAGCCTGAGTGTCGCGGGCCGAGAGACCCAGCCAGCCGCGGGCGCTGCGCGGGCACCTGCCTCAAGACGCAGCGGAATCGCGGCGGCCGGCGACGGCCCAGACCACTGTCTCACTGCGTTCAGAAGACGACGGCAGGAGGGGCGAGCTCCCACTGGGTGCCGGCCTGGGAGGGCGCCCCAGGGCCGCCCAGGCGGTGTTCCTACCGTGTGCCGGCCTGGGGGGAAGGGGGCGTCCCGGGACCGCCCTGGGGATGTCCCTACTGCGTTCTGGCCCGGGAACGCGCCCCGGGACAACCCTGACTGAGCCCCTGCGCTCTGGGGCTGGGGTAATAGGTTGCACGGTAAGATGAGGTCAGGTAGGTGCCAGCGCCCTGGAATGCTCCACAGATGAAACCTTTCCAAGCTAGGGGGCGGGGTGCTAGGCGAGAAGTCCAGGCGCTGCGGGCCCAGCCCGGAGCCCGCCCACCCCGCGCCGCAGGCAGTCCTCAACCTAGGGTCGGAATGCTTTTGGATCTTTATCTAGAGGAGAAGGAAATGAACTTTTTTATACCCATCTTTTTCTACTTTGCTAGGAGATGTTGATCACCCAGGAGGAAGCGCTACCTGAAACTATTAATATAAATTGCTTGACACTTGAATTGGTTGCTGAAAGATTCAAAGGACTCTTTTTTTTTTTTTTTTTTTTTTTTGAGATTGAGGGATTGCGAGCATGGGAGGGGCAGAGAGAGAGAGAGAGAGAGAGAGAGAGAGAGAGAGAGAAGGAGACACAGAATCCGAAAGAGGATCCAGGCTGCCAGCCCAGCACAGAGCCCGAGGCGGGGCTAGAACTCAAAAATTGCTAGATCATGACCTGAGTCGAGGTCAGCGCAACTGAGCCACCCAGGAGCCCCTCAAGGAACTCTTTGAAGAGAAGACATTTTTAGGGGCGCCTGGGTGGCTCAGTCAGTTAAGCCTCGGATCAGGTCATGATCTCACGTGTTCCTAGCGCTCGTGGGTTCCAGGCACGCGTGGGGCTCAGCGCTCACAGGCTCACAGTCTTACCGTGGGACTTTCCCTCCCCCTCTCTCTGCCCCTGCCCTGCTTATGCACGTGCTCTCTCTCTCTCAAAATAAATAAAAAGAGAGAGAGAGAGAGAGAAGACTTTGTTTAAGCTATGGTGGAATTGCCTCTGCCTTTTAAATGGTAAGGTGGGAGTCACAACCTGTAAGCAGGACTGGTTTGGTTTAGGTAATCTAACTTACCTTCCAGCCCCACCTTACATAGCATTTCCTGAGCTGGTTTTATGGCATAGGGCCGGCCAGGCTGTTTCCTGAGACTGGATCCAGGGCTTTCAGTTCCTGTTTCTGGAGGCAGAATTCTTCCTGGAGAGATAAAGTTGTCTGTACTTCCCCATCGCCAACACTCCCTAGAATATAACCCTGTGAAAAGTTAGAGGTGGTTCCTCCCATGCCGTGTTTCTCTGTAATCTAAGGCATGTGTACATCGTACAATCTTTTAGACCTCTTTGTAAAGTATGTGCATAATATATGGGAGTAGGTGTAATAAAACGTGTCTGAGTGTTACAATGACATGATAAAATTTCTGAGTTCTCCAGGTTTGATGGGTTTCCCACCTGCCACCCCATTCCCGCACTTACAAGGTGGTCAAATAGTCATTCAACAAACACAATGCGGAGATCCTGGGATGTTCCAGAAGATGCAGGAGCAGGGGATATAAAACCACATAGCACACGGGCCCTGTCTTCAGGAGTCATCCTCATATATCAGAGATGCTCTGCTACAGATGTGAACAAAATCCCACAGGGACAGTCATGGACAGACATTTCCTGGGGGAGCCTAGGGAGGACATATTTCCCTTCATAACACGTTATTACAGTAGTTCTCACACTCGACATAATCGCACATGTCATTGTCTTTCCCACTATGCCGCGAGGGCCTCGAGGAACAGAACCACATCTCCCCCTGCCTTTTGGCTCAAGATGGCGGTCACTGCCTGAGTCAGTGGGTTGGCACGGAGGTGGCCCCTTGCTGTGGCAGCTGCACTTGTCTACTGTCTGGCAGATGAGGAGGAACCTTGAGGTGTCCCTTAAGGTCCAGTGCGGAACGATTTTCCAAGGAAGTCTGCCCAGATGCTCAGTGATGGTGTGAGCCACAATTCTCTTCCTCTCCCACTTTACCATCCCTCTCGTGTTTTGCAAGCTGAAACCGAAACACCCGGGGCCCTTTTGGCCACTACCAAAGTTGGCAGCATTTGTTTAAGCGCTTGTAATTGACCGTGCAATCAGTTGTCTGCGTTTATGAAAGCCTGTGAGGGTTTCTGACTTTCCCAGAACCCCAGGTCACATGGAGTCCTCCCTCGTCCCAGTGTCCCCTGCTTCAGGAGACTTCTACTGAGCCCGCATCTGGTTGATGTTGGACGGTGGTGACGGGGCCCAGGACCAGGTCCACAAGGTGTCCACCTTATAGGACACTGTGAGATCTTCAAGAGACAAACCTCAGGAATGATCGCACATCGTATTCCCCAGAAATATATTACAGAGATACCATTAGGTTTACTGTTGTGTTCTTCCTCACTGGTTTTTCCATCAACCCTCGTTTCTTGACCTTCTAGGCAAGGGCAGAGATTGAAATTGCCTTACCTGTTAAGATATCAGTTCATCATTTCGGCCTTAGGATACCTTACCAGAAAAAAAAAAAAAATCTTTTTCTATTAAAGCTATAAATTTTGCTGACGTTCTAAAGAAAAATATCAACTATGAAGTGTGACACTGTATTTGCCCAAAAGCTAGAGTGAAAGATCGTGTGTTTATCTTGTCACTGTCACCCTCCCTCGGGTTAAGGCTTCCTCCCCCACCCCTGCCCTGGGTTCAATTTCTGCCTTTCAAGTCTGTTTTCTCCTGTGAATTTCATCATGCTCTGAGGGGTTCCTAAAGAAACAAACTCAAGGGATTAATCCTCTTTACAAGTCTGAATCAGCACATCCACTCCTTCTGAAATAATTCCAACATCGGCCTTACCTATTTTTTTCTAGACGGTGTAAAAAGGCACAGAGTTCAAAGACATACCAGCTGTCTACGCCGTTCCAAGATTTTGAGCTTATTGGCTGACCTTGGCTGGTACTTGTATCTATTTACCTTTGAATTTAGCAAAACGGGACTTTTTAATTTCTTAACACACTACGGCAAGTTTCTACCTACAAACTATATGTATACACTGTCATAAACCTGAATGGCTGTCTAAGCTAATAAGGTTTTAGATTTCCACCCTCATTTCCTCCTTCCCTTTTCTACCGTCAACCCTCTTTTTAAAAGTATTTCTTTTAAGCCAAATGAATATTCATAAATGGCAACAAATGTGTATTGATTTCATACTACATTCAGGGCATTATGTTAGTCTCAAAGGACCCAAAGGGCTACACAGCAGTGTATGTGTATTTCATGATAAGGAACAGGTGTTCAGGACCCCTGAGGAGGGGTTCCCACAGGGAGAGCGGGAGAGTCAACCGCCTGCAGGCAAAGCTTGAGCCAATGGAGGAAAGCATCACCAAAGATATCAAACCTGCCGAGCAAGGAGGAAAGAAGAGAACACCACCAGCAAGAGGAAACACGATGGGCAAAGACGCAGGAACCAACAGTGCGAGGCATGTTTGGGAAACAACTGTGCCCTTTGGCCGTACGCAGGCTTATTCACTTATATAACATACACTTATCTAGTGCGTTGTCCATGCGAGGTGCGTTTTCTTCTTCAGAGGGAAATCGTCCCATATAGGCATTGCTTCACTTTCCTTTCCAAATGGCCATCTCTCACAACAGAAATGTGTTAGGCTATCCTGTAATAAAGTAAAATAAGAAGTGCCGATTTCTGGTGCAATTTAAACACGGTTAAGGGACATCTCGGTGGCTCGGTCAGTTAAGCATCTGACTTCGGCTCAAGTCATGATCTCACCGTTCTTGAGTTCAAGCCCCGCGTCGGGCTCTGTGCTGACAGCTCAGAGCCTGGAGCCTGCTTCCGATTCTGTGTCTCCCTCTCTCCCCGCCCCTCCCCTGCTCACACTCTTACTCTCTCTGTCTCTCATAAATAAATAAATGCTAAATTTTTTTAATTAAAAAAAATAATAAAAATAAAATAAAATCAATAAAAAGTAAAAAAAATTAAAAAACACATGGTTACACTGCAGCTTAGAAAGTGTGGGTTACAGGGGCGCTTGGGTGTCTCAGTCAGTTGAGTGTCCGACTTCGGCTCAGGTCATGATCTCGTGGCCTGTGAGTTCGAGCCCCGAGTCAGACTCTGTGCTGACAGCTCAGAGCCTGGAGCCTGCTTCGGATTCTGTGTGTCCCTCTCTCTCTGCCCCTTCCCCATTCATGCTCTGTCTGTCTCTCTCAAAATTAAATAAACATTAAAACATCTTTAAAAAAAGGGGGGCTCCTGGGTGGCACAGTTGGTTGAGCATCCAACTTTGGCTCAGGTCATGATCTCACAGCTTGTGGGTTCGAGCCCTGCATCAGGCTCTGTGCTGATGGCTCAGAGCCTGGAACCTGCTTCGGATTCTGTGTCTCCCTCTCTCTCTCTGCCCCTCCCCCACTCATTCTCTGTCTCTGTCTCTCTCTCTCTCTCTCTCTGTCAAAATTAAAATAAAAACATTAAAAAACAAAACAAAACTATATTTAGAAAGTGTGGGTTACTGGCCCTGGTTGTGAGTATTCCAGCAGTCCTGATAAAAAGAAAGCACCTGTTCCTTTTCAAGTGAAACTCAATAGAATAAGTAAGAGTTATTAAATAATGTGCTAAATACCACATATTACTCATAGGAGCCAGAGAAGAAAGCTATCTAATAAAAAATAAAACTCAATTCTGCAGGTGTATCTGGAGGCCTACTGTGTGCTCACCTCTGCTGTGGGGGATGTACAAGATCACTACTACATACAAGTAACCAGGTCATCCTCAGAAAAATATAATACAGCTAAGCTGGGATTTTTACATAGGAAAATTCTAAGAACAGTGCAAAGTCAATATGTTAAAAATTGCATGTTGTACGGATACATGCGTGAAGAATTGGAAAGGCAGTAGGCACAGAGGATCAAAAATTAAGGACGAATATCTTTCAGGAGGGAGGGGTTTCTTGTATTTGTAACATTTGTTGCACAAATAAGAAATCCTGCACGTTGGGGCACCTGGGTGGCTCAGTCGGTTAAGAGTCTGACTCTTGATTTCGGCTTGGGTCGTGATCTCGCAGTTGATGAGTTTGAGTCCCATGTCAGGCTCTGTGCTGACGGTGCAGGATTCTCTCTCTTTGACCCTCTCCTGCTCGCATTTTCCCCCCCTCTCTCTCTCCCTCTTTCTCTCTCTCTCCAAATAAATAAATAAACTTAAAAAAATATATAGGAACACTGTATGTTGATCTTTGCTGTAATGTTCCCAATCCAGTGTTCTTTCAAGAATCTTTCAAGACATGTGGATTATTTCTTTTCTCATCCTCCAAACCCTTGCCCACAACTATTCCTGTTTTCTTCCCTTTACCTTCCCCTGTCCAGACTCACAGCTAAGCGACTTGCACAAATTTTATCTTTTGACAACTGTCTCCTGCCCCCTCACCACACCATACTTAAAAAAAAAAAAAAAAAAAAAAAAAGGCAATGAAAAAGAAGCCTAAACTGCATATAATTCAAAAACATCTTCCACCTCTGCTCTTGCTTTGGTGGAAACCCAGGTAGTGGAATTTTTAGGAGCCCACACACCTTGGCATCAGACAACCTGACTCAGAACCTGATTTGGAAGCTTCTTAGATACAAGACTATAGACAAGTTACATCTCAAAGTTCCACTTTCCTCGTATGAAAATGATGATACCCCTACATCAGAGGGCGGTGGTGAGAAGTCCATGTGATTTGGGGTACAAAGTGCTTAGCACGGTGGCTGGCACACTGTGGGTGCTGAAAACGCGCTGCGTGGCCAGTGTTTACCATCCCCTCTTACCCTTCATGGAAGTGAAGCCCCGCACACAGAACCCAGCACAGGGCCGAGGGGTTGAAAAATAGCTAAGGAATGAATAAAGGACCAGGGTAGGTGGATCGCCCCGAGTGATAAAGTCCTGTATTTGTTTTCCTATTTTCTGCCACGGGAGATATAAGGCTTATATCTTCATCTTTCAAATTTTATTCCCACTTGAGACTTACAGTATTCATTAAGTCATGTTTGGGTTCTACTGCTAAGAAATAACCAAGTAATAACAGCCACGTAAATTGCGTTCATCCGTGAGCAGCTGCTACTCTCTACCGCTAGATGGCGTCTATCAATAATAACACTAAAAAGCACCACACAGAGGGGGCTAGGTAATAATTCTAAAGAAATTAATACGGAAAAGGCATATGTATCTGTGTGTATACATATTCACGTATATATGTTTACCTTTTACATATGGTTTCTCTTTAATATTGCTTATGAATACAAAGCTGTCTACAGTTTGGCAAACCTTTGCTTTCCTAATTTTAACCATCTCCTGGAACAACATTTTGAGTTGTTTAATTAAACTCTAGGCAGCCTCAACCTGCAAGACTTTGCACAGCACCTGGTGACCGCCGTCTTTGATGCAGACGGAGGAAGCCCATGTCTTAAGATGAAAAGAGTAGGTAAGGAGAAAAGGACCATCAAACAAAATCAAAACACCTTTGGACTCCTGATTCCGTTGTTCCTGCAATCTATAAAGTAAGGCGTGGAGCTCGCAAAGATGAACTCTGAGTCCTACAAAATGTTAGTTCTTCATTTCTAGAAAAGCAGAGGAGTGACTGAGCAGAGAGCCTGTGACAGAGGCCATCTTCAACCACCTACAAAAAATGCCTCCATCAATAGTTCACAATGTTGCCTACATCTCAACATGTCAGAAACCAAATTTTCCCGGAAGGCTGGCTCTTCTCGCTAACCCTGACATGTGTGATAATGCTGCTGTCATCTGCTAAATACTAGATAGGGCCTCCTTGGATTCCTCTTTTGTCTGCGTTCCTGGATGCAACATAAAACTCCTCAGGTTTTCCCCAGTGGTCTCTCATGCCAGACTCCTTCCCCCTCCCGTGTCACCCTGTCATCCTCCTCAGACGCTTTCCTCCTTAAGTGTGGTCAGTTCCCTTCAGTGAGCTCTTTGCTTCCTGCCCTTCAACTTCCCGGCCACTGGCTAGTCACGACTTCAAGTATATTGACTTCCAGCTCGAAATCCCTCTTGAGCTTCTTGGTGCCTCCTGGGTAATGGCTAAATTCTCCTCACCTTACTGGCATGTGGACCTTCCACAGTCTGGCTCCAACACGAGCTTCCTGGATCTCTTGGTAATATTTGCCACCGCGAACGCCTTTCCCTGGAACGCTCACTTCCCTTTGCCCCACGTGTGACCTTCTCCCTGAGTCCCTCTTACCTCCCTGCCCACTCCTCCTCCCTTTATCTGAAGCTCCTTTCCTTCTCTTCCATCTTCACATTTGATTCCCTCCTACTCTTCTCTCCCTGGGAAATCTCATCCTTTCCAGGGTTTATAATTATTATTTTCACCTTCCTCCCTCCTGACCCTATATAGGCCACCTTGACATACACATATTCAGCTCTATATATTCAGTCAACATCTCTACTTGGATGCCCCAAACGTAGCTCAAATATACCCCAATCACAACATATCCCCAAATTCGACCATCATATGACCTCCCAAACTCCTTTCTCTGTGACCCCTATTTCAGTAATGGCGTCACCACTTATCTGTCACGTCAGAAAGCTGGGGCTCCCCCTCAACTCCTCCTTCTCCCTCATGCACTCATCCAAGCATCGACCGGGACTTGGCCTGTACCTCCTAAGTGTCTCTTGCCTGTAGCTGCCTCTTGCCATCCCGTTTGGCCAAGACAAAAGCAATAGCCTCCTATACAGCCTGTCTTCCATTGGTTCCTGTCCAGCTCTTCTTTAATCCGTATTGGCCTCCTGCAGCCTTGTGTCCACACAATCAGACTAACCTCCCTCTCGTGCTTCAAAACCTTCAGAGGCTTCTAGAGTCCCCAAGATAAAACTGTAACACCTTGATCTGGCCTCCGTTGCCCTCTCTAGCCCCTGGCAATCCAAACACCTTTCATTTGGTTCTGCCTTCCTACTTTGCCTCTGCAGAGGCATTTCTCTGCGAACAACTCCCCTCTGTCCCTGCCTCGGTCCAACTAACTCCTCTTCGTCCTTCAGTCTCCACGAGCCCTCCCTCAGAAGATTGCCCTCGATCCCATAGGGCACCCATACATCTTCTTGTGGCACATGCTTTCTTGTGTGTGTGCCTCCGTCTTTCCCACCAGAGCAGACACTCTGAGGGCAGAAAGAGCGTAGCGGCCTTGACCATCTCCACAAGGCCTAATGTGCATCTGAATTCCCAATAGCTTTTGCCTAAGATCTCAACCTCAGCCCCAGATGGGCCTCTGCTGGTGTATCTGCTGAAGGGGAACATAGAGCCAGTGGTGGTTTATTGTCTCTGCAGGTGGTCAAATGTACTTACAGGGAACCAATGCATCTCCAGGAAAAGGACACGTGTGGCCTCCTACAGAAGCTTGAAGTTGGAGGGAAGGCCTGATTCTCAGGACGAAATGACGCCTATTACACATATCAATTTATCTTGAGCCCTCCCTCCATGTACCCATGGCTGTATTATAGGAAGACAGAGAGCTGTCCTTTATTTAAAAAAAAAAAAATTTTTTTTAACGTTTTATTTATTTTTGAGACAAGGAGAAACAGAGCATGAACAGAGGAGGGTCAGAGAGAGGGAGACACAGAATCCGAAACAGGCTCCAGGCTCCGAGCTGTCGGCACAGAGCCCGACGCCCCGATGTGGGGCTTGAACTCACGGACCATGAGATCATGACCTGAGCCGAAGTCGGCTGCTTAACCGACTGAGCCACCCAGGGGCCCCGAGAGCTGTCCTTTAAAATGATCACTTGAGCGGCGCCTGGGTGGCTCAGTCGGTTGAGCAGCCGACTTCGGCTCAGGTCTTGATCTCGTTGCCCATGAGTTTGAGCACCGCATTGGGCTCTGTGCCGAAAGCTCGGAGCCTGGAGCCTGCTTCGGATTCTGTGTCTCCCTCTCTCTCTGCCCCTGCCCTGCTCGCGCTCTGTCTCTCTCAAAAATAAATTAACACTAAAAAAATCTTTTAATGATCCCTTGAAATCCAGAGTGGCACCAGGACGCAAGCAAGTTGTGCTTCTTTTCCTCTATTACAATACAATGAGACAGTCCCCAGATCAAAGGGCATCAGCACATTGGTAGTGGGGCCCTGCAGGATGTATTAGCAGCCAGGTGGGAGAGTCAAAAAACAAAAAGGCCAATGATTACTCTGAGCACGGTCCCTTCTGGACCAGAAGCCAGTCCAGGGAGTTTGTGGTCACGTCCAAATTGCGCGTGTGTGTCCCTGGGTTTTAGAGATAGCATCTCAACCTCTTCATTATTATTGTAACAGGTACAATCTACGTCTTGTCGCTCTAACCACACTTGACAAGGGATGGAGATAAATCCGTCTGAGCAACTTGGCCACTGTTCAAGGAAGTTTGAGGAATGCTCTTAGCGTATTGTATTATTTAGAGAGTAAAGCGTGGGGGTTGGGGGGGCTGGGGGGCAGTATCATAAGATTTGCCCCCCTGAGGGTGTAAAACTTGGAAAATGCAAGTGGGCTTTTTTGAACTCCAGTTTCCTCATGATCTTGCTATATTTTAAACATGGTTATTTCTCCATTGTGTACATCCTCCCCGTAGGAGGGTCCCACCCAGCTATCTCCCGTAGGAAATTAAAGAAGGGTGTGAAAAGTGAGTAGTGAGGGTGTACGTGGGCAAGTAACGGCGATAAAGTGATCTCCCCAACTACAGTCTAAACAAAAAGCAATCGCTTCAGGGTCACCTATTTTATGGTCATCACCCACACCTCTTCTCCATGCGACAGCACAAGTCAGCAATAGGACGGCAGGATCGTTTCCTCCCCAAAGACAAGGTATAGGAAATAAAACACAAGGCAACACAGCCTCGGACAAGATGCTTTTACATTAGTGCGCGTTTCAAGAGAGCCTAGTTTTCTGAGCACCTAGCAATTACCCACCCAGGACCAGCTGTGGTAGCCCGTGTTTTGCAGAAAAGGATCACAAGTGTCACCAGAAGCTTTGCAGCACCAGGCATCATGCAACATCCGACGGCCAGGATAAGTAGTCAAGTGCCCAAAACATGCAGACTGACTGTGTATCGCCATACTTTCCATTGACTATACTCCCTGAGTAAAGCCTACCCGAAGGGAAGAAAAATTATCACTATGTCCATGTATCCATATATAAATCAGGGGTGTCCTCCAACCAGGTGGTTCCCATTAGTTCACAGAATATACCACGTTACACTTCATTTAAATTTTGTTTAATGCTTATTTACTTTTGAGAGAGACAGAGACAGAATGCGAGTGGGTTAGGGGCAGAGAGAGAGGGAGGCACAGAATCCGAAGCAGGCTCCAGGCTCTGAGCTGTCAGCACAGAGCCCGACGCGGGGCTCGAACTCACAGACCGCGAGATCATGACCTGAGCCGAAGTCGGACGCTCAACCGACTGAGCCACCCAGGTGCCCCTACGTTTCATTTGCTCTTGTTCTGGTCCCTTCATGGTTTCAGTGGTTTACCAGCAGGAAAGCCCTAGAGGCGACCCATCCAGACAAGATTAGACAGCATACAATTATCATCTTTAGTGTTTCCACTTGGAAAATTGACTGGTATTCATGTGTAACAATAAAATCAAATTTGTGGGCACTTTACTCCCAAGTCATGGATATAAAGAGAAGATCTGGTAGGGGCTCGGGCTGGGGGCAGGGGGGTGTCACTGTGTACAGGGAGAAGAAACCGAAGAGGAAAGTGCATCTGTATCGACTGTATACTCATAGTTTAAGCACTGAGCTCATTCATTCCAAACATTCTGTAAAGTAATAACAGTAATCTTGGTTTTCTGCAGGCTGTTTGGAGATCAGAGAATCTCTCTAGCATTGTCACTTTAACAAACACGAACACACTGAACTCTTACCGTATGCGGGGTATCCTTCCGGGTAGGGGGCCAGGGAGCAATGCCATAGGTCCGTCTTATAGATGAAACTGGCTCATATCTAGTTTGGGGCTATAACACCCCCAAAAGAGCCTAGGGCATGTGACAAGGATGGAAAACAATCCTAGGATAAATGCCAATTTATTTATTTTTTTCCATTCATCCACCCATCCATCCTTCTGTCCATCAAACATACTTCGGATGCTATGGTGAGCCACGCACTGTGCTATTAGCACTGTGGTT
Organism: Acinonyx jubatus; assembly: GCF_027475565.1. Lineage (NCBI taxonomy): Eukaryota > Metazoa > Chordata > Mammalia > Carnivora > Felidae > Acinonyx > Acinonyx jubatus. Next base: position 3,487,766 of record NC_069393.1, read on the forward strand.
GCTAAAATAAATTGGTGCTTAGTCATGAACTAAAGAGGCAACAAACAGATGAAGAATTCTTAAGAAACGTAATTAACAGGATAGTCACTAGGACTTGAATCCACTCCAGTGGTCAGGAGGGATACAAAGCGCAAGTCAACCCCAAAGATTGCCAGATATTAACCAGATATTAACCTGTTTTGGATTAGGATGCCTTTCCCAATTCTCGTGTAAGCTGTCATTTTTCTCTGATTTTCACCTTTTTGGTCACCTGTTCTCTCCTGACCTCTGATAAAGGCACCATCTGCCTGTACCTTAACTTGTCCACTGGCCTCAGCTCAAGGTTATAGCATGTCAGGGTGATTTTTGAGCCAATTCCAGTGAAATATTTTAGAGATAATGAAATAGTTTACAGTCAATTAGTTCAGAGATCATGTAAAAAGGATTCTTTTACTGTTTAAGATGAAGTCTCCAGAGCCTAAATGGACATTTACTACCTGAAGCTTTTAAGCTGCTCTTTTTTTTTTTTAATCCGGAATTGTCATTTTGCTAATGTGACATCGTTTTCTTTGTTTTATCACCACATCCATCTTTACATTGTGACTGCAAAGGTAAGCACGAAAAATCAAGTTTAACTGACAGCTATGCGAAATGTGAAAGTTAAAGCCTTTGAATACTACATAAGCCCATGTATGTGGCATGAGCAGAATTTTCAGCCCTTAAATTCTTAAACGCTATCTGAGCCATTCAGTGATCTCTATCTGAATGAGTATTTTTAACATATTTATTTAAAAGAACAACCTTAGCGTAACCTCTTGTTCTTGAAATTTTCAGTTAGCATTTGTACTAACATAGTTATTGAACTTTACGGGGAAATTCCATTTTAGCTTGAGAGAACAGAGATTTTATTTCGACGGTTGTGTACAGGTTCCACTACTCTATGCCTACGGAACTTCAACCTGCTTTTCCACCCTCCTTTAGAACATAAAACTTGGCCAACCAAACCTTTCCGGCTCTTTCCAAAGGACACAAGACATTTGGTTCAAAACATGATGCTCTCTTACTCTCTGTAGCTGCTGCGAAAAAAAGCTAATCCTGTTTATAAGTAGGAAAATAGATAGCTAATTACATAGACATTAAAGCACGAAGGAAGGAGACGAACACCGGCTTCTGGCTTGGGAATAGTTTGGACAAAGAGAAAATGGTAATATTATTCACCTTTGCTGCAATCCAAAGAATAACCTGCGACCGTTTTCACTTCCATGATTATTGCTCTTCATGACAGAATGTTTATCGTTCAGATAAGACAGGTCCTACTACCAAAAAAGCTGACAATTGAGACTCTCCTATGTGGAGTCCTGAATTTACCTGGAAGGGAAGATAAAGCCATTATTAGGTCAATCTCACAGGTAACCACCATATTTACCAGGCAATGCAATTGCTTCTCCTGTTGGCCAGGCGGTCTGATGTCTAGCCCGGCTGCGCCACCAACCGGCTGTAGATTTAGGGACTTCACTCGATCGCTAAGCACCTCAATTTGCTCGGCTGCCAGCTATGGAGAGGGAATTAATTTCCAAGACTCGGGGCGTCTGGGTGGCTCAATTAAGAGTCTGACCTCCGCTCAGGTCATGATCTCGAGGTCTGTGAGTTCAAGCCTCCTGTCGGTCTCTGTGCTGACAGCTCAGAGCCTGGAGCCTGCATCGGATTCTGTGTCTCCCTCTCTCTCAGCCCTTCCCCCCACTCACACTTTGTCCCTCTGTGTCTCTGAAAAATGAATAAACCTTTACCAAAAAAAAAAATTTTTTTTAATAATCTCTAAGACTCTCCCGGCCCTTACCTTACAGGAGTCTGTAACGAAGGGACGGGTAGATGCAACCCCTCAAGGTTAGCAGAAACCACCTGCTCGGAGGCATTCCTTCTCAATTATAGAAGAGGACTATTTCTGGTTTCTCAACTTAATGCCACTTTCTACACGCAACTGGTTGAGCCTCTGCATTTGTTCTGATGAAAGCATATGGAAGACGGGAGTTTTCTTCTAAAAACCAATGACTCAGACGAGTTGACCTTGCCTCCTTGAGACTGGCTCTTTTCTATGAATGAAAGGCAGTGACCGCTAGAACAGGTAATCATTCTTATTTCACTGTAAACGTTGGTTGAGTGAAGTAGGCACTTTCTGAGCAGTGGGAGCCTATGATGCCACAGAATCTGAAAGTAGACAAGAAAACTACCTAGGTTTCCTGCTGCAATCCAACACCGGCAAGAACTTTTGCCGTTATTTTGGTGTCGGGGTGTTCTTGTTTTGCTCTGTCTTTTAGTCCTTTAAACTATCATTTTCCTTAAAGGATTTCAGCACCGTGGCTGTGTGTCTTCTCATTCTTTTTGCATTAGTACTGATCTCTGTCCATCTCCCACTGACCTGGGCCCGAACAAAGGGACTTCTCCAAAGGGACTTTTCCAAGGGGACTGCACTCCTCACAGCCAAGGCTCCTCCCTGCCTTGTCCATCACAAATAAAATGATTGTCACACAGAAATCTCTTTTATAGCAACTTCTACTTTTCTCCAGGGAGCGGTTCTGACTCTCACTCCTTCTTCTTTTATTCGTTGCCAGCCTCTCCCTAAAGGAAAGACACTAACTAAGAATCAGACTTGTATATTATGATAAGTAAAGAAAGATCTATGGGCCTGTTTCTGTGAGAAAATGCCTGTGAGTTCGGTCATCCAAGGAAAACAACTATATATGAGTCCATTCACTACAACGAAGGTTAATCCATTTGATCTTCGTGTCATGACATGTTTCTTTGTCAGACCACCTCTAACGAAAACATAAATTGAAAACCTTGGTGATAAGGGGGAAATAAAAGAAGATGAAAATCTTTTGGCAAAGGCCAGTCAAATATTTATTCTAGATCATTTTTTCCTAATTAAAGTTCTGTTTTAATTGGATCAAAGGGATGTTGATAGGCCTTCGAAGGGTTTGGTATCCAGGGTGTTTGAATTAGGGGGCAGACTCAGGTTTATGGGAAGTGACGCTGAAATAAATATGAACGTTCCCTCTGAGAAAAAGATTGCAGCGTCACAAATGAGAAATTACGTATGAAAGCGTACCTTGCTTCTCTACCAACACCTACAGGCTTGTGGTGCTGGACGCCGATAGGACTCAGTCCTACTGGGATACAACCCTGGCCCAGTACCTTCAAGCCTCTGACTTTCATGGAAAGAAAAAAAAAAAAGCCTCCTGGGCCCAAAAAAAGAGGCATTTTGCCAGATTGGTGAGCTCAAGCCTTTTCAGTCAGGGTTCACCCTGAAAAACAAAAACTCTTCAAGGTGGGATGTTACACAGGTGATAAGGGATCTGGAAACTTGAACAGAGGACAGTGAGGCCAACCCTCAGGCTGGAGTGACAACGGGTTAAAGCCACCGCAGCCCAGGCCCAGTCCCACCTGCAGATAACGGAGTGGGTGACCGAGCCACATGGGGGAGCTACCGCTGGCTGTGTAATCAATCACCTCAAACATTGTGGCTGAAGACACCGTGTATTATCTTGGTAGTTTCTGTGGGCGAGGAATCCAGGCACAGCCTGGACAGGTCCCCTGGCTTGGGTTCTCTCAGGTGTTGGCCAGGGGTACAATCATCGGAAGGCTGCAGTTCAGTGATTGTTGGCGAGACTCGACCCTCACGCACTGGTGGCCGGACGTCTCCCTCAGGTTCTTGCCACACAGGTCAGCTTATATAACATGGCAGCTGGCTTGATCATAGCAAACAGGTAAGAAGGCAAGAAGATGAACAAGACAGAAGTCATAGTCCTTCTTCTCCTTTTCCTCCTCCTCCTTTTTTACCTCATCTTGGAGGTGACCTCCTGTCATCTTTGACATGTTCTATTCATTAGAATATATCCATCTCATATATCAAGGGGAGGGGACAGCACAAGAGTCTGAATGCTAGGAAGATGGGGGCCTTGGTGGCCACTGAGAGGCTGTCTAGTGCACAGGAAGACACAGACATTGTAGAGGTAACAAGAGGTGGGGGCAGAGTTGCCCTGGCTTCTCCTTGTCCCTCACCCTCTAATCTTCTCCTAGGGCCCCCCCGCTGGCGGGACAGTCTTGGATATGCAGCTGCATGGGCTACAGCAGAGCAGAGCAAGGGCAGCGATGGGTCTTAGAGCAGACTGGCAACCCCCCAACATGGTATCCTTTTAGATTTCCTGCTGTAACTGGACAAACGACACAAAGGGATTGTATCTAAAGAGAACCATTCAATGGTAATTGTGGCTCTTTCTGGGACAGTGTTTTTGCTCTCTTGTGAGGTGGCCTCATACTATGTCCCAATGTTCCTACTCTCCAAAGACCCCCCCCCCAACACACATTCTAGTCCCCTCGACAGCTGTGGCTCAGAGAGGATACCTTTAATGGAATAAGGCCTAATTCTGACTCCGCAAACTTGTTCTGATCATCAAGACAAGTTTGGGGAGACCTCGTTAAACCCCACAGGGAAGGCGAGTAGCTGTGGGTCTATTCTATCACGAGTTCTCTTACTTGAAGACTTTGGCAAGATTTTTGCAATGCATCAACGCTCTGATTTTGATTCATTCCTCTTCTCTGTAAGTGACCACGTGCAATCTCTATCTTGAACACGACGATAAAAGTAACAGTCATCAGTGGCCAGCTGTTAGAGGATCCCTTCTCGCGGATTGTATTTTCCGCAGATGGCTGCAGAAATATTCTTTATCTCACAGGTTCTAAGACCCTCTGCACCCTTCTGAAGAGATAGTGTTTATAAACACTCTCCTGGAACGTGGGCCCATGTTTATAACTGTCTCCACAATAAAGGACGGTGGACAGGATACTGTGTGACATCTAAGGCTAGATCATAAAAGTGCCACGCACGTGCCGTTTCGCTAAACTCGGTCTGGGTATCTAGCCTCCGTACCGGGAGGAAGCCCAGGCACCTGCCGCGGCCCACATGGAGGGAAACAGAGGTCTTTGGCCCCAAACCCCGATCCTGCCCCGTCAATCACCTGGACCGACAAGTTATGTGAGTGAACCGACTCTGCTTGGAACAGAGACAAACCATCCCCACCGGTCCTTGTCCGAATGATAAGTCTGCGAGCAAAATAAATGCTAGTCGTAGCTGTTTCAGCCACAAGGTGTTGAGGTGTTTTGTTACACGGCAGTAGGAAGTTGGAATACATTCTTTGGGGGATCCCTAAAAAGTCGAGGCAGAGCATATCGATCAGGAATGTGTTTGGCTAGAAGTAACAGAAAACCTGGCTTGGAGGTTTGCTCACAAAGCAGGAAAACCAGAGGGAGCAGGCTGCTGCTTAGGTTTGGAGGCTCAGCTCTATGAGCGCTGTGGCCTCTGAAATCCTTTCCTTCTTTCCCGCATGCTTGTGGCCTGAGCAGAAGCAGGTAGCTGTCCCGGTTCCAGGAACAGAGTCTGTGTGCAAAGCGGGATGAGGACGAAAGGCAAAGAGGCTGAGTCGGATCTATTTGCCTCTGGAAGCTCTCCTCACGCTCTCCCAGCCTCACCTGCTGGAAGAGAGGCAGGAATGATGCCTTTACACGCACTGCGGTGAGGGGACAGCGTTAGGTTCTGGAGCAGCCAAACAAAATGTCTGCCACAGGCCTTCGCAAGGGGTCCCTGCGTGAGATGAAGCGCCTTCCGAGTGAGCGGCAAGAAGTTTCCAGAAACAAAAAGGAAAAGAAATGAGTACAAGTCAGACCTGTTTTACCAGTCAAGAGGAAAAAAATATACATATTTGAGATTTTGTTGTCACCTATTTAATGATTTCAGAAATTGGCAAAACTCCACCCCCATATGACTAACTCAGGTATTTCCTTCAGTTCTTCGAACATCTGGGAGATAGTTCCCAAGTGTCTCTCAGCCACCCAGCCTCTCCCTGAATTCTAGTTCCACATTTGCCACCGTCTCAAGCTGGATGACCTCCGCTGTGTCCCAACCAGTCCTGTCCCCACCCCGTTAGCCCACCCCTGTTACCCTCCTGCCCCGATTCCCGCTAAAGTTCAGTCAACATAGCTTTGTAACTTCCTAGGAAGATTCTGTGAGCTACGCAGTGGTTTCTCCACCAATATTGCCCGCTCTTTTGTAAATAAGCACATGATTCAATCATCAGTGGCTCTTGGACCAGCGTTTAAAGGTGTAACAGTGGGCTCAGCTCTAATACCTCGAGAAACATAGAATGCAGAGAGGCTGAGCAAACCTTACCAATGAAATAACCTCCCCAACTTCTGAGAGCTTAGGAAAGGAAATTCTGCCACAGCTAATATTCACAGATAACGTGATCATTCCCATAAAAGACTGAATGCCTGTATGTGACTTTCCTCTACATCCTCTTCTATCAATGGGGCACCTGGGTGGCTCAGTCAGTTGAGTGTCTGACTCTTGATTTCAGCTCAGGTTGTGAGCCCAAGGTTGTGAGATCGAGCCCCATGTCGGGCTCCGTGCTATGTGTGGAGACTGCTTAAGATTCTCTCTCTCTCTCTGTCTCTCTCTCTCTCTCTCTCCATTTCCCCCCTCAAATAAAAAAAAAATAACAATAAAAAATAAATCCTCTTATATCAAGCTAGTGGGGGAGTCTCGTTCAGATCTGCATTTTCCAACAGAAGTGCCCGGCAACCCTTATGTCTCCACCTGTCTGTGAGCACATGGAATCCTTTGTGCCCCCTTTTCCGTCTACACTTACCAATTTGAACAAACTGGAACAACTCAGCTTGACCTACAACTCCACCAGATTAAGTGTGAGCACAGCTCTGGTCTTTTACTTCTCACGAGCTGTGAGATCATGACCTGAGCTGCAGTTGGACGCTTAACCGACTGAGCCACCTGGGCGCCCCTCTGCTCACAGATCTTCAATGGCACCTCCTTCTACGCTCCCTGTGCGTGATGAGCGAATGTCTGACCTTCCACACCCATCTCTCCTTGTTATCTGACCTTCTTCCTGTCTCTGGCTCGTGTGCCCACACTTTCCTGCCTTTCGCCCTGGCTGCTTCCTCTGAACCATGTTCTTCCTTATAACAACACCTAGTTCAAAAACATGCGCAATATCATGGAAGGTAGAGGCATGTATTTAAGTAATCCATAAGGGAATAAAGTATGGGTTTTATCCTAATGTCTTGGACAAATTTGGTACTCGGTGAATATTTGCTGAAAACAATAGATCGAAGGTCCTTCGTCTATCAGCTATCTGCCAAATAGACAGGTTCTGATTGAGAAGACGTTTTCAGTGGTCAGCTGGTTAATTAATTGTCCCCTGTAGTTTGTGACCCTGCCACCTGCTTCACTGTGTACCTGTGTTTGCCCTGCGGTGCAGTTTCTAATGGTCGCGCTGACATAAACGATCTACTGACCGCCCATGGGCCATTCCCGTGTGTTAATTTCCCAGCCACACATGCATCTACATACATGGATTACATCTCCAGCACCTCCTCCCGTGCCTGTCTGAACACCACAACCGAAGTTGAGGGTGAGGGGGAGTTTAAAAGGCAGGCATATAGTGACCACAGTTCAGTTCTGTCTATGGCATGCGGGGACCTCATCATCGGGCTCTTCTGAGTTCCCATCGCGGCCCTGATCTGTTCGATGACTGAAGCAGGCACACCAGCCCGTTCCTAGGGCGGACGGACCCACAGAATTAATTCAGCTTATTTCTGTCTGGTTTTCAGCTAGGCCGAGTGGAAGCTTAGGCTGATTTGTGGTCATGAGGGATAGTAAATGCCAACATTCATTCTTTTCTGCAGTTCCTCTGCCTTATATCAGCAGCTAGCAGAAGACTCCAGTCTCTCCTTGTTTCAAAGTGGGACCTTCCATTTGGATATCTTTCAAAAGCCTTAAAGAATCCTCTATTTCTAAATTTGCTTGAAAACCCGTAAGGTCCCCATGCTCCATCCTTCCTCAGGCTTTCCTTCTTCACCCCTGTGCGATCCTCTCTTGGCTCCCCTGGGTCCAGGGGAGTTAATTTTGGAGCACAAGGCTGCGGGCTTGCCATGTTAAAATGACTCAGGTACAGCTAATAACAAATGACCCCCCCTTCCGCCCTGCTTTTAGGGCACATCATGTTAGAGATTTCCCAATTTAGACTTAACATCGACACCTTTTATAACTAGAAGACACTTAAATATTTTATGTTTCTGTGTTATCCCTGTTATGTTAATATCTTTCATTCCTAAGTCTTTGCCTTTGATGAGTAAAGCTCTCCAGCACTTCTCTTAACAGCATTGAGCTCAATGCCTGCTCCTAAAGGCCTAATGCCCAGTAAAAACTGAGTCTTGATTAGTTGAAGAGAGGAAGGAACGAATGAACAAAAGCAGAACCCAAAACCTCTGTGTATAATTTTTGTGATATGAATTCCAACATCACGTCCCATGAAGGATCATTTTTAAGTTCCATTTGATAATAATGGGAGGCCGTGATGCTCAGGGGGCAAAGCTTACACAGCTGATATAGGAGTCAGGTCCAGACCACAGAAATGACTTAAGCTCAAAATCAGAAAGCATAAGCACACTCTTAAAATTAGAATGCCCTTTTGACGCTCTTTGCATTTTCCATTTGAAACAACTGAGACCCGGGGAAATTACAAATTTGCTCAGCGGCACATGGTCAGGCAAGGTCGTGGACCCTAGGTTCTTGACCCCCCCCGCCCCGGTCGTCTTTAACCTATAGAATTTCTCTCCACCCCCAGCCCATCTGCTGATTCTGGGCATGGCATCTGTATTAGATTCAGCTTCTCAGAGCATATCGATGTGAGCCAATTGGATGTAAGTACAAAGAGAACAGAAAACTCTCTTTTCCCAGGCAGCTGGAAAGTTTCACTTGGAACTTATTTTTAGCATCTTGTGTGTGCTCTGGAGGAACCATGGCAACAAAGGCATCTCGGAGAACCTGCTGGAGACACTCACATGGACAAGCGAATAAATAGTCCCAGAGGGAGGCAGCTCCATCTCTATGGGGGGTTGAGGACAAGCTGGACATGTCCTTGTCACTAGGAAAGCCATCATCAGAGAAGAATGGACTCAGAATCAGCAGGACTCTCCTCCACTCAGGCTTTAAATGACTAATGAGATCATCTGTGTAAAACTGTCATCACTTCCCTTCCCTCACTTCCTCCCCCAGCACCAATAGGGTGTAAATAAAGCTGAACAAGTAGCCTCTGACTTTGAGGTCTGATCACGTGTCATGTTTTGTTAAGGACCCCAGTCCTTCGTGAAACTTCTAAACTGCAGAGCTGCGGGAGAGGAAGTGGACCCTTCAAGACCTCAGGCTACCATGGGGTGACTGGCTTCAGAGATAGTCATCCGTCTCTGCCATCTCAGCAAAGACAACATCGGAAGTGCCTTCCTTACTCCCAAGAACAGGTGAAAGGACACGTGAGGACGTGAGGCCCAGGAGAAGTCACATCGGTGGGAGAATCGGCAGCACCTGATGAGAACTAGCACTCAAACTAACTTCACGCAAGTCTATTCTCCATGCCAAACTCGTGGGAAAGAACCCAGAGCCAATGCAGGAAACGCTCCTGTTCTGGAATTTCTCTGTCTAGTTCTCGAACACTGACAGACCCAGGCAAGATTTAGGCAAGGTCCTAGTTTGTATGTCTGGGACAAGACCCTAGAGCGTCTCACCTTCACACTGTAGACCCACCCCCATGCCACGCCTTCTCCAACATTTGGTGAGAAGGCCTTATGCTTGCTGGAGAGATGAATCCAATGTACAAAGTCTGTGAGATGATTGACCCAGTGAAGTGAAAAGTACTTCGGCTCAGTCTTGTTCGTTCTCCATCTCTCTGCCTAGGTGCCTTTTCACGATGACTTTAGAAAAGCTTGAATGTTTCTGATTACATGTGGTACCTTTCCAAAGGATAGAAATATACATATTACATTGCATTCGTGCTCCAATGTCATCTTGAAACATGATAGTAACTAATAAAATGTCTTTCACCGGCATATCTTCTACACTTTCAAACGCATCTCAACAAAACCCAAAGTTTCGTGGTGATGTCACTACACTGAAGCCCAAACACAATCCTCTGATTCAAACACAGTCAAGACTGAGGACAGTGTTGTTCACCAAGAGGTATTTCATAAATAATAAACAGGGCAGGAAAAGAAAACCATCATTCTCGTCACATGGCTGGAAAGACCTGTATCGATCTTGACTTCCCCACGAAACCACACGAATATATGATGGTGTTATTGAACCAGCTTCCTCCCAGCAGATGAACTCTGGCATTTTTTTAATTTAGAATATTTGCAATACGTGTATTAGAAAGGAAAGCCATGAATGGAAATTAACTCCCTCACGGGTTGCAGATTGGGAAACGACCACTGCATCATCTCTCCAAAGGTGTGAGGAGACCGTATTTTCAGTTATTCTGTGCTCTCTGCCAAAAACGAAACCCTCCTTTTTAACTGACTTTTCACCAAAGTAGATAATGGAAACTTCGAATTTCTACATAAAATAACTGTGGAGACCACTTAAAAACTGCCAGGGTATCTTCAAGTCAACTCGAAGTGAATAACTAGGACACGGTGACATCTGCTTAACCATAGGACATGCAGGCCACGCTTCGCATCTCTACGCCACACAGTCAGGCAAAATCTGGCTGAATTTTAGACATGAAGAAAAATAAAGAAAAACAGCGGCACAACTTGAGACAGTGAAGACAGCCCCCAGGAAGATACAGGCACGATGAATCTTGCTTCTGGATCTTCTCCATGTAGAGAATATGATTGGTCCAGGAAAAGATTGTGCGGAAGAACAAACAAACAGAAACAAACTGGAGTATTCCCCAAAGCCCACATTCCGTCAGCCCTTTCCACGAAACCAGAGGGCTCTCTACTTCCTTCTGCTGTCTCAGTCCTTGCCTTACAGACAGGAGCCCATGGGAGCAGTGTCTCTCCTGGAATACATCACAGTTTATTTATTCTGTATAGGCGCTTATAAAAAGGGGAAAGGACATATACATTTTCACGTACTGTGGGCAACGTGACACAGCTGAACATGCATGAGAACCGTAATCAGTAAACTTGGGTTTGAGACCAGATAACAAACTTAATCGCTCTGAGGTTTGGTATCCACGTCTGTAACCAGGGACTAATGATCGCCACATGATAAAGACACCTTGAGAGTGGAAAATCCTAAAGTCTATGCAAATATTGACCTGGAAAGGACCATAGCAAACCACCTTAGTCACCTCTATAGCGCTCAGCTGACTCACCCCTCAGTTTGCATGCACTGAGTTAAGCAAGTTCAGAGAAGGATCGACAGTGCAAAGTCCTTGGTAACATTCCAAGTAGGTGATATCCAAATCCCTCACACAGCCTAAGTCTCTTTTCCTTTCTCCTTATCTCAGTAGAGATGGAAAAGTTACCATACAATTAATGGCCTTTGTTTTCATGAAGTCTGTAGTGTCATTCCTTAACTATTTCTTTAAAAGACAGAATCCTGCCAAGATTGTAACCATTTTTTTTTAAAAGATATTTATATATGTATTTTGAGAGAAAGAGAGAGCACGCACCTGCAAGCAGGGGAGGGGTAAAGAGAGGGAAAGAGAATACCAAGCAGACTCTGTGCTGTCAGCACAGAGCCCAACATGGGGCTCAATCTCACCAACCGTGAAATCACGACCTGAACCAAAGTCAAGAGTCGGACGCTTAACCGACTGAGCCATCCAGGCACCCCAACTTTAACCATTTTTCAAAATCATGCCTGTAGGGGCACCTGGGTGGCTCAGTTGGTTGAGCATCCGACTTCAGCTCAGGTCATGATCTCATGGTCCTTGAGTTCGAGCCCTGCGTCGGGCTCTGTGCTGACCGCTCAGAGCCTGGAACCTGTTTCAGATTCTGTGTCTCCCTCTCTCTCTGACCCTCCCCCGTTCATGCTCTGTCTCTCTCTGTCTCAAAAATGAAAAAAAAAACGTTAAAATAAATAAATAAATACATACATACATGAAATAAAAAAATAAAATAAAATCATGCCTGTAGATATGTACTATGCTGCCTCCAATCTCCACAGCTGATTTTCTCCCGGACCCTGAGCTCTGCAACTATGAATTGTGGTCTCATCCTAACACAGTACTTCTTGGTTCCCACTTGCAATCCCCTTGGCCTTCATATACTAACTGACAGAGCATCAGGTCTTTATCTGCTGCAACATGTCGATCTTTTCCTGCCTTTACTCTATGTAACTGTTTTGTCTTGTATTTGTGCCTTTTTCTCTCTGTTTGGTGTAACTTTCTTAGTTTAAGCTGTCAGTTCACCAAACACACATTACATTCCTATATTCCAGTAGTCCAAGGTCTCTGTCCTGCCTTAGTGTTAACTGCCAAACTAATGAAGGCTATTGTCATTCCATCATCTAGGGGTTATGCAGTGTAGGGGCCAGAACCGGTGCCCTGGAACAGCAGTCATTGTGCTATTTGAAGTTGGTATTGCTATTTAGAAAATACCCCTTCTGTAAATGAATTTCTCATGGTGTGTATAGTCACAGAATAGCTATGTAACTTAGCTCATGTAGTCCTAGTACTTTAGTATAGCACATAGTCCAGAATAACGGTTTGAATGAAGCTAAGATAACTGTGGCCTCCCCTGGTCTCCCTGGCTGATTTTTGTCAGGGAAGAGGACTTGATTGGCCTGACCAACTTTGTGCTTCATAAAGCTGTGTGGGTGGCCGACCAGGACTTTGGTCCTCTTGAAGGCAATTTAGAAATGAGTCTTTCTGGGACAAAAGTCAAATAGTTACTATTTACCAAACAGAGCAGATTCAACACTGACTCCTCAGGACTCGGAACGCTTTGCTTTGTGGTGATCCTTTGCTCCCTTTCAGAAAAAAAGGAGAATGACTCAGGCAGAAATAGGCATCTCCTGAGAACTGGTACCTTCAAGCAGTGGGCTGGTAACTGCAGTCCCCTGTGATGAGAGCAGGAGAAACGCATCCTTTCTCCATTTCCTCCCCAAGCTCTACCTCCTACAGTCTTGTTAACAGATGAAATAAACTTTGACTTATTAATGTAGCGAAAGCCACATGGTCTGAATGAAATGAAGAAAAATGGTTTTGGTTAGCGCAGGGGAAACATTTTGAATCAGCTGCTGGCTCACTCAGTAAGTCAGCTTTCCACTGGGGTAACTGATGCTTTTTACAGACGTCCAAATGGGCTTGACAAGAATAGCGGAGGTAACAGTATAGCTTATTTGGAAAGAACTACTACCTGACATGAGATTTCCCACTCAGGCCTCAGTTCTTGACCTCACACTTTGAAGCACACAAAAAGCGTGAGAATCCCCGCACTGAAGTCTATAGTCACCATCCCAGTCAAGATGCAGAAAAATTGGAGGCTTGGAAAAGGAGGTGTAATAAAAGCCCCACTTTCCCAAATTTTGGTGTCTCCTATGTCATTCGTTTATTTTTCTCCTTCAGTAAAGCTTCTTGCAACCGGCGCCAAAGTCCTCAATATATCCAGAGAAGCACACTTTCCCCCATTACTACAATTTATTTCCTCCGGGCTGACCGACTCTTTTTCAGAAGGAACACACAAAATCACATTTTTCCTTCATATTCAACATTCATTTGAAGCACCAGTGCAGTCCACAGCACTGAGACCAGAGCTTCTTACTGAAATGCACCAGAATTGTATTTTTCACACAGTGCATTACATGTATGAAGCAGCTCTCAGTAAAGAAGCAATTTCTATAAAGTGATCTCTCACGGCGTCCCTCAGAGGTTCAATGAGATAAATGTTACTTGGGAGGCTGAAAAGGAGCATTCTCTTTGGCGAGCGAATACGTTGGGACATGGAAAAGGGAAAAGTGACTTGGCTTAAATTCAACCTATCCAATAACTAGTGAACATTTAATATGTACGAAGTGATGGGGGATTACAAAGAAGCTATGTGACACATCCGCTTCTCTCCTGGGCTTGCATTTATGTTGAAGGTAGCACGACTACAGTGCATGAATAACAAGAAAAAGACGTAGAGTCCCAGTACCGAATGAAAGTGACGTTAAACATAAGAAAAAGTTGGTTGTTACGCATCCGACGAAGGGAGAGGGGGATTTAAATGATCTCTCTGATTCTGTAATTCCAGAAAAGGAACAAGTCACAAGAGGCCAGATCCTATGGGTAGAGCCTAAGACAACGCTCAGGTATTCCTGGTCCTAGATTTAATGCCTCTCTGCCCATTCCTAAAAACTTTCAGGACCTCCGATTCTGTGCAGCCGAGTCCATACTTAGTAACTGGACCTTAAGGAAGGAATTGTGGGAATCACAACCTCAAGGGTCAGGGAAGCCAGACATGTGACCCATGAGTCCATGCCTGTCTGAAGGAGGTAGTGTCTTCTTTCCTTCAGTTGAGGGAGACCAGGCTGCCTAATGCTACCAGAATTCTCCATTTTTCAAGAGAAGCGACAAGCAAAAACTTTGTATGAGATCTTATGATTTTGAGTATTAACTACCGTTTTGTGACTTTGTGCCTTGTGCTTTGAGTAGCTCCAGTATTTTATGGGGACATATGTTAGACCGAGCTCTCAGGCAGTGAACATCTGTGGTTTAGCGATGAAGGATGTATCAGGCTGTAAACTGTTATCCCCTGGACCATTATATTGATATGAACTTGTGAGTAAGTGATTGTAAAGGGGTTGTCTACCTGACTCAGCCTGCCCTCAAGTACCCTGAGGGGTTTCTGCGGTGCAGAAACCGTGGAGTTTAAGAACATTCTAAATAACCAAACTGCTGCTTGGCCAACAACTATAATTCATTATAATGGACAGAACCATCTAATATGTGAATGACCTCAAGTTTAGAGATATTTACCTTCTTAAACTCAAGCACAAGCCAAATCACATTGCGTTAATAATAATGGAAGAGTGATTTCTATTCCCCGAAGAGTAGAAGATACTCAGGCGAGAAATCTGAGCTTGGAAATAGTCTATGCGGAATGAAGCAAGCCACTTGGAGAATAGTTATCACTGGGCTGCAACACCAAACATAACTGACTGAAGTCTTTGGTAAGGAATAGTCCCTTGCCCTCACATACACATGTCTGCATGGGCTGTTGCATGAGCGCTTGGAGAGATGATCAAGGACTGATACCAAAGGTACTGAGCTATCTGTCCTGGGGAGCCACCTTCCCAACACATGTGCTATATAAAAGCGTATCTGACATGAGCAAGCTGTGAGATGACTGCCAGAGGTCGGCTGTGAGTGGCAGTCTAGGACTCTGCTCTCTTGCTGCTTGTTCACATCTAGATCCAGAAGTTGACCTTCTATAGCTAATTGGAAATGCATATAGCATATGATTTATGTTAGAGGGAGAAGGGTTGGGGGAAAGGTCCATTAAAGAAAAGAATAATGGAACCCAAGTGCTTTAAGATTGGCGGAGACGTCAATTATCTCATTTAGTTCCTTTCTTCTGGAAGGGCCTATTACTACCATGTAATTTATAGGCCTGGGGAGAGCCATAAAACCATGGAGAAGAGGAAACAGATGAATCTAGGCTATTAACAACATGAGGTAGGGCTTACAGATCTTTATCCTTCATTTTTGAAAGAGCTCACTAAAACCCAAATACAGGGTACAAGGAAACAAGGATGGTGAATTTTAAAGATTTTCTATCTCCTTCATATGATTTTTTACTTATAAAAAATACACCTCCATCGCCCAAGCCTCTTTGTAATTGAACTTTTTGTTCTCAATGTTCTTATGTTGTTGCTGATTAAATTATAACAGCCTAACATATGTACTTTTTGATCGCCGGGCCCGGAATAGGATGTTAATTTCGCAGACCTGAAAAAAATAAGCAAAAGATGAACTAGTGTCAATTTTCCTACATCGAAGCTGGGGGGTTATTAAAAGTCTTTTGTCTACACATATCCCCCCTTCCAATCCATCTTCCCATGAAGCATACGTGGATAGGAGGGAAAGCAGACATGTACCGTGAGCGGCAGCCACAGTGCATGGAGACAGGAAACAAACACTAAATCACGTCCAAGGGAGGATACCCACAGCCAGTGCTGGAGCAGCGCCCACAAATGAGACTCAGAGAAATAAGAGCCTGGATTGGTTTGGGGAGACTAGAGTACAGGGTCATGTGGTTGGCGATACACGGAGGACCAGACAAAGACCAGTGGATTAAACACAGGAGAATGGAGGAGACAGTTGAACAATGCTTGAGATGGCTCATATGGCTCTTAGCACAAGTCATCCACGGGGTGAAGTCGTGGAAAGGCAATAAGATGGAAGAAACACTGTATTTGGAATGCTTTTCGGGGTGCCTGGGTGGCTCAGTCGGTTAGGAGTCAGACTTCAGCTCAGGTCATGATCTCACAGCTCGTGGGTTCGAGCCCTGCGTCAGGCTCTGTGCTGATGGCTCAGAGTCTGGAGCCTGCTTCAGATTCTATGTCTCCCCCCTTCTCTCTCTGCCCCTCCTCTGCTTGTGCTCTCCCTCTCTCTCAAAAATAAATAAATAGTGGCACCTGGGTGGTTCAGTCGGTTAAGCATCTGACTTCGGCTTAGGTCATCATCTTGTAGTTTGTGGGTTTGAGCCCCGCGTCGGGCTCTGTGCTGATGGCTCAGAGCCTGGAGCCTGCTTCAGATTCTGTGTCTTCCTCTCTTTCTGCCCCTCCCCTGCTCATGCTCTGTCTATCTCAAAAATAAACATTAAAAAAAATCATAAAAAAAAAAAAAAAAGGAATGTTTTGCTTCTTTTACTGATCCTGGAGCATGCTTCTCTCCAAGAAAGACATTCTCTCCAGGAGTGTTTTTCTCACCAGCTCACTTCTATTTAGGTCAATACCAAGTTTATCTGAGCAAACTTGAGTTAGCTACTGATATTCTTAGTACAAATACTCTAGCTTTATCCATATTGTCATACCTTTAGCCAAAGATAAACATTTGTAAAAAATTTACTCTTGGTAAAAGCATAGTAAAATGAAAATTAAATAAAAGCACATTGGTTTTTTTGTTTGTTTGTTTCTAAAAAGTATTTCATTTCAATCTCTGGTTTTACCTACTTCATTCTTTTAAAATTTATTATTGTTTTCCAAGTATCAGACTGTCTCATGTAAGCTAAGTACTGAATTTCTTCCCTTTTCCCTTCCACAGTTAAGTGAATATTTATTTTGCTTGAGTCTGAAGATTTGCCGTGTGGGCCTATATGAATATATATAATGAATTTTCTTCAAAAGTCATTAAAATGTAGTTTGTCTTTAAGAAAGTTTCTGAGTAGCATGAAGTTACCTTTTAAATAAGCAAATATATATTTCTCTACTAGACTATAAGTTCCCTAAGGACAATTAAAGGAACATTTTGCACATTTTGTATTGACAGAATCTAATATAGTAAGATTCCAGTCAGAAATATGAATTATTTAAAAATTTTTAATGTTTATTTAATCTTGAGAGAGAGAGTAATCTTGAATGCGAGTAAGGGAGGGGCAGAGAGAGAGGGTGACACAGGATCCAAAGGGGACTCTCAGCTGTCAGCACAGACCCCGATGTGGGGCTCAAACCCACAAACCGGGAGATGATGACCTGAGCCGAAGTTGGATGCTCAACCGACTGAGCCACCCAGACGCCCCTCGTATACTTCTGTCTTTTAATTGAAGCAGGCAGTCCATTTAAATTTAAGGCAATTACTCTTTGGTTTTTTTTTATCTGTCCTACCTTTTTTTTTTTTTTTTTCTGTTCTCATCTTCTTTCTTATCTACTTTTGGATTGATTATTTTTATTCTATCTCATTATTCTACTCCATCTCATTATTCTACTCCTCATGTGGTGGTTACCTAGGTATGGGAACTCCCTTCCTTGACTTGTTAAATCAAAGTCGATACATTTCCCACTTTCTGGACAATGTAAGGGTCCTAGCATTCTTCAACATCTTTTACCCCATTTCATCTTACATACTACTGTTTTCTGTGCTGACAGCTCAGAGCCTGGAGCCTGCTTCAGATTTCTGTGCCTCTTCTCTCTCTGCCCCTCCCTCCCTCTCTCTCTCTCCCTCTCTCTCTCAAAAATAAGTAAACATTAAAAAAAGACAGAACTATTCAAGAGAGATTAAAAAAATTATATTCTTCTTATAGGAGACACATCTCAAATATAAGGACCTGAGAGGTTGAAAGTGAAAGGATAGAGGGAGGTAATTTACCAGCATTTACCAAAATTGACTATTTGTTGTGGCAATCTCAGCAAATTATAACGCACTGACATACAGATGATGCCCTCTGACCACTACAAAATGTCAATAACAGAGTAGAAAATCTCAACATACTTGAAAATTAAGCAATAACTTCTAAGTAGTGCATTGGTCAACTAAGGAATCACACTGGAAATTAGAAAATATTTTACACAAAATGATAAAAAGACTATTACATGTCAGAACTTGGAGCATGCAACTAACCCATGTGGGCAGGGTAATTTATGGCTTAATAGAAAAGAAGAAAGGCTAACCGCAAACAATTTAGTCATCGATCTCAAGAAGTTAGAGAAACTCAAAGAACATGTAAAAAAGAAAATAAAAAGGTAAAGGGAGATTTTAAAAAAGAAAAGAGAAGAACACAAAATAGAATCAGCAAGTCAAAGTTTGGTTCTTTGGGAAAAATAACAAAATATAAAAAATCTGAGTCAAAATACAGATAAAAGACTAAAGGAGGACACAAATAACCATTATCAGGGCAAAACTACTTATATCACAGGTAATGAAATGATCACAGGAGAATAAAATGAACAAGCATATGCTAATGTGTTTGACAATTTAGTCGAATTGTATGCATTCCTAGAAATATACAAGCTACCAAAATTGACACAAAAAGAAAAAAATTGTTAAAAGACCTTCTCAAAACAAAAACAGCCCACCCAGGTGACCTCACTAGTGAAATCTTCAAATGTCAACAGAAAAGTAACACCTACTGTATACAAATCCCTATCAAGAACAGAAAGAGAGGGAATGTGTCCACATCTTTTAATGAGATCAGTCTACAGCAAGATATATAACCATGAGGGTTGCCTGGGTGGCTCGGTCAGGTAAGCGTACGAATTCGGCTTGGGTCATGATTTTATGATTCATGAGTTTGAGCCCCGTGTCAGGGTCTGTGCTGACAGCTCAGGGCCTGGAGCCTGCTTCGGATTCTGTGTCTCTTTCTCTGCTCATCCCTCAACTTATGCTCTGTCTCTCAAAAATAAATAAACATTAAAAAAAAATTTAAAAAGATATGTAACCATGATACCAAGAGTATATAAAAAAGTCCCAGCGCAAATATCTTCCGTGATAGTGAAGTGTTAAAAGCTTTCCCCCAGAGATCAAGAAGGAGACAAAGACGCCCACTATCAGCATTTCTGTTCAATCTGTTCCTGAAGGTTCTAGCCAGAGAAATAAAACAAAGAAGAGAAAAGACACAAAAACTGAAAAATAAAAAGCAAAACGCATTATTCAGAGGTAAAAAGACCGTTACATGGAAAATCCAAAAGGATCTACAGATAAAGTGTTGGAATCAATAAATGGATTTATCAAAGATCTTAATTAATTTCACTCGTAAAAATTGTTTTGCATATATCAACAAGAAGTAGAAAATGAAACTTACAAAATGATACCGTTTATATTAGCATTAAAAACTACCAAACACCTAGTAATATATATGAAGGAAGGGCATGTTTCTACACAGAAACCATAAAACTTGATTGAGAGGAATTAAATGAGACCTGACCAGAGGCAGAAATATACCATGTGCATAAGGGGCTCGGGGTCTTCCGAGGGGTTGGTAATGTTCTGTTTCTTGATGCGGGTGGTAGATACCCAGGTATATGAAATTATAATTCAAGCTATAAATGTGCGATTTTTTGCACTTTTCTGCTTGTATGTTGTACTTACAAAATTTACAAGAAGTAAATAGAGGAGGAACAGTTCTTTGTCCTATGTTATTAATATAAAGTTGTAAAATCACATATTTGTATTTCCTCTCCTTGACTCTTTGTAATCAAGTTTGGTGTATTTGCGTTACGAAATGTGTTTCTAAGAACAGAGCTACGATGATGACATTGCACATAGAGGAAAGGAGATTTGGCTTGTGACCCCCCCCAGCCAGAAAATAGTTACCTTGAGCTTGATAGGAATGGCATACGTATTTCAGTCTAGTTTGTGCCTTTAGATTGTACGGAAGGGGCACGAAGTATATGATTTAGTCTAGATTTAGTCTAGACCTCCATATCGCCAATTCAGCTACCATATTGTCAAGCTGCTTTCCGGTTGTGATACTGATAAGGGAAAGATGGGCAAGTGACTTTTTACTCCTCTAGGAATCTCTTCAAATGTTAGAAACATTATTTTTGAGTGAGCCAGGAAGCAATCGAGAAAGGAGGAGCAGAAGTTTATTGTGATTACCAGTTGGGTCCATTTCCCATCAGCTGGCAACCTTCACGCATTTTCACTTAGTCTATATTTACCCATAAAGCCAATACATTCAGCGTTTAAAAAGAAAAAGTGATGCAAATTAGATCAAAACATCTGGATATTTAGTAAATTGGCCAGATGTTTCGGTGGTGTATATATAAAAGCCAAAAAGAAAAAAGACGGAAAAAAGTGGGCAAGGACTTAAATCTAGCTACCCACTCATACCCTCAGAATAAGCAATGATGAAACAGTATGAATCATATTGAGAAGGTGGAACTAAAGGGATAATAAATGCTGAAATTTAGCCATGAACAAACAGGACTGACCTTTGTTGTACTGAGAAGAAATGGGAAGTTGCCTTGGCCTTTTTTGTACCTAGAAATTATTTCTCAATTGCTCATAATTTTTGAATTACACTTATATGGTTTCTCAGATCCAAGCCAAGATATCAATCCTCTAAGAGAGTTAGATGCTTTGCCAAATTGAAAATAGATTTGTTTTCCATATCGGAATTACTGATGAAAACTGCAGGCATAAGTTTTTCCCCCTCCCTTTCTCTTTTAAAGGTGAAACACATCTTGTTTTGTTCTATTTATTTCTTTCTCAACACAATATGCGTCACTGAATCATTTTCAAACAGTTTCGGGAAGAACTCCGGTTTGAGAATAAGTTTGTGCTGAACTTCGCGCCTTTGGCTTTTTTGCTTTGTAACTTTGGGCCACTTAACCTTTTGAGGCTTTAGTTTCTACCTTTCTAAGATGGAAATAATAACCTTGTAAAGTTATTTTGAGGGAAAAGAAATGACTTCAACGCAAAACCCCTCCCACTTTCCCAAGTTGAGCCTCTCTTCCACTGTGTGTGATTTGGAGGTGGACAGGTCAGTTGGGGGTAACTCTCTCTTAGCCCACACCTAAGCACAACGTTTTTTCAAAAGGCTAGCTGTCACAAATTTCAGCCAAGAGCAGTGGGATCAGGGTGGAGAATTATCCTGAATATCTCTGGGCAAGGTAATATGATACACTGAAATAGAAAATATTCCACATGTATTTTTATTTACTCATTGAACAAATTTTCACTGAGAACCTATTATAGCCAAAAATGGCTCTAGGTGTTGAGAACACAGACCTTAATCCTTGTTCTCTTAGAACTTACATTCCAGTGGAGAGATTGGTAAAAGCATAGAAAATAAGTAAACTCTACAAAAGCTAAGTGATGATAAGCCTATGAAATAGCACAGTTAAGGGATGGGGAGGGCTGAATGAATGAATGAATGAGGGTTAAATATGTCGGTAACTGGCAAATATTTCTGAGCTTTATGAAAGATGTTGCCTCCATCGGGTATTGGTAATAAGAATAATAAAGTCTCAATGTGTGTTCTTGCCAAGGTAGCCCAGGGTAGGCTGGGATTTTCACTTAGCTCTGCATTATTAAACCATGGTAGATGAGCTTCCATTTGGGCTTAGACGTTATCCTCCTGCAAAAAAGAAACTGAAACACTGTAATGTAGGAGTAAAATTTACAGAGGGATCCCCACCCAGAGCTGTATGTCAAACACAATATTCTTTCCCAGGGTAACTGGCATTGCAAGGGGCTTGCCCCAACAGTCTTGCATTTCCAGACATCATGTTCTGATTCTGAATTCTACGTGTTCTGGAATGATTGCCCCATAAAATGCTATAGAAAGAAAATCTACTTCTGATGATGGTTAAATCTTTGTGGAAATACTGCCAGTTTCCAAGTCTTTCTTTGATATAAAGAAATAATTAGTTGGAAAAGAAATTAATACCACAACGAAAGGGTCTATCAAAATACCAGAATAGGTTGCTTGAGAGGAGCAGTTGGTAAAGGACTTTGAAGTGTCTGCAGGGAAGGAACTATATAAATCAAAGGAAGTTTTTTATGACTAGGCAAGAATTTCAGTATTTATCCTGAGAATGGCCCCCTCTCTCACTTCGTACAGAAGATAAAAGAAGAGGGGCATGAAATGCTTAAGTTCCCACCTCCCAAGTCCCTTCTCCAAAATGGAAGCATGTCTCTGAGAATGTATCCACATTCACCATTCACCCCCATTCTTACTTCCCCCCCCCCCATATACACTTTCCCTTTCCTTCCAAAATGAGTAGCTTCCCCAGGGCTCTGAACACCGTGCCTTTCAAATCTTCAGGAATGTTCTCATCTCATCTTTCGTCTTTCTCTATCTCCTCTTCTTTTTCCTCTCTTTTCTCTTCCTCCAACTTTTTACTCTGTACTACTGACTCCTTTTCTGGCACACACACTTAAGTCTCTCCCACCTCATAAACAAACTGAAACCCCACCGCCACCTCTCACAGTTCAAGATCTCCCTCCAGGCGCTGCCCTCTTTTCAACCCTTCTTCCCACACTGGTCACCCAGGTCTTTGGAAGCGTCTCCACTACTTTACCTCCTTGTCCATTCTCAGCACGATCTGGCATCTGGCTGTGCCTCTTTCGTTAATGAAGCTTGCTTTCTTTCTTTCTTTCTTTCTTTCTTTCTTTCTTTCTTTTAAAATCAGGTCAGTGATGACCTCTTGGCTATAAAATGCCAAGGGTGCTTTTGAGTCCTTCCATCCCCTGGTCTTTGATAACATTAGACAAGGGACTACATCATTCAGTTGCTGGGTGCTTATTCTCTGCCAGTCTACTGGAAGGACCAGGATGTACAAGAAGGTTCACGTGGTTTGTGTTTTCAAGTATGTCTTCTCTTGGCTTCTGAGATACGATTTTCCCCTCGTTCTTTTTCTACCTCGCTGCTCTCCCCATGTCAATGTCCGCTGACTTCTCTTTTACCTTCCCTTTAAAACCAGGGTTGGTTTCCCGGGGAATTCTGTAATCAACGCTTATGTTCACCCTCTCTCCCTCCTGCAGTCGCTTCATGGGCACGTGACCCGGGCAGTTGCAAAAGCCAGATGTTTCGAAGGGCCCTGCGCTCGGATCAAGGCGCCTTGAAATTCCTCAGTTTTGAAAAGAGGTCCCTGCCTTCTCATTTGGCACTGGATCCCCCAAATTATGTAGCCTGTCCTGCTCCAGGTGATGTCACCCACAACCAAGAATGCCACTACCACCCACGACCGATGAACATCTCAGGTGTCCTACCTGGGATGGAGTACTAACCTCTTGCTCTGAGAAATGCATCATCAAGTTCCAATTTCTCTAAACGTCTTATCAACCGTGGTATACACGATCTCTTCTGGCCTTCTGGTTTTCTGCCCCAAATGGCCTTTACTCTTTTCTTCCTGCGGGTAAAGCCACGGTTTTCATCAGGAGGCAGTCTTGGGTCTGTTGCAGCAAATGAAAAAGAGCTTGATTATGTCCCTGAATAAAACTAACAGAATTCTCAAAATCTCTCCTGAATAACGATCTTCCAAAAGGATGGTTGGTTCCAAGCCATCTTGATGACACAGTTACTTACCAGAATCGGATGTCTTCTGAAATTGCTTTTGGTTAACCTCGAGCATAGAGGAAGATACTGCTTCTAGGTCTCTACGGCAGTGAGCACGTGTCTAGCTCGTCTGAGGGTGATTGCGCATGATTCAAAAAGAAGTCAAATAGAAGGGAGTGGAGCATAGCCTTGTTTTATGCCAACGATGATTGTTACCGGAGATCGGAAGTCTGTTCTCGCCAATTCTGGCTTTTGCAATGGCATTAAAATTCAGGATCTGTATTAGCATGAAAAAAAAAATGATACCCACCCCTTTCCTGGCATCAGAGCCAAAGGGTGAGGAAAAGCCATTACAGACTGCATTACCTTGTATCACTCTTCGTATTTCTCTAAATATTGATAGAAAATGTAATAATGGCTGATGGTAAGATAGTTATTCTTGAAACCTTCTTGTCCCTCCAATACAACGTGAGAAGTCTAAACCTATGGAGGTTTTGTTGTTGTTTTGTTTTGTTTTTTGAGAGGCAAGTTAGCATAATCATTTGAAGAAAAGTAATGGACTGTTAGTGTTGAAGGAATTGTACATTAACGAATCCCAGTAACCGTTCTTTTTCTCTTTGTCCCTGGAATGTCACCCCAGAAAAGCAGCCTCTTGGTCTCGATCCCAAATGCGCTTTTTTGTTGTGAGCAGTCTGAAACTGTGGTAATATTGAAGAAAGAACAAAAAAACAATCACTTCCAGATCGCTTCCTCAAAGCCTGTGTCTCCCACAGGCTCCAAAGCCTGTCACTGTCCCACACCCACCTTTGCTCCAAAGACCTTTCTGTCCTGGTACCAATCTCCCTTCTGTTCAGTGGTCCTGACCTCTGTGGTCTCGGGGACAACTTAAGGGACACTAAAAGAATCTTAAGTTGCATCTTCAAGTAGGGCCAGGTAATAATGGAAGCACAGACGTTGCACCAGCTCCGCCCACGTGAAGAATAGAAACTTTGACACAGATTTTACAGGTGGCATCCTCGCCCACATTAGAATAATATCTTCAACTCTCCCCTAGTCCTGATTCTTCCTCAATGACACGTCTCATACCCAGTCACAGAGTTGCGGCCACTATCAAGAAGCAACAGATGGGGACTTGGATATTCATTTTAGGGGCTCCCCTCTGGTGTTTTCACTGTCTTCTCTCTTCTCTTGGGCCACTGGCGTCTAGAGATCCAGAACAACCACCTGTCGGGATTAAAGGCGCTGATATTGCCAGCACTCTGACACCTAGGTTCAGACATCAAGTTCACGTCCGTCCTTCCCTGATGTGTGGTATCCATACGACAAAATGCAAAGAGTATATCAGGTCACCTAAATCCTATACAGCAGGTGTGGAAAAGGAGGTGCTGTGTCTGTCTGTGCCCTAATCATATGCAAAGTCAACGCCAAGTTCACCAGAGAGCTCTCCGTTGAGGTGAGGAAAACTCAGGATGCGAGAGACGTGATCTTCCATCAAGAAAGCTTTTTCTTACATCTTTTATGAATAAACGTGACATAGAAAAGGGTTTACTTATCATCAAGGCTTATACTCAGAGACTGTAAGGGGGAGAGGAGGCCCCAGCCGAGGCTGGTTTTAAAACCATCTATACCCCAAGCGACATGCCCCCGTGAAGCTCCCCATCACTGTGGTTTTGTCTCAGGCCTTGCCCACACTTGACTCTTCACGTCTGTGATGCCCTCTACTTAGAATGCCCTCCTCCACCTGGTCAAATCCTACGCCCTGGAAGGAGTCAGGTCCCACCGGGGCTGGCCGGGAAGCCTTCTCTCACACCCGAGACTGAAATAGACGTTCTGATAAATTCTCCATCGTGCTTAGCGAGCGGCGGCCTCCATCAATCCTTACCTGCAGGCCACTGTCCCTGGGCCCTCACAGTCTGGCACACGGGAGGCACGGAAAGAGTGGAAGGAGAAAGAACAAGGAGGAAGGGAGGAAAGAAAGGAGGGAGAAAGGAAGTCAGGAGAGAAAATGTAAATAAAAGGAAAAGAAGGGCTTGCGGGGCACAGACTCGTGGTCTCTGGACAGGTTTCATTTTGAAGCCCTGTACTAACGAGGCCCAGAATTTCAGCCCGGTGAACAGCCAGTGGGGGTTGGGAATGGATGGGCACGTCCAGCAAATCTGTGTTCTACGTGCACGCTTCATCGAGAGAACTGTCCCCCCACCCCCACCCTTCGGCTGCTGTGTTTCCTCTACTAAAAATATAACCCTTCATTAAGATCACAACACAATTTTAACGAAACGCTAATTGCCACCTTTGTGTAACAACCCATAAAGAAATACACATTTTAGAATTAGTCTGGAGCAAGGTACTCAGGAGGCTTAACCCTGTCCCCTGAACCCACGGCCGCTGGCCGAAGTCCTCGCTCAGAACCTTGAGAATATTCCCTGCCTGAGATGGAACACCACCCTTCTCCAGTCTGTGATGCTTTGATCCATCCACTAACTTGAACTTCCTGAAATTCAGGCACCAGCTCAAAGCAAGCCCTGACTCTCCCCTCTAGGTGCTATAGAGCAGACTGGCCACCTCAGAGGCCAGTCCCATGGCCGAAATGACCCTGCAATCAAGGTGGTACCCTGGTCCTTTCTCCCTTAGTGTCTCGACTTCAGGGGCCTTAGAGATATTATCCTGAAGCAGAGCTGAGATTGCCCAAGCTATGAAAATACCTTAGAAATGACATAATGGGTTATTACGCAGATGGTTTGTCAACATTTATAAAATCGTGTGTTCTTATCATAGCACTGTCCTCCCGCTGGTTCAGAAATAAGATCCAAAAGAGTAAGGAGGTGGGAAGGTCTCTCTCTGCCTGATTAGAAAATGAAATAGAATGAAATTGAATGAGGGGCGCCTGGGTGGCTCAGTCGGTTGAGCGTCAGACTTTGGTTCAGGTCACGATCTCATGGTTCGTGGATTCGCGCCCTACGTCGGGCTCTGTGCTGACAGCTTGAAGTCTGGAGCCTGCTTCGGATTCTGTGTCTCCCTCTCTCTCTGCCCCTCCCCTCTTGCACTCTGTCTCTCTCTCAAGAATAATCATTAAAAAACATTTAAAAAAAAGAATGAAACTGAATGAGAACGTAGGCAGAATGCTGTGAAGAGCTAGACACGACAATTAAGAACTTAGTAAAATGTTAGGTCACTCATAATCTCTCATTATGTATATCTCACATATATATCACACACACATACATACACACATAATACATATATGGTTTGTGTCACAGAATGGTTAGCGTGAAAATGCTTAACACGATACATATGCAAAATCAGTTTATATAGTACTTAGTGCCGTGAGAGAAGTTACAAATGCCCGAAAGTGCCCAGAGGCCCGGCCAAGATGTGAATCCAGCCTCCACGCCCGGGACTCTGGGTTCGCCTTCTGTCCAGAGCAGAGCTCCCTCCTTCCTCCCAAACATCCTTGGAAGGTGGGGTCACCCGCCAGCTCCCCTGAGACTGACACGGTGGGTCAGTGGGGGACGCAGGGACACGGGGTAAGCCCGGAAGCCCCCCCCCCAACTCTCTCCCTCCTTTATCCGCCCTTCACGAACCCTGGAAAAGCCCTGCGGGGACTGGACCGTTCGCTTTTCTGTTAACACAGGCTGTTTTAAGAGGACAAGCCCTTTCCTCCCCAACACCGTCAAACACATTTGGACAAACAGAACGGTTTTTCAACAAAGTTACAGCAAGGTCTCCTCGCACCTTGGAAAAGCTGTTTGGCCTTTGGGTGAGTCATTTCGCCCACTGTGAAGAGGGCGGTTACGATAAACAGCACCTGCGTCCAGAGGCCCCCGCGAGGCTTTGCCGGCTGCCAGGTTGCTTTTGCTGCCACAGCCTGTGTGTGTCTTTTGCTTCCCGAAAGAGCAGATCTGCAAATCTGAGTCACCAGTACGCGGGGGAGAAAAATATATGCAAGCCATGTCTTCCTAGCTTGGCAATTAACTAATTAATTGAGATCGAGGGTAAACAGTTGAGTCTAACGTCTAAACTGCATTAATTACTGTTTATAGAGCTCCAGGAAAAGCCTATGGGGAAAGGTACAGTCTAAGTGGAGGGCGGTGTGATTACAGCCGTGACTCTGACTGTCATTGTTGGGGAGGGTAGATGGCGGTGGGGGGGAGGGGGGAGGGCTCAGGAAGCTCCGTCCGGGCTTCCGGCTTCCTGGGTTCCTGGCTCTGCCAAGCACTTGTGTTGATATTTTAAAGGAAGTCACTTCATTTGTGGATTGAATTCGACAAGCAAAATCATTAAAATACTTCAGATTCTTTGAAATAAGCAGAGGTAATTAGAAGTGCATTAATTAGCACTCATGGTCTACAGACGAGGAGATGAGGATTTTCTTTTTAATGTTTATTTTTGAGAGAGAGAGAGAGCGCGCGAGCATGAGCATGCATGGGTGGGGGAGGGGCAGAGAGACAGAGACAAAGGATCTGAAGTGGGCTCAGCACCGACAGCAGACAGCCCGACGTGGCGCTTGAACTCGTGAACGGTGAGATCATCACCCGCGCTGAAGTCAGACGATCAACCAACTGAGCCAGCCAGGCGCCCCCAGATGAGGAGGATGGTGTTAAAGAAACTTCACGTGAATTAATGTTCGGTCAAGGGTTGTCCTTTAAAGTAGTCGCTCCGGAAGGCATTGTGATTATTCTGTTCACTGCAATAAATATTTATTGAACACCAAGTGCTGGGCACTTCTGGGAATAAAAAGATGAAAAACAGACTCGTTTGCAGGGAAGCCGTAACCTAGCTGTGGCTCTGAGACGTGAATACAAACAGCTAAGAGACCCTGAGACAAGCACTAGGAAGAGCTAGAATCAAAGGTTCAGAAAAGATACTAAAATTGCCAAGCAAGAAGGTTAGTAATAAGTTTGGCTGGACATCAGGGAAGGTGTACTGCAAGACTTGTCCTTTGGTAAAAAGCTCTGGGAGCTGGGAATGTTGTTTGGGGAGGAGGCATGGGGTGGGGTGGGGTGAGCATACAAAACACGCTCAAAGCAGAGGAAACAGTAGAAGGCCCATCAGGGACCCCCAGAAAGTTTCCCCTGCTTTTCCTCCCCCCTCCCCTTCCCGCCTCATCCAAATCTTACCCACCTTGCGGTGATGACTGAAATGTCACCACCTCCTTCGGATGAAGACTGTCAGTTTATCCAGGGTGTGGACAGCAATCTATAGGCAATCTGCAATCTACAAGGCAAGGCGAATCATTGGAACCAGGACTGGAAGTACTAATACGTAGGTGGGTTGGCAGAAGCTACAAGTGCAGGCAGGCAAAGGGTCAAGTCTCTAGAACTAATTCATCCACTATATTTTCACTCAACACCCACGTATTTAGGGTCTACTTTTAGCATTATGCTAGCTCTTGGAGGGTATATAGAAAAGTAATAAACGGTCTCTGTCCTCAAGGACCCTCTAGATAGACAGAAACGGGCAAACGTATACAAGAGCATGACAGGAGACGAGGTAGGAATGACTAGGTCACAGCAGGGACACACGGGTGGAAGGGGAGAGGTTCGTGGACGGGCAGATCCACAGGCTTTAAGTAGGTGACAGAACGGCATGGTGGGACAGAGCTGAGCTCTGCAGCCCTGTCAGAGGTGGTGTTTCCAGCGTGCATGTGTGAGCAGTCTTGGCCCATGGCTGTGGATTACGGGAGGAGGTGGGTGTGCTGAGACTCCAGTGAGAGGACATGTGGTTTTGGAGACTGATATGCTTAAAATTTATGTTCAGCATTCATTAATGAGCAGCGGGAAGAAACTTATTTTCCCTCAGTAAAAATTTCGTTACAGAAACATGTTAATTTACCAACCGATACACTCTGAGTGACTAGAACAGAATCAACAATCTCAGAACAGTTGGCGAGACTTTCCCCACTTTCCTGAAAATCGATCCTCAGATTTATTTTGATCTCAGTCCTTCTTAGTAGGCTTATTGAATAATTGAACATATACACATGATTCTCAACAGCAGTACTCAGGACCAACCGACGTTTCAGCATCTAGATAAGAAGCTGGGTAAGATAACCCGAGTTAATAAGCACCGTCATCTAAATTCATCTCATTGCTAGTCTCAAATTTGCCTCTGGGGAGTGGTCCAGCTGGCCCTGCCTAAGAACCATCCCCATCTCTGAAGAAAGCAGAAACAGATGTGTGAGAGTTGTCCCTTCACCCTGTGCATTTTCTTTTAAGGTTCATATATTTATTTGGGGAGAGAGGGATGGGAGGAGGGGCACAGAGAGAAAGGAAGACAAGGAGTCCCAAGCAGGCTCTGCACTGTCATCCCAGAGCCTGATGCAGGGCTCAAATTCATGAACCAGGAGATCACGACCTGAGCCGAAGTCAGACACTTAACTGACTGAGCCATGCAGGTGCCCCTAAATCTTCAACCCATGTGTCTAGTTCATATCCTCCCTATGGAGCATGTTTGACAGGGAAAGTTGGAGAAAGCCTAAGCACGCTGGGGTCCCACAGGTAGCACAGAAGGAACAGGATGGCACAGGTTGGGCAGGAAAGATAGAGTTTTGGCCCCCTTCCCAAAGATAATAAGGACCTTAGGTATGAGGACTTCCTTTTATTCACACAAACATACCAACAACTTCCATATCCAGATAAATTCTGGGCCTTACCAAGGAGACACCTTAAGTAGTTCTCCAGTTAACTTCAACGTGCTGGCCTTTTCAAAAACTTAACTGGAAACTCCTCATGTGGAATGGACATTAAAACCCATGTTATATGCTTTTGACCATTGGTAATAAAGGTAGACGCCGACCTTAGGTGAAAGATGTGCAAAGTAATGTAGGTGGTAAACATGGGCCCTGGTGCTGCTTATCCAGCACGGGGCACCCGAGTTACAGCAGGAGGAGCTAAGACACTGTGGTCAGAGCTGGAATGGGTAGTAATCAAAGGTTAAAAAAAATACTAAAATGGCATAGCGGGAAGTTGGCAATCCATCCTGCCTGGAGTCATCTGAGATTTGGGGAGTTTTCGAAACACGCAAAAATGCTTTGAATGTTAGCAATGATTTTCTTTTTCTTTTTCTTTGAGGGAGTGGGTTTTGCAAAGCACAAATGGGATTCTTGGGCACATGGGGATGGGAATAAAATAGTTAAGGAGAAAATCAAGGAGGGTAAATGGTTTTTCCCTTTACTTTCAGGGGGAATCAATTTACCAAAGAATAGCAGGTGGCTGCCTCAGCACCGTGATGAAAATCATTTCTGCAGTTCTAGGGACACGTCTCAATGCCAAAGGCACCTAGAGAATTGGGCCTCAGTGTGGGCACGAGGCTCCTGTCATCGCAGAGATAAGTTCAATCAAAATTTTATAAATCAATGTAATTCACTGCTGAAGTTTCTTACCAATGTTAGAGGAAAGTCCATGTGTTTTACTCAAGAAAATACCTAACAATCTGTAGCCCCATGGAGTCCAGCCCTCCTCTTCCAGAGCCTTCTTTCCTTCTATTTTTTTTTTCCTATTTTCTAGCTCAGCTCTTGGAGAGCTTACCTCAGTTCTACACTTGGGGGGGGGGGTGGTCAATGGCTGGGCTGAGAAGAGTTGCCCTTTCCCCTGCTGTGACAAGTCACACAAGTCACACACATAAGGGTCCCCAGGGAGGCAGGCACCAGTGACTTCTGTCTAGCGTACCATTTTCCGTAGAAGACTTCAGTGACCAGCTAGCCCGGCGAGTCTTGACATCTGTGGGCGGTGTTTGGGGAATATACAACCTATACACCCTACTTTTGCAAGGAAGAACATAGAAAACTCATCTTTTTTCTACCTCTTTGAAACTAAGGTATGAGTGTGAGATGCAGGCTTCGCCAATCAGACCCACTTGCCCAAGACTTTATTTGGACGGTAGAGAAGGGATGCATTCTAGATCCATCTTGTTACTGCATACAGAGGCAGAGTCGTCCCCTCTTGAGGGTGGGGTTGCTTGTGAGGTCATGACGCTTGGGCGGGAGTAGTATCGGTGGTATCAGCGAATCAAGTTAATTCATTACTGAAGTTTCTCACCAAGTATCAAAGGAGATTTCATTCGTTTTACTAATTCTATCTCACACAGATTGGAAGGCCAACTGAAAAGCTGTCTTTCCTCTAAGTGCTGCCCCCAATTCTCTTTCCATCCATCCAGTTAGCACTGACTTTTCTTCTTATACCCGCCACACTCCATGAGACTCTATTCCATTTTCTTCCACCATAGCGCTGCCATTTTCAATGCGAGTCAAGTCAAGCCTGTCTGGGTTCCTATCCATTCTCCCCTCCCTTAGTGACCCAAGTCTATGATAAACATGTACAGAAAAAGCGTCCTATATGATTTTAGTGAGACCATGAACCCAAATTAAGAAGGTCTGATCCAATCCGACCAAGGAGCATAGAGGTTCGTAAATTTCCCAAATTTATGATAAGTTGGTCAAAAACTGGTCCGGAGTTGAGGGGTTTGGACGGTCAGTCTGGCACCCTCTTCCATGTCACACTGCTCTGCAGCAGCCCCGGGTGGCCTGGGTGCCTTGGAGTTCTCCATGCAACCATGGACCAGACCTAGGTGTGCTTGGCTTTCAGAGGCAGATCGGGTTGGAAACTCTCAGGGTGGTACGGCCATGCGCAATTGTGTGTGTAATCTAAAGAATTATATATATTGTAGTTTGGTGAATACCGTGAGTGCTGAGTGCTGAGTACTATCCATAGAATAACTACAATGAACTTTTCTCTGGTAGAGTCCAATTTACCGCGACCTGAAAGTACTTGCAGAGGAAAAGTCCTCAAAAGTCTCAATAAAATCGTCCAGGAGTCTCCAGCACCTGCTCCTTCTCTTCAGTTCCCACATTTTAGACCCTCATTGCCTCTCCATGGACTATTGGAATGCCCCCCTAACACGTCTGTTGCTTTCCAGTTTCCCCACACATTGTACACACAGCCACCAGAATAATCTTTGTAAAAGTTGGATCATGTCACTGCTCACCTGGAAATCTTTTAGTCCACTAAAGGATGCTTATGGTTTTTAACCCCCTTGAACACTTGTCCCAACCTAGATGACCGGACATTTCTGCCCCTTCCCCCTATTATACATTCTGTGAAATTGCTAAAATTTTCAGACTTAACATTCTGAACCCACAACTACTTTACAAAAAAGGATGTGATTTCTGGGTGTTTATGGTATGCATATAAATATATTCAGAAAGAGGGGCGCCTGGGTGGCTCAGTCAGTTAAGTGTCCAACTCTCGATTTCAGCTCAGGTCATGATCTCACGGTTCATGAGTTTGAGCCCCTCATTGGGCTCTGCACTGACAGTGAGGAGCCTGCTTAGGATTCTCTCCCTCTCTCTCTCTCTCTCTCTCTCTGCCCCTCCCCTTTCTCAAAATAAATAAACAAATGATTTTTTTTTTAATTCAGAAAGAACAGAAGATAACTTCCATGTTTTTCTCATTGACATATTCCACGTGTCTAAAACAGGACCGGGCACTTAGGAGATGTTTAATAAATATTTATCGTAGAATGAAATATGGGCAGGGCTGGTTGTATAAAAGGGATTACTGAATGGTTGTAGCAACTGGAGGCTGTATGGAAATATACAGATAAAGTATCCAGTTCTACGTGCATATGTCTGGTTGGCTGACCTCAAAGGTAATACAACTTTACTTTGGAAGCCTCAATCATTTCTTTTTAAAGACCCAGAGAAGTCAGAAGGCAGTATTCATTCATCCACTCATTCATTCATCCAACGTATTCAGCACTGGCTACAGAAATGGTACGAAATTTTATGCCTCTCCATTTGAGAAAAAAATCAGCGTAAGCCCTGTTTTTGGTACAGAAAAGGCCACACAAATACCTTTAAAATAATTGGTAAAAGTAGCTTCTGGGATGCACATACCTCTTCAGACTGCATACTAAATTCAGTGGCTTCAGTGAAAGGAATCAAAGACCCAGGGGTTAATGTCATACCCCAGATGTTCAGTGAGCCCCGACATCAGATATAGTCAAATTAACAGCATCCATAATTTTCAAAATTTTTACCTAAAGCTCTGTCCTATTTGCCATTAAGAGATAGACCTCAGACAGTCTGAAAACTAGTGAGGGGCATAGAATGCTCTCAGAATCAGAGCTGGGACACGAGTTGCTTCCACTGATTCTGTAAGACTTGCATCCAAGTGGGGAAAACTGGATAACCACATGCAAAAGAATGAAACTGGGCCCTTACCTTATACCACACACAAATATTAACTCAATATGGATTAAAAACTTAAATGTAAGACCCGCAACTATAAAGTTTCTAGAGGAAAACAGGGAAAAATCTTTATGGCATTGGCCTTGGCAATGATTTCCTGGGTATCATGCCAAAACCACAGGCAACAAAAACAAAAACAAGCAAGTGGGACTACATCAAACTGAAAAGCTTCCGCACAGCCAAGGAAACAGTCGCAGAGTGAAAAGGCAACCAAGGAGTGGGAGAAAATATTTGCAAACTGTGTATCTGATAAGGAGTTAATATCCAAAATATACAAAAAGTCGTACAACCGAATAGTAAAAAATCTAACACACCAATAAAAAAAAAATATGAGCTAAGGACTTGAATAGACATTTCTCCAAAGAAGACACCCAAGTGGCCAACAGGTATATGAACAAAAACAAAAACAAACACAAAAAACAAAGCTCAACGTCACTTATCCTTAGGGAAATGCAAATCAAGTCGAAACCACAATGAGATATCACCACACACCTATTAGGGCGGCTACTATCAGCAAAAGACAAGACCGTAAGTACTGGTGAGGATGTGAAGAAATTAGAACCCTCATGCACTGTTGGTGGGAAAGCAAAATGGTGCAGCCACTATGGAAAACAATACTGAAGTTCCTCAAAATGGTAGAAACAAAACTGCCATATGATGTAGCAATGTCACCTCTGGATGCTCACCCAAAAGAATTGAAATCGGGGTCTCAAAGAGGTATTAGCACTCCCATGTTCATTGCAGTATCATTCACAGTAGCCAACAGGTGGAAACAACCAGAATGTTCATCGAAAGATGAATGGATAGGCAAAATGTACTGGAATATCATTTAGCCATGAGAGAGAAGGTAATTCTGCCACAAGTGACAATGGGGATGGGGCTTGAGGACACGATGCTAAGTGAAATAAGCCAGTCTCAGAAAGACAAATATTGTATGATTCCACTTATATGATGTATTTCAATAGTTGACTTCACAGAATCAAAAAATGGAATGGTGATTGCCAAGAGGCAATCCTTCCTTTTCTGGAAGGAAAGACAATGGAGGGCACAAAGTTTTGAACTCTAGAGCCAATACTAGTAATATTCATTTAAAATTTGTTAGGAGGGTACATCTCATGTAAAAAAATAAACAGTTTTAAAAATTAGCTAATGCTTTTAAAGCTCCTCTTAAAATATTTTTGTTTATTTATTTATTTATTTATTTTTAAATTTACATCCAAGTTAATTAGCATATAGTGCAACAATGATTTCAGGAGTAGATTCCTTAATGCCCCTTACCCATTTAGCCTATTCCCCCTCCCACAACCCCTCCAGTAACCCTCTGTTTGTTCTATACCTATTAAAATAATTTTAAAAAGGGGGGGAGGGGGCACCTGGGTGGCCCAGTTGGTTGAGCATCTGACTCTTGATTTTGGCTCAGGTCATGATTTCATGGTTCGTAGGCTCCTGGGGTTGAACTCCTGCTTGGGATTCTCTCTCTCTCTCTCTGCCCCTTCCCCGCTCATTCTCCCCCCACCCAAATAAGTAAATAAACATTTTTAAAAATTAAAAAAAAAATCAAACTCTTCTTTCCTATTCTTCTCTTGGCTGCCAGGAAGTTCAGAGTCAATGCCTACACTGGTTGCCTCCTCTTAGCTCTAGGTTTCTGGGATTCCCATTCTCCCCACCCCGTTACTCAGAGCTGAACCCACACACGTCACTTAAATAGTTTTATTGTACTTGCGCTTTTAACGGTTTTGGAAATGGGCAGGGCATAACTGGAAAATAAATGACTTCTTCCAGAAGCCTAACAGCGAGGACGGCATTAGAGCACAGGCTCCCTGTTTACCAAATCTGTGGCTCTGCAGGAACATACGATAAATGAACAGACATGAAACATTTCTTCTGAGCTTTGGCCCGGGGTCACGGACAGAAAGGCGATGGTGTTAATTACAATAGAGAAGCTCAGGGAAAGAGCAGGTTGAAGGACAATGGAGAATTTAGTTTAGGAAGTGTTGAGCTTGAGGGGCAGGCCATCCAGGGTGAGATGTCTACCAGCGTGTAGAAATTGCATATGAGCTCTGTGTGCCTCAGTGTTCTCATCCGTAAAACGGGACCCTAATAGGACCTCTCTCATGGGGTTAGTGAGAAGGCCAGATAAGACAATGTAAGCAAAGTGTTTTGTCACGGTGCCTGGTTCATTGGAAGTACTAAGCATAAGGGAACAGAAATCACTGCAGGGCTAGAGTGGATGGATCCCTTTCTCCCGCCTATTTCCTACTCAGTGGGTCTTGTTAATTTCCCCATAATGTATCTTTCTGTGTCTCCTTCTCCCTTTCCACTCATCTCCCGCTTACTCAGACCCTCTTTTCCAACTTCAGAAAACATATCTTGGTCCCTCCACCTCCCCCAGACCGGGCGCTGCCAGATGCCCTTCCTAGAGCACAGTGACGACCCCTTCTCTCCACTGGCGCTCGTGACCTTCAGTAGCTCCCACTCGCCACTGTAGAAAGTCAGAGCCACCCTGGTGCTCTAGGCCTACCTTTATCTGCTTTTGCAAACTGATAGTCGAATGCCCATGATCTCTACCCTCACCCAGACCAGGCTTTGCTGGCAACAGCTAAAGCAGTCTATTATTCACCCATAACTCATTCATTCATTCATTCATTCACGGTATGTGAAGCCACCCTGAGCTCTCTGGAGCCCCACAGGCTCTGCTCTTTTCTAGCTCCATGACCCCGTGCAGGTTACTCAGGCGCTCAAGCATCAGTTTTCTTATCTTTAAAGATGAGGGAAGTAATGCCCTACGAGTATTTTGACGTGAATATAAATAAGATAAGTGAAGGGATCTGGCACACAAAAAAGAGCTTACTAAACAAGCCTTTCCCTTCCTAAGTAGCTTGCCCATCATATGTCCCGTCCCACACCTGCTGGGAACCCTCGAGCCTTCCCCCTCCATCCCGTATGAAGGAGAGGGCAGCGTCACATCCAGACAGCTGAGGTGACATGACACTCTGGTCCCAGTGTTGCCCCAGGGGGCTGGCCTTTCTCCTGCGGGGGTGACAGAGCCCCGAGTTGGCAACTGCCTCCCCAAGGAGCACGGGTAGGTGTGACGAGCTCAGAAGGTCTGAACTTGATGGCCCGATGAAGTTGGGGTCCAGTCCCCTCATTTTGAAAAAGGAAAAAGCACATAGTTTATCCTGGTCATGCAGCGAACAAGGGCCGTGCTTCTCGCGTGCCAAATCCAGCCCTCGTCTGTATCTGCCTTTCTCCTGATAAAGGGTTTGCTCACGTAAGCTGCTTCAGGAAAGACTATGACCTGTGGATGTTTGAGTCCCTGCCACCCAGAGCAGTGGCCGGGCATACAGCAGGTGCTAGATAAATGTGTGGTGAATGAAGGCATGAAGGAATGGGATGCCCGTCCCAGTGGACTAGGCCCTCCAGGGCTTCCGAAGGGCCCCTTCTGAGGAATTTCCTGTTGTGCCAGTAACAGAGGGCTCGGAAGGCTTCTATCAGTTCCATGAACTGGGATGAACGGGCCGCCACGGCGTGTCATCAGACCTCCACGCAAGGTCGTCCGAGCTCCACTGAAACCCGCCACTGGGAACACCCGCCGGGTAGCCCCCAAATCGGACACTCTTCTCGTGATGCCTGATGGGCAGCTTACTTGGAAAAGGGCTTCTGACAGGAGATGCTCGACAAGACAGAAAGCTTCTTCTTGGCAGAGACCCGCCTCTGATCGCAGGGCACGGCTAGTCACTGTCGGCTGCCTCTTCCAGGACCCCACGGTGGCAGCCAGATGTCCCAGCCATATGCTGATTTTCCTGGCTTTCCTTTATTAACGAACCTCAGAGACACGAAGTATCTGGGTGGCCTCGTTGCTTAGACTGCTTGATGATAATGTCTCTTAGCTGGGACAGGACCGAAACGCATTTCTAAATGGGATACAAGCCGTCAGGAAAAGCTGACCCCAGAGACACGGAACATTGCTCTTGGCTGGCAAGCCCAGTGCGGGCTCTGGGGGCCCGTGTCCTGTTCTGATCCCGACTTCCTTCCTTAGGAAGCCTGATGTTGCCATTTGATAACCTGTCCCGGGGAGCGTCATTAGAACCTGGGCTTACTGACGATGTTCTGTTCTCCCTGAACACACACACTCAGTCAAAGTCACCTCAACTAAGGCAGAACAAAGAGGAAACTGCAGCTCGGAGGTCTCAGGCTCCCCTGGGCGGGGGTGGGGGGCACCGTCCCTGAGTCAGCGCTGGCTAGAAGGTCTGCTGTGACGCTGGTCCTCGTCAGCCCCACGCTTCGTTCAGGGCTGTGACTCAGCTCGGTAGCAGCAGCAATGACTCAAAGACAACATTAGCTGAACTCTGATTATCACCAACTTCCCCTGCCCATGTCCAGAGCCCCATGCACTCGGCACTAATATGCTGAGTGCTGCGGGGGGCCAGCGTCTGTCTCTTTGAGGGGCACTAGGAACGTCTTTCCTCCCTGTCGGATGTCATAAGCCCAAAAGTCCTTTATTACAACTCCCTCTTTCGATTCTTCTCTGCCCTCTTGTCAGACTAAATATCAATAGAAGGTTATCCTGTGGAGTGACTAGTATTTTAGGTGGGGTCCATCGTTCATAATTTTCCTACATGGCTGTCTGGATGGTTCTACCAGGCCTCCCATCCTTAATTTCCCTCAGGACCAGCCCTTCGTGTCCTTAAAAATAGCATTCCATTTTTGAAATGATTCAGAATCCACATGTCAAGGTCATTCACTGCACGACAGGGACAGCTTCTTCCGGAGAAGACTCACTTGGGAGGAGGCATTTGGGGTTGCTTGGCTCATAATAGGAGAGGCCTGACCTCTGAGAGGGTCGTCCCCTCCGCAGAGACTGGGTTCTGCTCTGTCATTTCACCGTTTTCACTCAGAGGCATATCCAGATTGTCCCTAGAGCAGAGGGGGACTGAGCCCAGTGTGTTACTCACCGATCCCTGAATGCACAGGCGGTCTCCAGGCCTTCGGCCTTTCCTCTCCTCACTCTGCCTTCGCCCTGTCGCTTCCCCGTGGCACCTTGAAGGTTCCGTAGAGGCGGGGAGGAATGCAGCCAGGTCCTTAAAGTCAAGACCAAACCAGGAACTCCAAACAAGCCATCGGAATTATGCCAGGCTGTCTTCTCTCTTTGTCCGCTCAGCTTGGTACGTGCTCGTCCCCTGCGCCTCATCGGTCCCGAGCAGCTTGTAGTTTGGGATCCAGTTCGCGATTTCAAGTTTGTTACCTCCCTCCCCAGCTCTCTTTTTTCCATTTCGGTGCCTGAGGATTGTCACCGGAGCCCCCTTTGTCTGTCGGGCTGGTTTGGTCAGTCACGAGTGATGCCCTGCTTCTGACCCCAGTCCTACGCTAGAGGCCGGTAAAGCAACACCTTCTTCCTTCGTTATCTTAAAATTCCACCCAATGTTCAAAGACGAACTCAGCTTCCACAGGTGAAATAATCTCTCTGTTCTCCATACCAGTAATTTATTTGTATTTCTCTTGTGTTATTTACTCACACCCCCCCCCAACAAAACAGCATAAGTGCTTCCATATAATTTATTTCTCGATTTGGTTCTCTTCAAGAGCAAACTTTTATCTCTTTGTTTTTCCCTCCAGCAGCCCTTACTATGCATGAGATTGAGAGGCTGCCTAGGAAAACGCCCATCGAGTTGCAGCAAAGTGGTCCAATGAGCAGGAAATTAAGAGACATACTCTAATTGTCTTACTTTACGGAAGTCTCTAACTTGTGGTGAGCTGACTGTAAGTGAAAAAGCTCTCCTTTCAGTGCAACGAGAATCAGAAGTACTGAGCTTCATACCCCAACTCTTCCTGTTCCAGTGGGAAGCATATCTGGGTTTTGCTTTTCTCATCTTCATCAGAGCCTGGAACAGTGTGTAAGCATGCACAGGTTACCTGTGTTCACTGTTTTGCAATATATACTGGTGATCTAAGTGTCTCTAAATCTTTGGGCAAGAGCACCCAAATGCATATCATCTTGGAGGCTTACAGTCTTTTGTTAAAATGTTTTTAATATTTTATTTATTTGAGAGAGAGAGAGAGAGACAGAGCACAAGTCGGGGAGAGGCAGAGAGAGAGGGAGACATAAAATCTAAAGCAAGCTTCAGGCTCTGAGCTGTCAGCACAGAGCCCGACAAGGGGCTCGACCTCACGCACTGCAAGATCCTGACCTGAGCCGAAGTCAGATGCTTAACCGACTGAGCCGCGCAGGCGTCCTGCTGGAGGCTTCTAGTCTTGAGTCAGGAATCTGTATCATCCTGCGTTTCTCCTTTTGGATGGAAATGAACGTGAATCAATGTAATGGAAATTATTACCTTTTGGATTTCAGGCTATCATGTGTCTCTATAGGCTGAGATCGACGGAGAAAAACTGTTGCCCTGGGGTGGGGTCCTACGCATCCCATCCACAGACCAGACCCAAAAAGAGTTGTTTTTATGTGTTGTTTCTATATCTTCTACCAGAAATCGTGCAGGTTTTATGTTCCATTGGCTCCCAGAAGTGGCAGTTAATTTTGCTAGAAGTAGTGATGAGTTTTTGTCTCCCACAGAGTTGAAGGCAAAAGATTCTAGAATGTTAGTAAACGTATTATGATTTTAAGTAGCTCCCATGCATTAACCGTCATCACTAGACTGATGAGTAACTTTTGTGCAAAATTTCCCAACTTGCGAAAAGACCCCGTGGTCTTTTCAGGAAATGCTACATAGCGATTCCTCGCCCTTGAAAAATCACAGTGAAGGAAGCTTAACTATGTGTGTTAAGTTTAGATAAAAGACTGAAAATTCCCAAGGAAAAGAAACTGAGTTTATTTCATTTAATCTGGTATTTTTCCAAGCTTGGTTAGCACAGATAATGCATGATGATCTCAGGGAACTGGTTCCTCTTAGTACATATGTTGGATATGTTGCCCGAGTGAATATCCTCTTGGTAATTTACAGAACTCCATACCTCTCTCTTCAGTAGGCAAGGCGTGTTTGTTACTTCAGTATAAAATAATAGCTCATGACAGATAAGCCTCCTAAGAGCGGACAAATCCATTGGTTCGTAGTTGGGCTTTTTCTCAACTTCAAAAGGCCCAAGCCATAAGCAGCACTTACTCAATCTGCTTCCAATTTGCACATTCTAAACACAATCTGGCTCTCAGGTAAAGGGATGATTAAAAAAAAAAAAAAATCTTTTTTTTTCATAGAAATCTGCCTTTTATAAATGTCTTCCATTCTCTGGCTCCAGATAAATCAGAAATACCCCAAGAATAACCGTCTTTCGAGAAGTTTGGCTTTTTCATTACGGTCTCTAAGAAAACATCCTAAGATTTGACTCCCGAGTTGACGGAGATTCAAGTTGGTTTCATTCCATCTATTCAGTCCTAATTCCAACACGGAAAAAGAATATTAGGGAGAATGGAGGTATTCTGAATAACATCTGGGGAGCAGAGAAAGAAAGAAAGGATTGGACTTAACTGTGCCGTCGAGGAATTGATGACCTAGCAAAAGTGAATCATGACTGTTGGTCATGTCTACTCACGGTCAAATGGGACAGGACAGGAGAACAGCCCAAGTCCGGCCGGGTCTGTGCCTCAAAGCACCATGGGGGAATGGGAGGAGCTTATTCGCAGCCCGCCTTTTCTTCTGACAGCCCTTTACATCTGGTAACTTGCAGTTCCTCCCATGATATCACCCCCATCCAATTACCCTCATCCTCTCTCATTTCTCTTCCCCTTTTTAATCAAGACCAGCTCTCAGGAAAAGTGCTTTCAAACTACGGTTCACATACCTGCTGAAACGGAGGACTTTATCCTTCCCAGGAGTCTTTGTGAATCGGCGTGAAATAGCATCTCCCAAGACTTCCTGCCTGGCCCAGCATAGCCCCATCTCAGCTGTTTACAGTGAGCATCCAGATATCTTCCGATGACCCGCCTCCCCTTCAGTGATAGCTTTTCTTAGGATTTATCCTGTCCTACATTTTTCCTATGTGGCAGGCACTGTATTGAGTGTCCTGTTTTTGAATTCTGCCAATAACCTATGAGGTCGAGCAGTAGGTCCATTTTAAAACGGGGGACAGTCAGAGTTAATTCCCAACTGTCGGAGGGCACAGCTGGCGTCTGCACTGAGGGAGGTTCCGTCAAACTCCAAACATGTGCTTTCGACGGCTCTGTAGACACTCACAAGGAGCCCAGCCCCGCAAGGCTGTCAGTACTTCTGACCTAGCAGCTGGAGCAGGTGGTGGGTGCACCCTGGGGCTTACCGAACCCACTCAGCCACCCACATAGGTCAGCCTCTCGGACCCTCTTCTCCAGGGTCCTCTAAGTATATGGGATCGCTGTCAACCCCTGCCATCGGGTCTCTGGAACCTGGGGCGAGGGATCATAGCTTGGCACTCCACTCTGGAATCTTCTTCCTGGTCTCCTCTCCCGGGATGCTACCCTGGCTCTCAAGCACCTGTTTCCTGACACTCTTAGCCCTTCTCTTCCTCCTGAGCCCTGCTTTTCCTCATGTTCACCCTTGGCTAGGGGGAGGTAACAGGAAAATCTAGTTTTCATAGAGGCTGTCTCCGTATTTCCTCAAATCACATTATACAGGGGTATACGTGTGAGTGTATATACGTACATAAATTTATATTCACACATATAGATCTCTCTATGTGAATGCCCATGCATGTGTGCACATTCACATACACACACACACACACAAAATATATAGACCACCCAATGGTTGATGAACAAAACTGTCCTGGCCATTCTATTACCCTGAGCAGTATTCAAGTGATACTCCCTGGAGCCTGGGGAGTTGCTGGCTAATATTAACACTGTGATAGTCACATTTTTCTTTGTCGTCAACAATGTGCAACAGACTTCTTAAATTTTTGTAAATATTTATTTACTTTTGAGAGAGAAAGAGAGAGACAGAGACAGAGACAAAGAGACAGAGTGTGAACAGGGGAGGGTCAGAGAGAGAGGGAGACAAAGAATCCAAAACAGGCTCCAGGCTCTGAGCTGTCAGCACAGAGCCCGACACGGGGCTCAGACTCACAGACCGCGAGATCATGACCTGAGCCAAAGTCGGACGCTTAACCGACTGAGCCACCCAGGCGCCCCAGCAATGTGCAACAGACTTCTGAATGGTTAAGTAACCGGATGAAAACTTTTACAAAACTTTTGGTGACTACAGTCAATGTGAAGAAGTGGATCCCACCCCAGCAGCACTCCACAAATTCAGCATCCAATAGATACTTCTGGAACACCGAGCACATAACAGTCACCAGGATGCAAAGTTGAAAAGACGTGGTTCCTAGCCTCGGCAGGCTGACCTCCATAAGAAGACAGACGAGCACAACATTGCCATGTAATCAGAATATCGGTCCCATGTCTGAGGGTCCCAGTGAGGGCAGTGGGCACAGAGAGGACTATTCATTTACTCATGAGGTGAAATTGTTTTTGTTTTTGTTTTTGTTTTTTGTCTTTTTATAATTTGCAAATGTTTGGTTTCCCAAACTAGATTTGAAGCCCTGGAAGAGAAAAGAAATTCAGCATTCCGTGTTCTCCTGCTCTCTGCGTTAGCATTCACACGGTCACCTACCTAGAGCCAAGCACTAAGTCCTAAGGCAGGCTACTTCCGTGTTGCATAAGGAACGATATTGAGTCGCCTCCCAAAGGTGCTTTAAGGACAAGCTAGTAGAAATGAGGCCAAAGTGTTTTGTCAGTAAACGTTTAAGACGGCTGCAGAAATACTTCGCCACACACTAGTGGAGGAGAAAAGGGCAAGGTTTCTAGAACAACTTTCAGATCACAGTGACACTCTTGGGTTTGAGAAAGTAGGAAAACCCACCGTCAGGCACTGGCCACAGCACCCAGGGACCAAGGAGCCACGAAGCGAATCCTGGAGAAACCAGGACCCCGGAAGGACGCCCTGCCCCTGGCCGGAGAAGGTTGGGGAGACACTGGCTCTCACTGCAGGCATTTTGGAGAACGAATCGAGGGGTCAGGACGCCTGGACAGAGCGTTGCTTACAGCACCCTTAGGTGGGGAGGGGAGTTCTTTTGTCCAGCCAGCACTCACCTGGCTCCCAAAAGGCAAATGTAGACTCAAAGATATGACCATCCAAGGTGGTTTGGGGTGCGTGGCCAGTCCCGCTTGGCAGTCACCCTCCCCAAATTAAGGTTCCACT
The DNA here is from genome assembly GCF_027475565.1 of Acinonyx jubatus. Classification (NCBI taxonomy): domain Eukaryota; kingdom Metazoa; phylum Chordata; class Mammalia; order Carnivora; family Felidae; genus Acinonyx; species Acinonyx jubatus. The sequence continues at coordinate 3,531,953 of NC_069393.1, forward strand.
TCCGCTAATCCCCACACAAGCGTTCCAGAACCCTGATCGAAGCCGCCTGCCTTGGGCGGATTGTTGAATAGTGTCGACTAACAGGGAGCTGATGTCACTGGCATAAAACAGACCACAACTCTGAACCCCGAAAACCCATTCCGGCATCTGCTCTTAAAACACCATTTCATTGTTTTCATGAATATCTTAATGAATGCATAAGTAATAATCCATGAAATGTAGAGGCCTGTACGTCATATTTGTGAAAGGGTATCATTTAACCTCGTGGATTCTATGAACATGCTCAGAATTCTTTAAATTATACAACAGAAGGGGCGCCTGGGGGGCGCAGTCGGTTAAGCGTCCGACTTCAGCCAGGTCACGATCTCGCGGTCCGTGAGTTCGAGCCCCGCGTCAGGCTCTGGGCTGATGGCTCGGAGCCTGGAGCCTGTTTCCGATTCTGTGTCTCCCTCTCTCTCTGCCCCTCCCCCGTTCATGCTCTGTCTCCCTCTGTCCCAAAAATAAAATAAAACATTGAAAAAAAATTAAAAAAAAAATTATACAACAGAAGAGTTGTGTCATTTCCTGTGACTCAGAATTGCTGTCCTTTCTTTGACGGCCCATCATTTGCTTTTGACCTCGCTATCTTGCAATTTTCTATTCACCTGCATTTATCTTCCACGAGACTGAATTTCTTGAAGGCAGAAAATGTCTCTTGTTCAGTACCTTGTTCTCAGCTTGGCACACACAAGTGGGTGCTGAAGTGTTGGTCGAATGCACGAGTAAATGTTTAGTCTGCTCACACGATAGGGTAGGGTCTTGGGCTTGTAATAGGATTCTCAGCCAAGCCAGGACGGCTTTTGGCTGCAACTGTTTTTCACGCGAGGGAGCTCTTGCCCTCCCGTGTTGTGCTCATGATCACAGATCCATGGAGGTTCCCGAGAACAGAAGTGCTTCCCATGCATGGCTTCTCTTCATACGCTGGACGATGAATTTGTGAACTGATGTAGATTCCAGTCTTCTCATCTCCTTCTTCTCTTCTCTTCTTATCTCCTCATAAAGGATAAGGGAAGCTGTGGTCTCGTCTTGCAGAATGAAAGGAGAAAAGCAAACTGCTTCCTCCCCTCCCCCCCCGCCCCCCTTCCCCCCTCCCCTGCCCCCACCCCCCAGCCTTGCGCCATCAACTTTGGACTAAGACCAGTGCCGCCTAGCTGGGTCCCAAGCTCCTTCTTCTGGAAACTCAGCTAAGGAAGCCTGGGGCTCACATGAAGCTTCTAAGAGTCCTGCACACGTGCTACGTTATTTGCAGTTAGGTCCTGGCTCTCCAAGCTGGGACACGAAGAGACAGAGCTCCTGTTCCTTATGGCACAAGAGCACTTTGGAGAGCAGAAAGCCAGGCGTGCAAAGGACTAGCCTCGCATGCGTGAGTGCCGTGGACCTCCGAGAGCTGAACGCAAACTATTTTGTGTGTCCGTTTCCGGTTTCCCAAAGGTTCTCCTTCCCTCTTTTCTAAGTGGATGGAATCCCCCAAAGCCCTCCCTCTGCTCACGGCTTCACCTTTGGAAAGTGTCTAGCTTGCTGTTTCAAATGAGAAAGGAGACTGGGCTTCCTCTAACCCCCACCCCCCCCCCCCAAAATGAAGGACATCGTTTTTCAGCCTCAAAATACCTCCGTCAAGTGAGAATGACATGGGAATGGCTTGAACAAGATCCAGAGACAGGTTTTCGCACACTGCCACCCGCTAAGAACTATGGTACCTTGAAGGATCATAAGTTCAAAATAGCTTTACAGGCTCATTCCATCACTAAATCTGAGCGGGGAAACAAAAAAACTAGTCACATTAGAACTGTGCCCAACACGTTTTTTTTCCAGACGTTTTTTAGTTGGTGGTGGTGCGATTAGGGGGGAAGTTTGGAGCTATGGGAGGAAGGGAAGAAAGCCTTTGGTGATTCAGCAAATTTTTCATGTTTCTTACTTAGAACCTATATTAGTCAGGCTAGGATTGTGCAGGCTGCTGTAATGACTAATCCCCAGATCTCAGGGGTTTAAAGCCACAGAAGTCGATTTCTACTTCTACTACATGTCCAGCACCGAACAGCAGGGGTTTCTGCTCTTCGTAATTGCTAAGGGACCCAGGCTGATGGGGGCTCCATCATTTCATGACCACCAGTGTCACACAGAGTTTCAGAGTTGACTGGGGCAAGGTCACTTCTGCTCATATGCCTTCAGCCACAGCAAGTCACACGGCCACAGCCAGCTTCGAGGGAGGTGGGGTTATGCACCCAGAGGCGAGCCCTGGGTGGGACTTGATCCCCAAATCCTGTCTCAGGCATCTTTTTCTATCCTGAGCCAAATTTAAAATAGTCATGTGGCACAGAAAGAATTGAAAACAAGTGTAGCCTTGTTTAACTCTGATCTGGAATTGAATGACCATGTCTGTAATAGACAGTTAAAAATGCCTCTACAGAGGACTCAGGTCTTGGATCTGCGGAAAGAATATGTTTGGGAAGAATCTATTGACGCGGTGCCTCCAATCAATCAGGAATATACTCTATGAGAAGGCACATGGGTGATAGGCCAGCTTATACGGGGCCGGTAAAAATGAAAATGCTCCAGCTTGAGTTGTCTCGGGAAGCTGTGCGTGCAAGGTTCACGCCGCTGGATGCAGAGTCTCTGAAGAAGATTTTTTTTGGTGTGAGAAAGTGGTGTTAGGTTTCCTTTGTTAACCTTAGTTCGTAAGATTGCTACCTGCACACATGTTGGTCACTTTCAGACCACCAGCGAATCCCTTGAAAACGTCCCGCTGTGGCGCTCCCTCGGGCAGCACGTCCTTTGAAAACGGTACAGAGAAAGTTAGCATGGCCCCTGTGTAAGGATGGCAGGACGACTCCAGAAGCTTTTTTCCAGTGGGGGAAGATCAAGAACAGTCTACGGGCTGGAGAGTTGTGTTGGTTGCACAACACCGGGGATGTACTCGATGCCATTGCTATAATAGTTAACAGGGTAAATTTTATGCATGTGTGAGCCCACTAAAAATATCATGTTACACTATAATATTTTGGACATAGTAGGTTAAATAAAATGTATTATTAGCATTTGAAAAAAATTAGGGGGCTCATTAAACACAGCTGGGGCAGACATCTGCACTACAAAAGGCCATTAATAACTGGCCATTAATTACAACACTTCATTTCGAGCATCTAATGCATGACAAGTACAGGTCTAATAATTGCAGATGTAGTAGCTCACTGATGCCTTATGAGGACACGGATGGAGTTATTCTTCTCTCCGGTTTTACAGATGAAGAAACAAACCCTTAAAGAAGATGACTGGTCCAAGTTCGCATGGCTGACAGGGACAGGGCCAGGATCAAACCCAGGCTGGCTGGCTGGCCCCAGGTCTTTGTTGTCACCCAGTCCCCAGCGGGGACTGCCCGCGGAAGCAGCAAGTTGAAGCAACCATGAGTCCATAGCCCCGGGCTAGCACAGGGGGGCTGGTGCCCTAAGCCTTGGGTCTCCCTGAGCCCTGCTTGGTGACCAGGGCAGGCATCCCAGCCACGTCTTCAGGAATGGGGGACAGACAGTGCTCAAGCCCAGGCCAAAAAGATGTAAAAATTCTGTTTCATTGTTCGCTTCTTCGCTGGAGGAATTGGTCTGTCCACAGCTACACGTCAGCAAACGCAGACCGCCCTTCTGCAGGGGAGTTCCTGGTACACCCAAAGGTGGGGGCTTTAGGACCCACTCCTCACACCCAGAGGTGGAGTTGGCAAGCAGCCTGTGGGGCAAGAGTCCCATCACGGGCTAGGGAGTGAGTCTAGCCAGGGTACAAGAGCCATTGGGTTGCTCAGTTTGCTGATGGTCATGAGCTACACCTTGACCCTAGGCTGACAGCGGTGATGGAAGTGAAGGCTTTGGTTAGCCCAAGTCCCATCAGGAGGGTTGGGGCTGAGAGGACTCACATCCACCCTCACCTGTTCCCTCCCTCACCCAGCCCCTCCCTCCCTGTGCCCATCCACACCCCTTCCCTCATCCAGACCCTTCCTTCCTATGCCCACCGCCCCCAGCAAACCCCTCCCTCCCTGTGCCTACCCACGCCCCCTTCCGTGCCCACCCTCTCCCCATGCCAACTTATACTCCTCAAGTCCCTGAGTTTAGAGTTCTGAGCCAGCTCAGGTGGACAGTTGGATGCCATCTGATGAACACTCACCCTTTCTTGGACAGCCACCTCTGCTGCTGCCTCTCCCCTACCTGCCCATGTGCAGACCCCTTCCCCCCCACCCCCAGCAAATATCTTCACTTCATCTCACAGGAGCGTGGAGGCACGGGAACTGCGACACACTTCTGCAGGTGCGAAGATGAGGTCACAAACCTTTAAACTAAGTTGCAGCAATAATGGAAGAGATAGAAGGCATTTATGTACAAATACTATTCCTTTTTAACAGCACAGACACGCTTCTTTCTGTTATCGCTTCTAATTTAAAAGTGTTCAGGGAGCTTCTGAAGGCCACAGACTATAAGGAAGAGCTAGACTGGTTTTATTTTCCTTCGGAAATTGTCTGTCCTCTTGTCTGTCAGCCTAGCTGACTGTCAGCTCCGTGAGGACCGAAGCAGTGGCTTTTATCTTTGATTTTTGTCCCTTTGATTTCCTTGACTTACCCAGGCACGCTCCTCTGTGAGCCGTTCCCCGGGTCACTCTTGCTTTCAGAACTTTCAAGGCTGACTTCCCCAACCACTGAAGCCACATTTGCTCCCCTACCCCCAACCCCCATCCCTGTCTCTGTCGTTCCTGCTCTTTTTCCTGACACATATTGTAATCATGTATTTGTTTGTTATCCTTCTTTTCCTGCTAGAACATTAGCACCTTGAGGGCACAGACTTCGGTTTTGTTCACTGCTATAACCCCAGTGCCTAGAATAGGGACTGTTGAATGAATGAATGAATGAATGAATGAAGGGAAAATGAATGAATGAATGGTTATAGGAATTACCCATCCCGAACAATCCATGTACTTAGACATTTCCATTCCTATCTTCTCCACTGAACTGCTGACCTGATACATCACCTCACTTGGCTGTCTAAGAAGGATGACCAAAGAGCATGGCCCCAGAAACTGCCCTTGGCGTTTCTCTCCCCCACAGATGTAACTCAGTAAAAGGTACCATCAGGCACCCAGACACTCAAGAAAAATCTGGGCATCATCCTTAATTACATTCCCTCCCTTACACTCACATCCAATCCGTTGGCACAACCTGCTAGCTTTACCTCCAAGACAAATCTCTGCTGTGTTAGCTTCTCTCCATGTCCCTGTACTTTCTAACCCAAGCCACACTACCAGAATTTCTCACTTAGATTAGACACAGGCTTCTAACTGTTCTCTTTACACTCATGTCCTTCTATGACCCCTGCCTTCTAGGGCAGACCAAATGATCTTTTAAAAATGCAGAGCAAATCGTGTCACTTCCCTGCAGAAAATCCTTCCATGGCATGATCTACCACAGCATGTAGACCAGGATTCAGGCTCCTTACCATGGCCACCCAGGTCCCACACCATAGGCTCTGCCTCTCACCTCGCCTGCTAACACGTTCCTATTGAATACCTTCCTGTCCCTACGTTCCACCCACGTCTTCCTAGAGCAACTTCAGCTCATTCCTGCCTGTGGGCCCTTGCTCCTCTCTCTCCCTTCGGGTGTTCCCAAAGCTGGCTTCCTTCCCACAGTGTCTCACTGTGACCACGGCCTCCTTGGTGGTACCCGATCTGACCTCCCCTGTTGCCGATCTGAACCACAATATCCCCACCCCAGTTACTCTCTCTCGAATCGTCCTATCCTACATTTCTTTGTTTCCTAACACTTGTCGCTATCTGAAATCACCCCACGTAAATTTGTTTGCTTGTTTATTTTCTGTCTCCCATACCGTACCATCCTGCCCTAGATAGTGTGTAAATTCACCTCCATGCCAGCATGAACCTTGGCCGTACAGTTTATAGTTCACCACTGTATTCCTAGTGCCTAGAACAATGCCAGGCTCCAAGCAGATGGTCAAGAATGTGAATATACAGCCAAGAGTGACAGAGAGATCTGGAGTTCATGGGAGAGAAACCCAGGGGCTGGCAGAATACCTTCACTTGGGAAGACTGGAGTAGACATCAGGAGACTCCATCATGAAGGAGCTGGGGTTTAGACAGGTGCCCAGGCAGGTACCAGGCTAGAGTTTCAGGGACATAGTGACCGGACAGGAAAACCCGACCTTGAGGGAGTGGGGAACCAAAGTAGAGGTAGGATGAGCCAGACATCTAACTGACTAATGGCCAGCAAAGCCCATCCCCCTTCCAGGAATCCTTACCTACAACCTGACCTAGGCCCAGTGGCTGTAGATGCGATGACAAGTAAGCATCAATAAAGCGGCCACCAGCGTCCGAAGAACAGAGATGTAAAAATCCTTTACATTCCCGAACGACTGACGAACACCTTGTATCTCCCCGGCTGGCTTTATGGTTTCTCATTTTCTTCTCCTGAACTGAAAGATGTCCTGTTCTCATCCTCCCAGGCCATTTGTGCTCAGCTAAGTTCCCAGTCCCGTGTCTTCCATTGCCACCCATGTCTTGGCATAACGCACAGAAGAGTCACCATGTTACTAACATAGCCTTATGAGTAGACAGTTCGCTCCTTAAAGAGGCCCGATGAAATCGGGACTAAATAGTACCATCTATCCGCTTAGTGAATGAGTGTGACTACATAATCTCATACGAGGAGCAAACAGAGAGATTAATTTAAAGGAGGCTTGTGTGACCTGTCCATGGTGACCAAACGTTTTTTTTTTGGGGGGGGGTGGTGCGTAAACAGTCCTGTTGCTGGGTTCAAGTCTCCAAAATAGTCAGCAGGCAAAAGGTTCTCGTCCCTTTAATAACAGTCCTGGATCTGTCAGTTCGGCTGCCAACCCCAATTGGTAAGGTCTCTTCTGTAAAGATTGCACAATTGTACTTGTTTTCTGACGACTGTGGGCTGGCTAATGGCTGCTAATAGATCAGCTGCCCAGTGACTCAGCAAGGCTTTAACAGAGCGGATTCCTTCCTCCCTGAATCTGCTGCAGGGAAATGGTAACTTTCTTTGTCAGTTTGCTCCTTTGGGCCCCTGCTGAGAACTCACAAAAGAATGCATCCTATGTAGCATCCCCCTCGTCCTCGAAGGACCAACTCCTGCCTTTTGAAACAATTCAGTTGGACCTTGAGGGCATTACGCTAAGTAAGATAAGTTGGGAAGAGAAAGGCAAATAGCGTACGATCTCGCTTGTATTTAGATCTAGATCTAGATATAGTGGAAATCTAGAAAAGTCGAGCTCATAGAGATGTAGAGTAGAATGGTGGCTGCCAGGGGTTTGGGGTGTGGGGGGGAGTGGGGAGATGTTGGTCCAAAGGCACAAACTTCTACCTAGAAGATAAACAATTCTGGGAATCTAACATTTAACATAGTGACTGTAATTAACAATACGGGGGTCACGTGGGTGGCTCAGTCCATTAAGCGGCCGACTTCCGCTCAGGTCATGATCTTTTGGTCCGAGCCCACTGTTGGGCTCTGTGCTGACAGCTCGGAGCCTGGACCCTGCTTCGGATTCTGTGTCTCCCTCTCTCTCTCTGCCCCTCCCTGCTCGCACTCTGTCTCTCTGTTTCATAAATAAACATTTAAAAAAATTTTTTTAAAAGGATACTGTGTTATGTACTTGAAAGTTGTCAAGGTCTTAAATGCTCTCACCACACACACAAAATGATAATTATATGAGAAGATAGAGATGGTAATTAACATTATTGTGGTAATCATCTTGCAATATCTACACATGTATCAAAATCATCATGTCCGCTTTAAACTTAGATATGTTTCTATGTGTATATAAACTGCACTCCACTTTGTCAACTATTTGAGATCAAGAGGAAGAGTAAAAGATTTTTTTTTAATTTTTCCTCACTTTAGAATGTTCACACTTGGATTTGGGCTGGTGAACTTGAAAGTCTCCTCTTTCTTCTGTGTAAAATGTGCTATCGTTTAGTGGAGTCTACAGGTAAGAGACAGAGAAGCTGGCGTGGGTGAGTCAGGGTTGAGGGTTTACCACGGAGGCACAGTAGGCAGGCAGTGATTAGAAAATCAGGAACAACTAAACAATCAGCTGGCCCTGTGGAACCTTCACGATGTGACGGCCACTTGGCAAGGCACGTGTGTTCCTCTCAAAGAGAAGAACTCAGCTTTGCATGTACGACTATAGACTGGCAAAAGGTTACTCACATGGGCTTTCCTATCACTCATGAGATGCTTCACCTAATAAAAGGTCCCTTGAAACAACGTCACATCATTTGAAGGGGTGATTCACCTCTTATGTTTCTCAGGATCTGGCTGGAACAGAGGGCGTGAGGCAGGGATCAAGGTCGGCCTGCAGAACCGGAGGACGGGAAGCAGGAAGGGAAGCTGAAAACCCAACCAATCTCAGGTGCACAAGCTTCAGAATCACAGACCCGGAGCTGCACAAACCAAATGTGGCATCACAGGTGCCAGCCAAGCCCGCCAGCCAAGTCAGAGGTCCTGGGACAGGCTGTTTTGGAACCAGCAAGGGTCTCCTGTTTCTTCCTCCTTCTCCATTACCCTTATTTTTATGTGGCCCAATATTCCGAATACAGACTGCATATTTGTTTTCCAAGGGCAAGGGTGTGTCTTTAGATTTTTTTTACCTTCATAGATACAGTCCAGACCTGGACGTATTAATGCTTTTCATTAAGGGGAGCCTTGAAATATTGAACCATAGCTTTAGGTTCTGGGAAGAAAATCTCACCATTGTCCCTCCTCCGTTTGGGACGACGCTGTGGGTGCTGTTATTTGGGTGCCCACCTCTCAATGAGGGTACGGATGCCCTCCCAGTTATCCCAGTACTAACCATCACCCCATCCCTTTTCTTGCCACCCAAGAAATATTGGAACAAGTGATTTCTAATGAAATAAGAGTATTTCAAACCTTCAGACTTGCCCAGGGGTAACAAGTTCCTCGTGTTACATTCTGATGTGCTGTTACTCCGAAGAAGCTCAGAGATGTTTTGTGGGCTGTCAGTGGGTGGCATGGAAACCCACTAACTCTGACTCCAGTGGCTCGTCTCGGAGCTCCATGGATTGTACGTCGTGCAAATGGGCGTGTGTCACTAGATGAGAGCCAGCAGGGTGTGCGTTCCATTGTATGAGGATCACGGACTCTGGAAAGCTGTCTCCCTGTCTTGCTTTTCACCTTGCTGACTTCCTCCCGAACACCCTCTCCCTCCTCCTGTGTTCGCAACTTTGCTCATCATCTCCCCTAGCCCCGAAGGCTCTCTTCACCCTTCTTCATTGACTTCAAGGCTTACATTGAGCGCCCGCAGCTCTCCAAAACCTTTCCTGGCTTCCCCGGCCCCGGAGGACCTCGCTCACCTCCACCCTGGCCACCTGCCATCTCCCCCACTTATCCAGGGCTTTTAAAATGTCCCTGGTGCTGTTAGATGCCTTCCAAAGGATTTTTGTGTCTTCCCATTGTGACATACACCGCTTACAAGCAGGGATTGTGCCTTAAACGGTGGATTAATGAATTGCACTTGTTTTATTAATTATTTATTTCTTAAGTAATTTATTGCTCCCAATCTACAAAAGATTTGGGATAGCTCACAGAAATGAATATTATCGAGGAAGGTAAAATTTACAGATTAAGTAGTTCAAGTGAGGGAGAAAAACCACAAGAAGGGGGACATTTCACATCCCACCCACCCCACGCAGTATCGAACCCTGGACCCTCACAAATACTCTGTTGCTACTAAGGATCCGTGAAAGACAAGGCATCATAAAACTATTGGTCTGTCCCATTTGCATATCATTTTATAAGTTTTAAAGGTGCTCCCATTTATTATGTCATTGGGGTTAATGCATTCTCAGGAATATATTTTTGAACTTTGCTCTACGGACAAGGAAATCAAGACTCAGAGATGTGAAGTGACTTGGCCAGATTCACTAGCTGGCAAGTGGCAAGCTGGCATTTGAAACCAAATTTTCCTGATTCAAAATTCAGTGCCTCATCTGCCGGAAGAGCAAACCTTATATACAGAGGATGAGATGTGGAGAATGAGAGCATTACTGGAAACTGAGGGGATACTGACAAGCCAGGAAGGAAGGAAAGAAGGAAGGAAGGAAGAAGGGAGGGAAGGAGGGAGGGAGGGAGGGAGAGAGAGAGGGAGAGAGGAATCAGTTGTAGGCAAGGAACAAATGGAGATACCTTATAATCTTCCAGAATCAAGTGTTTACATAAGAATGTAATGACCCTTAGAGGGGATGGGTTTATGGAACAGAATCACAGGGAAACCGACTCAGAGTGAGATTGAGGGAGCTGTTGGGTGCCCTCTGGGGAGCTCTGGATTCACAGATTCAGGAATTTATTATTGTCGTTATTATTTATTATTATTTATTATTTATATTATATATATTATTATTTATTATAATAAATCAGGAATTTATTATCACAAGTCTGTTACCAGTTGTCACTATTGGTGTTTACCTTCAATCAGAATGTGATCTGAACGTTCTAGAGTAGAAGAAAGCCAAGGGAAGACTGTTGACCCAATTCCTTACCCATCTGCTCTGAATGATAAAGGTGGAAAGCAGAATAAGTAAACTGAATCGATGATCCATCAACATGACATCCTGTTGAAAGAACTCTTGGTAGTACCATAAAAGAGATAAAGAAGTTTCCTTCAGTGTCTAAAAGGAGATATAACCGCCAATATTGGGGACAAGAGTTTTCATGGTTTGATTAAAACTTTATCTTTTTCTAGGCATTCTCTCCCCCCCGAAGTCCTATCAGCTGAAAGGAGGCATCTACTATCCAGGGCTTCTGGCACCTGTACCCTGGGAACCAGTTGTGCAGCTGGTGATCATGTACCTAGTACCCCAGACCAGTGCTGAGTTCTCCAACATTCTCAAGTCTTGTCTTCCCGGAGAGAAATGGACCCCGGGTGCTTTCCATGGGACCACAGCGATCATTCTAAAATACAGCTCCTCAGGAAGCCCACAAAGCATCTTGAGAAATAGGATAAGCATTTAAAAAAGTAGTCAGTTTACTTGAAATTTGAGTGAGCATGAAATTCATTTAAACTTAAAGTGGTAGGGCAATTGGAATAATATTAACAAATCAAGTATGGAAACATTACTTGTACACATTTATGCTCAGTATTGGGCTAGGTCCTATAGTAACGGGGTTCCTTGCCTTTGAGGGGATTAGAGCTTTGCTAGATAGTCACCTATTCCCAGCCTGCTCCTTCTTTGGGTTTGGACCAGCTAATGTGCCGTGTGGACAAGGGCATCTAACTTAACTCCTGGTTAGGTCCTCAGACTCTGCCCTCGTTGACCTCTTGTGGGAAGAATGCATTAACCGAAGTAAAACAAGAGAAAAAAAGCCAAAGACCGCAGAGCAACAGAAGCTGCATTGGGTGGCATGGGACACGCGTGCTCCAGGGAATCAGAGAACCAAGAGCTCATGCAGAGGGACATCGCTAGGAAAGGTGGCTGGAAGACGTAGGGGCGGAGGTCAACAGGCAGGTGCCAGAACTCCAGCCCCCCACCCCGTTCCCTGCTGCCTGTGTGACCTTGGAAACATTGCTTGAGCGCTTATGACAGTTTCTTCATTAAATACAAATCAAGGTTTCACGGCAGCTTCTGAAGCGATGGCAGAGGGCAGCATAAATTTAGAAAATGTTACTGGGCAGGAAATTAACCATATGGGAATTTGCTGCTAGTGACAACTCCGTGCTGGGGAAGCATTTATTTTTAGACATGCTAAACCTTTACAGTTTATGTCGGAGGATTCAGGGAAGGAGTATGGATTTTTCCTAGCGGGATGAAGAGAGTTCCAGAGTGGGCGTCATCACTTGACCTGTGTGATCTACTTTAGCTGATTGTTCAGTGAAATGTTCCACAGGGCATTTGCCTACTTCCTGGCCAAATTCACAGCTGGAGGGGTGAGAGAAACATCAGAGACCTCTTCTGAGAAGACTGTTGAGTAACCGTGATCAGGGCGTGCCAGGCGACAGAGGCCCCCAGGGGAACAGCCATCCGTGCTGCTGTGGGAGGGTGGGAGGGAACAAGGGCTTCCAGAGAAGTAGGGCTGGGGGGCTGGGGTGGGGGGTGGGGAGCAGTCGAGGGAGCCTGCAACCCTCCCTGGAAGGAGAGCAAGGGGCACGTCGCGAAACTGAGAAATGATTACTCTCGGCTCATCAGAGATGGCTACTCCAGGCTCTTCATGGAAGTTTCTGCACCCCCAGCCTAACTGTGTGCCTGATTTCTGGGGCTCTGGGGCTGAAACGGAATCTGCTGGTGCAGATTCCTAATGTCCCATCCAGTGCTCACTCAGCTGGTTCGACAGGGGAGCCCAGAGAACTGAACAGATGCTCGTGAACCCATCAGGGCTTTAAATGTCGTAATAAAACGGTGGTTTAGACCAGATTAATAGCGGCCTTATGTAATTCGTAGCAGGGACTAACTCCCCATTAGTACAATATGAATTTTTTATTGCCTCAAATGACCACATATTTCTGTTCCTAGATTCTGTATACCACAGAGAAAAGCCAAAGCACTCCAACAGAAGAACAAAAGGCAGTAACACAAACCACTTTCCCTACATGCTTTGTCTCCCTTAGACCACTGACGCTTTCTTTTTCCTTATTGGAATGCTCACTGTTTATCGAATTAATCTCTCTCTCTCTATGTACACAGATGGAGATGATGTAGATATAGATTCCCTCTTTATATTACATTTCTTTTTTTTTAAATTTTTTAACGTTTATTTATTTTTGACACAGAGAGAGACAGAGCATGAATGGGGGAGGGTCAGAGAGAGGGAGACACAGAATCCGAAACAGGCTCCGGGCTCTGAGCTGTCAGCACAGAGCCCGATGCGGGGCTCGAACTCACGGACCGCGAGATCGTGACCTGAGCCAAGTCAGCCGCTTAACCGACGGAGCCACCCAGGCGCCCCTATATTACATTTCTTAAATTGAAGTGCAGCAGACACACAGTGGTACCTGAGTTTCAGGCACACGCCATGGTGACTGGGTAAGTCGACGGATCATGCTAGACTCACAAACATAGCTACCACCTGTCACCACACAACGTTATCACAATACCAGCGACTACGTTCCCTACGCTGTACCTCTTATTCCTGAGACGTAACCATTCTGTAAGTGGAACCCTGTACCCCTCTCTCCCCTTCACCCGTTTCGTCCATCCCTCCACCCCCTCCCCTCTGGCAGCCGTCAGTCTGTTCTCTGTATCTACAGATCTGATTCCACTCTTCGTTTGTTCATTTATTATTATTTTTTTCTTTTTTAGCTTCCACACGTAAGTGAAATCATACGCCGTTTGTCTTTCTCTCTCCGACTTATTGCCCTGAGCGCAGTACCCTCGAGGTCCATCCGTGTCATCACAAATGGCAAGATCTCGTCCTTTTTTGTGGCTGTATCATATTCCATTGTGTATATACACCACATCTTCTTTACCATTCACCTGTCGGCGGACAGTTGGGCTGCCTCCCCATCGTGGCCATCATAAGTGATGTTGTAAGAAAGACGAGGGTGCGTGGGTCTTTCTGAATACGTGATTTTATTTTCTTTGGGTAAATATTCAGTCGTGGATTTACCGGCTCTCATGGTACTTCTCTTTTAATATTTTGAGGAACCTCCATACTGTGTTCCTCGGTGGCTGCACCAATTCACATTCCTACCAAGACTGCATGAGGGCTCCTTTTCCTCCGCCTCCTCACCAACACTGGCTATTTCTCGTCTTTTTGATGCGAGCCATTTCCAATTCATTTCTGAATTGTCACCGTTCTCTAAACTGATGGCTACAGTGGCCGTGACCTTCAGTAATAGCTCTGTAACTTTAATTATCCTCTAGCGCCACGGGACAGTGGTGCTTGGATTTTTGAACCTATCTGCATTCCTTCCTTGAAGTGTTCACATCCACTGCCTTTATTATTTGTTGTTCCAAAGAGGCCTTCGCTAAGGAATTGTCAGATACCTTTTTCTAATCTGGCACCTACCTGGGAGATGTCCTGGTATTTTCAGCAAATCTAACAACGTTGGAACCATGTTCTGCCACCGTCCTTTGAGTCCTTCTGTTTGCAAGACCACCTCTGTCACCCCAAACCCGAACAGCTCTTGGGCAAACAAATATTTTCCCAGGTTTCCAGGGACTTCCCTTCCGCCCTGTTATGGGGTTACATTTTCTTCCGTTTTGAAGTTTGTCATCTAGACTTCCCAGTGGTTAATCTTTTCCCTTTTTTTATCTTCAGTTTTTACCATTTTAATGGTCTTCTCTGAAAGCCACATCTCGCTTTTTATTTAAGTAAAAAGCGGTGAAAATATGTTTTCTGGGGGCGCCTCGGTGGCTCAGTGGGTTAAGCGGTCAGCTCTTGATTTAGGCTCAGGTCATGATCTCACAGTTCCTGGGATCAAGCCCCAGGTAGGGCTCTGTGCTGACAGTGTGGAGCCTGCTTGGGATTCTCTCCTCCCTCACTCTCTCTGTTACTGCCCCCGCCCCCCGCTCTTGTGTGCACATGCTCTTTCGCTCTCTCTCTCTCTCTCTCTCTCTCTCTCTCTCAAAATAAGTAAACATTAATAAAAAGAAAAGATTTTTTCCAAAAACAACTCAAATATGAATTAAAACTCTCTATTGTAACAAAAATCCCGAAGTAACATCAAAATGACAAGCACCCACTTACAGCTTGTTTCTTTCAAGCAAAAATCAGCACGTGCAAATTTTAAGGTATGGATGGCAGCGATCCGTTGTGAAGGGACTTGGTGGGGTCACATTGCCTGTTGACACTTCGTGGGAGTGCATATCAACCTGCACAAACAAGGAAACCGAACCCTCCCTTCAGCTCTTTCCTGAAACTGGTTCTGTAAGTTGGTTCAGCGGCCTTAGGTCCCAGGGCTCTTATGCTCATTCGAGTTCTCTCTCGCTTTCTCAACTCCGCTTCCTCTTTGGGTTTTAGGCGTTGGCTTTCTCCCTCCTTTGTTCAGTGCAAACCCAGTTCTGGAAAAGACCAGTTTGATTTCACAGAACGCGCGTGCATTCTTTCTCATGCTCTTTCCCTTGAAATCTACAACACGGTTAGGGAGCTAAGAACGCATCGCTGTGTGGCTACCCTCCTGGTTCTAAACGTATGAGAGTATCCGTCAAACCAGCTTGCTCGTGATGTATAGACCGTGACATCTTATTTAATTGCGCTCTCTCTTCCCTAGTAGATGGTTCGTTTCTTGAGTCTGCAGCCCATTCCTCTTCATAAGCACCTCCCCGCACAGAGCCTGGCATGTGCTTTATCGTTAAAGACTCATTATGTCTTCGTTGACTGCAAAAAATATCCCAGTGAGCTACAACGGTTTCCTCCAAATCCAAGTGGAAACTTTCCAGTTTCAGACCTTTATTTTATGTACTCTTTAGTCCATAGACTTTGCCAATTATCTCCTTATAAAATAGTGATAAGTCAATGTTTGTTCTGCCAGGGTTTCATTGGAAAACAGGATGTTCACAATGACTGGTTAGCACCCTGTGTGGGTGTGGAACTCTATAGAATTGCCTGGCTGTCCTTATTTCAAACCCACTTTACCACTCTCCTGGAATATATCCTATATTACTTCACTGCTAAGGCTCCTTTTATTTTCTTCACTCTAGATGTTGGAATCATCTTGGATAGATTTAGGGTTGTAACTATGATTCATTACAGCAATCTCACGATTTCATCTCATTGTAATTAAATTTTAATGTTTCTATCAAAGTAATCCAGAAGCAGTCAAACAGTGTTCTAAGGCCTATCATAGAAGAATGGTCCCCACATCATTCTTGTCTTTCCTAATTTTCACTCGCCAAGTGGAATGACTTTAACTCTCTCAGCTGTTTCTTCTGGTTTATAACTTGCTATCTTAAAATAACATCTCACTGGGGTGCCTGGGTGGCTCAGTCACTTGAGCATCCAACTCTTGACTTTGACGCAGGACCTGATCTTGTCACTCATGAGATCAAGCCCCCGGTAGGGCTCTGTGCTGACAGCACAGAGCCTGCTTAGCATTCTCTCTCTCCCTCTCCCCTTCCCAAAATAAATAAATAAACATTTATTTAAAAATAATAAATAAAATAACACCCCGTAAAAACGCTTTTCATTTTTCAAACTCAAACATTGTCTGTTACCTTTCTATTATAAGAGATGGAATTTCATTATCCCTCATGCCCCCAACTCATGCGTGCACACACACACACACACACACACACACACCCTACTATCCCTGCACCCAATTACATTGTTATTTTGTTCAGATCAATATTGGAGGTTTTCATCTGATTATGTCATTATTATTTATAGCTCAATTATGTAAAGCACTATTATTTCACTTACTTTCCTTAATGCAATGAACTAAATTAATTATTGTTTTCCTTTTTGTTTTTTCTTTTCTTTTCTTTTGTTTTTCTTATTTTTCTATATTATATGATGCCATGGGACTTTCCTTAACAACCGTCCTGTGGATTCCCTTTGCCCCTCTCCTGTGTTGGATCCTTGATTCCTAAATGATAAACCTTCCTCTTGGTTTGGTTTACACTCTCAGTTTGTTGGAACTAATTTTTAGCTTCTTGAGCAACATGGAAGCAAAAGGAGATAACTTTTTTGAAAGCTTGAATGTTGGAAAATATTTTTATTCTGTTTTTTGATTGATGGTTTGGTTGGCTATAGGATTATCAATTAGAAAGTACTTTCTCTTGGAATTCTGGAGACATTATTTCTCTTCAAGTCTCCTGTATTCTTTTGAAGAAATCCATGCCATTCTGATTCTTAATAATTTATATGTGACCAGAGTTTGGTGTTTTCTTTTGTCTTGGGAAGATTTTAAGATGTCTTTCATCCCTAAATTCTACACTGGTATGTTATGGAGTGACCCTTTTAAATTCTATTCATTATCCCGTATAATTACCTTTTGATCTAGAAACTCACATGCTTCTGTGAGAACTTGTATTATTTCTACAATATTTCCTTCTCCACTTTCCAGTTTTCTCCTTTTGGAATGTCTGCTACTCAGATATTACATCGCCTGGATGAAGCCTTTATTTTACTTCTCTTCTTATTTTTATATTTTTCAGAGAGAGGAATCAAAAAGCTAATGTAAGCCCTATGTGCATAGGGAGGGTCTGTTGACAAATGAGTTTTACTCTCAGAGGATAAAGCAGAAAGCCAAAGTTTTCACCGGAAAACACCAAAATGCCCATGTATGTTGGTTGTTTCCTAGTGGACCAATCTGTCTGGCTCTTTAATTCTTTCTTGCCTTCTTTGGATCAACGGAGTACATTTTATCATTATCCATAATGATTACTCCACTATTGGTTCATTAAATGTAATTTTATTTTACTTTCTTTAAGTTTCTTTAGGTTTTTCAATATCATCTTTATTATGGTTTATCTTCAAATAATATTAAACTTCTTCCTAAGCATAAACAAGATTGAATTCTGTTCTGTCCTTTACCTTTTATATTATTACTATTATTATTTTCATTTCCTTGTTCTGGCATTCTTTTTTTAAACTCCTGAGTTGAAAGTTGGGTTCACTTGCTTTTACTATTTCTTTTTTTTCTGGTAAACATATTAAAATTATAAAATTTTACCTAGGTATGCTTTTACCACACCCCCCTAGATTTGACAAGTAAATAACTCCTTTTTCAATTTCTAGGTATTATAGCATATATAGAGAGAGCACAAGTGAGTGAGGGGCAGAGAGAAAGGGAGAAAGAGAGAATCCCACAAGGGACAGAGCAGTGGTGGGGGGGTGGGAGAGCCTGATGGGGGGCTTGAACTTAGGAACCATGAGATCACGACCTGAGCTGAAGTCAGATGCTTAACCGACTAAGCCACCCAGGGGCTCCTGTGTGTTATTGTTGTCAATGACTATTCAGTACCTATTATTTACTAGACACTGTTCTAGACAGAAGATACAATAATAAGCGAAACAAAATTCCTGCCTTTCATGGATCTTATATTCTGGTGGGGCTGAAAATAAATAAGTAAACCATAACATACGGCATGTTGCACAAACACAGATATAGTAGTGATAAATGCTTGGGAGAAAAATAAAGCAGAATAAGGGTGGTAGAGAATTTAGGGCACATGTGACAAGAGTTAATTTATAAAAGATGGGTCAGGAAGACCTCTCTGAGGAAGTGATATATAAACATATCTTAATATGATGTACTTTTCTTTGTTTGATTAGTTGGAAGTGGGCATGTTGAAAACCACCAAATACAATTGTTTTTCTTTTCACCAGCATCCGATGCACGTTTTTGACCAGTATATTTTTTTTTTTGTCTTGAATTCTGTTTTGTCAGATGTTAACATTTGGACACCTGCTTTCTTTCGATTCATATTCGTATATCTTTCTCAATGTGGGTTCTACCACCTGGGTTCAAATCCCAGCTGTGACAGTTACTAGTTGTTTGAGCTTAGATTGATTACTTGACCTCGTTCCTTCAATCTCCTCATCCATTAAATGCGGATACCTATAGTCATTGCTTCATAACGTTGCTATAAGGATTAAATGAGTAAATGATGGTGAAGTGCTTAGAATAGCGTCTGACACATGGTAAGTCACGTAGAAATAAGAAGCTACAGAAAAAAAAATCTTTGCTTCAAATATTTCTTTTGCTTTTCATTCAAGAGTTTTTCTCTTGCTAACAACACAATGACATCTATATGTTCATATTTTGAAAAACCCAGTCAGTCTTTTTGGGTGTTTTAAATTCATTTATATTCACCCTAAGTGCTTTAATCACATTAGAACATGTTTCTGCCATCTTATTTAATATTTTTCCATTTACTACACTGTTTAAATTTCCCCCTTCGTTTTCTACTTTACATTGGATGTATGGCGTTTTCTCCCCAGTTACTACATCAGCAAGTGACTGCACCTGCCTTTTGAAGAAAACATTCCCTCCCCTTCCTCAATATTTCTACTGTTTTTCATTTATTCTCTTTTATACATATTCTGTTATCACGTATAAGTGGTTATGTACATTTTAACTTCCATCATGCAGTTTTCACATGACACATCTTTTTTTTTAAGGTTAATTTATTTATTTTGAGAGAGAGAGAGAGTGCAGAGGAGAGGCAGAGAGGAACTCAAGCAGGCTCTGCACTGTCAGCACAGAACCCCATGTGGGGCTAGAACCCACAAACCTTGAGATCATGACCTGAGCCGAAATCAAGAGCCCAGACGCTTAGCCAACTGAGCCACCCAGAGGCCCCATCACACACCTCTTTTTTTGTCGTCTCTATCACCTACACTTTTACCTGGTGTTTTTATGCACCCATGGCTACCACCTTCCTCTGTAGGCTGACAACTTCCACATCTACGCCTCTGGCTCTAATCTCTACCCCGCTAGCAAACGTGTGCATTCAACTGACCCAGACATGTCGTTTGCACGCCCTTCAGGCGTTTCAAACTCAGCATTTCCAAAATTGAACACATTCCTTTGTGTTCCTTTCCTCCGGGAACGGTGTCCCCCCCTTTCGCAGTTGCCCAAGCCATTGCTCTGATGCCCCTGTCTCCTTCCTCGACGACTTCCATGTGTCTTGTCAATTCTTATTCCTAAATGTGACACGAGCGTCAGTGCTGTTTTCTCTCCATCATTGCACCGTTGTATGACGTTTCTATACCTGGGCTCCTCCTCCCCTGCTCGCACCCCAACACTCTACTACCCTACAACCCAAGAATTCTTCACAAAGTGGAAATCTGATGCCATCTCTGCCTACTTAAAACTCTTTGATAGCATCTTATCACACTTTGGATTAAGTGTTAATGACCTAAGATGGCTTATGAGTCCATGTGTAATTTAGTTTCTGTCCACTCTTAGCTGCGCTCCTCCCAAACACTTTGGAGGAGTTTCTTCTAGCTCCTCAAACACACCAGACTTTCTCTGGCCTTCATAGCTTTTCACAAGTTGTTTATTTGCCCTAGAACACATTTTCCTTCCTCTTGGCCTGGAGAGACTTGACTCAACATTGAGACCTCGGATCAATGTCATTTTCTCTAAGAAGCCTACGTGGTTCAGGATGCTCAAGCCCTCTCACAGCTCCCTGTATCTGCCCCTCAATCCAGTGCTTTATGGATGTTTGGTTTTTTGTCTTTGATTTCAATATGTTCAGCAAAGACAGGGGGCAATCCTTGTATCCTGTGTCGAGGACATGCCCAATACATGGTAAGTCCTCAGTGAAATGTCTTGACTTGAAATGTATGTCGGTGTCATCCATCAGGTTCTTGGGATTCTTTTAATTCTATAAATGTCTTTCAAATTCCTCATTCATTGGCTTCTTAGAGACAACCTGAGCATCCCCCACTTTTTAGACTTTATTACTGGCATCTTACATAAACATAATCCTATATTGTTTACAAAGTAATTTTCCATGAACTCATTTAACTCTCTCAGTGTTCCTGGGATGCAAGGAATAAATTGGTCTTCCCACTATACAGCAAGACAATTCCATTTCTAAAAAGTTAGTGATAGGCACAATAAGACCAGAGTCAGGATATTTACTTAGGTCTTTTGATCCAATTTTTCATCGTAACCATTTTGAAGCGCACAGTTCAGTTGTGTTAAGTGCATGCCCATTGTTGTGCAACCGACCTCCAGAACTCTGTTCACCTTGCACAACTGAAACTCTACCAATTACGCTACTTCTCACTGCCCTCTTCCTCCCGCCCCTGACCACCATCACTCTGCTTTCTATCTCTGTGACTTCAATTACTCTGGGTACCTCATGTGAGTGGACTCATAAAGTACATTCCTTCATGTGATTGGGTAATTTCACTCAGCATAATGTCTCCCAAGTACCACGTTGTAGCATGTGTTGGAATGTTATTCCCTTTTAAGGCTGAATACTATTCAATCGTATGTATGTGCTGCATGTCATTTATCCATTCATCTGTCAGTGGACCCTTGGGTGGCTTCCGCCTTTTGGCCAGTGTGAATGATGATGCTATGAACTTGGGTGTACACATTTCTCTTTGAGTCTCACTAACTGTGAGATCACGACTTCAGCCCAGATCGAGAGCCGGATGCTTAACTCTCAATTTTGGTGCCCCAAAAGTCTAGCCTCTTAATAAAAGGAATCTTGGACCTCAGGCGAGGTATTGCCCACGTGACTGAGGTTTGAACTTATTTTTTGCACACGAGGAAGAAGGCAGGAAGTCTGCATATCCATATCAGATTATCAGTAAAGGATTGGTAGCTTTCAGATACAGGTTAAAGCCACCTGAACCAGGTCAGAAATAAAACCCAGGTTACTAATGAGCCAGCTCTGGCAGAGGAAAGTTGGTTTAAAGGAGACTTTAGGGGAGGATTGGTTTGTTACCTGAAGTCCTTAGTTGCTATTTTTCTACCTGGTTATATTGAAAAGAATCTGTCTCCTAGAGGGACCAGACAGCCATAGGTAGCATTGCCTGGATATTCCCTTTAGCAATATAGATTAATATAGAATCATCTCTCTTTACGAGTCTTCAACCAACACATTTCTACAGACATAGGAAAGCTTTCTTCCAGAATGAATTATTTCAGATCCCACCTGCCACCAACAGATGACATTAGTGGCCTGCATACGCATGTTATCTTATGTTTTTAGTTTGCTTAAAAATTTTCTTTTATTGAACCATAATTGACATACAATATCCTTTTCATTTCGGGGATCCATTATTATGATTCTGTGAACTCAGCCATTACGTTCTTCACTGGTCTGTGTTTATGCTCGAGCTGCTTAACAACATCATTAGACCCATAATGTTTGAAAAGAACCACGGAGAAAATATCGAAAGTGTTCCTACCAAAGACTCACAATTTCAAGGAGAAGAGAGGAAGTGACTTTTACAAATTTCAAGTGGTAGGAAAACGGGATAAGTGGCACGTGCCCCCGAGAGGAATCGTTCGACAGGAGGAATTATCCTTTTGGATAAAATGTGAGCCACCAATGAATGAGAAGGTCCAGGCCTACACCGTCCTCAATAACAGGCAAGGTGAGGAGCGAGATTTACGCGGTTGCAAGCTCAACCTTAGTATCAGGTGGTATTAGTCTGCTCTGTAAACTCTTTAGACCTCAGTCAATTAGACTAAGTGATCTAAATCTAGGAGTTAGAGAATGTGCAGAGGAAGCAAGGTAACATTCCTGCCAAGGAAACTTCGGTCACGATCCATGAACGGCTGAATGGCTTGATGATCCTTTGAATCTGCCCAAGATCAAAGTGCGAAGGGGCAGAGCGTGTGAGGGGTTGCATGGCATCTAAGGAGTTAACAGAAACGCTTTCCAAGACCACGAGGGGTTGGGAAGGGGATTAATTGCCTCTCAAACTTCAGATGCCAGCAGAACAAGTATCAGCCAGGAAAAATACATGCCTCATTTTAATGCTTCAAAGTCATGACCCGTGCCCATTTTGGTGGGAATGTATCCAGGGATTTTAAACTTAAAACAGCCTCCCTACTTTGGATTTATGAGCACTGAATTGGTACATAGGAAGAGGAACTTCTATAAATCTATTGAATTTGTTTTCCATTTTGGTCTATATCAGCTGCAAACTTGATCGAAATGCTTTCTCTGTCTTCACAGATACCATTGTTACACTATTTTAGACATGACCAATGACAGTGCCTAAGGACATGCAACTCGAAGAGCATTTCCCAGAGTGTGAGCCAGGGGTTCTGTAGGGGAAAAAAAAAAAGGTTTCTGTGCTCTGATAGGTTCAGAAAATGCTAAAAACACTCAGTACTTTTTGAAGGAGGCGCATGGAAGCGATTGTCATCAGAGTACACTTAGTTGGCCCTCAACTAGAGGGAGCATCATTGACCCTGAGCACCGGCCACTTGCCTCCAAGACCCATCATCACCTCTGCGGTGAGGCCAGGTTTCTCAGAGGCTGTTCCCAGGCAAAGGCCAAGAGAACAGGGTACCCAGGTAGGCGGTTATTGGAAGACACAGTCTGTCCTCTGACAGACAACTTTGGCTCAAGGGTTTCCTGGAGGCTTGTTGAACTTGCTGAACTTTTCACTAGACTGCAGGGCAGATGAGGCCACTTCAACTCAACTTTGTTTCCCTCTCTTTTTTACTTGGGGTCTGGTGCCTCTTCCAGCCCTCCCAGAGAATGCTCCCTCTGCATTCTCCCCCACGGGCCTCTCTTCTGATATAATGCGGCCCTATTTAATCCTAGCTGGGTGCCTGATGCTCAGACAACCCAGACAAACAGAAGGACTCATAAATCCCTGTGCATGCAAAAAAAAGAAAAAGAAAAAAAAATAGCAGCAAAATACATGAAGCAAAACCTATTAGAAGGAGAGGAATTATATCAAAAGGTAATATTAGTGGGAGATTGTAATACAAACCTTTCAGAATCAGTCATATGCAACAGACAAAAATTGAAAACATAAAGGCATTTATGAATCCATCACCCCTCATATAGATAGTAAAAATTATTTCCTAAGTTGATGAAACAAAGAAAGGGGAGATTCTAAAGTCTGTGTTTCTATCCATCATCGAATAGAATTAGACGAAATATAGAAAGTGATAAAATTAGGACTTAGAAATTAAGAAATACAACCGCAGACAAACTTGGGAACAAAGAGGCGATCAAAACTGAAAGTGTAAATTGTACTCAGGGGAAAACCTGGAAACTTACATGTTTTTATCTAAAGAGAAAGATTAAAACTAATGAAATTCAGTCTTATCATAGAAAAATTAGAGAAACAACAATCAAATAAGCCAAAAGAAAATATGAATAGGCAATTAGCAAAAATAAAGGTGAAAACAGTAATAAGAAAGAAACAGCGACAAAAAATAGGAGAAAAGATAAATACATCTAAGGGCTAGTTTTGTGAGAATACCCTTATACTAAACAAATCTTTTATGAGTTCGACGATGATTGAAAAAACCCATTAAAATGCAAGTTGAAACATAAAAAGAGTGAAAAATACGTCTGATTGGGAATAGGGCAGGAGACATAACCATAGATATGGAAGATCACATAGACACAGAAGAAATGTAAAAGAACTAGAATATAATACCTCCAACAACTTCTTGGTAATGAACATAAAGATCAAGAGGAAACGCGTAACATTCTAACAAAACAGAAATTGGCAAAATTGACCCAAGCGGAAGTTGAGAACATACACAGAGTCATTACCACAGAAGGCTCAGAAAGGTATGTAAAGCGCTTTTCATATAAGAGTTTCCATGTCTAGATGGTTTCACACCTGAGCTTAATCTCATTTTTAGGATCCAGATTTCGTTGTTCTTTAAACTGTCAACTCTAGGGGGCGCCGGGGTGGCTCAGTTGGTTAAGCGTCTGGCTTCGACTCCGCTCATGCTCTCAGGGTTCCTGGGTTTGAGCCGCGCATCGAGCCTGGCGTCAGGCTCTGTGCTGACAGCTCGGAGCCTGAAGCCTGCTTCGGATTCTGTGTCTTCCTTCTCTCTCTTCCCCTCCCCTGCTCATGTTCATGCTCTGTCTCTCAAAAATAATAAATTGGGGCGCCTGGGTGGCTCAGTCGGTTAAGCGGCCGACTTCGGCTCAGGTCATGATCTCGCGGTCTGTGAGTTTGAGCCCCGCGTCAGGCTCTGTGCTGACAGCTCAGAGCCTGGAGCCTGTTTCAGATTCTGTGTCTCCCTCTCTCTGACCCTCCCCTGTTCATGCTCTGTCTCTCCCTGTCTCAAAAATAAATAAAACGTTAAAATAAATAAATAAATAAATAAACATGAAACAATATTTAAAAAACATCTTAAACTGTCAACTCTAAACCATATAAAAACATGGAAAGGCCCCCATGACTAAGGTTATGAAGCTAGCATACTTTTAATACCAATTTCCGGTAAAAATGATGATGTTTTAAAACATCTCAACCAATATTACGTATGGCTAAAAATTATAAACTAAAATATAAAAAATACAACTCAATACTTTTGAGATTTCCCAAGATAAATATGCTATGGCCAATTTGGATTTCCTTGTGTATTTCAAAGATGCTTCAATACCACAAAATCTACCAATGTAATTGATAACATCAATAAATCAAGAGGAAAAATGTGAAATGTAGAGATCCTAAATAGAGTATAAAAATCATATTGAAGGAGATGAAATAAATGCTGACCAACGAGAAGACAAACTTTTTGGATTAGAAAATTTACTTTCATGAGATGTGCGTCTTTCCAATTTTATACTATATGGTCAATGCAATTCCAACTAGAATCCTATGGTAGAGAATGTTTTATCCTCCAATGTCCATTCTCCTTTTCTTCATGAGAATGTCACTATTTATAATCAAACTATATTTGCCAGTTTCTTAGAAAAACCTACAGGTGTCCTCCTGTGTCATTCTCTTTTCTCTTTCACACAGAACACTTCACTTCTGTCACCTGTGGTCTTCAAATGGGTGGGGTTTTCCCCACACCAAGCAATTCTGTGCCACCAGCTGGCTGTTTTACAGCGTAACTCGATTCTGACATTATCCACCTTCAGATGCCAATTGGAAGTAGTAGTTACCTGAATTACCCACAACGTCTGCCCAACTTGGCTACGAATTGGAGGTTCCCTTGATCTCCTCCCTCTTGAATTCAATTATTTGCTAGAACAGCTCACAGAACCCAGGGGAGGACTGACTTACATTCACCAACATATTAAAGGATATAGATGAAGAGATACATGGGGAGAGGCCTGGGCGGGGGGTCCTAAGTGCGAGAGTTTGGTTCCTGTGGAGTTGGGGGTACATCCATGGGGGTGTATCACCCGCCCAGTACGTGGGTGTGTTCACCAACCCGGAAGCACTCCAAACCCCATACTGTTGGGATTTATAGAGGCTTCCTCGCGTAGGCATGAACGATAATTAACTCCATTTCCAGTCCCTTTTTTCTCTCTAGAGAAGCGGGGGTTGGGGCTGAAAATTCCAAGCTTCTCATCATGGCTTGGTCTTTTTGGTGCCCAGTCCCCAACCAGGAGCCATCCAGCAGCCCACCCAGAATGGCCTCAATAGAACAAAAGATGCGCCTATCACTTAGGAATTTATAAGGAGTTTAGGAGCCTGTGTCAAGGACTGGGGACAAAGGCAAAATACGTAGTTCTTATAAATCAGGACATCACAGCCACCTTCCTTTTTGTCCCTTACAACTGGGTGCTGTGTCGCATGATCAAGCTCAGGCCAACGAGGTGCAGACAGAAGTTGCATGTGCAACTTCCACTCTTAAGGGGACAGAGGCAAGTTTGACCTTTCCTTGTTCATTTTCCCTTCCCCGCTCCCCCACCACCCCCACACACCCCAGAATGCAGATGAGCAGCACACCATCGAGGCAGATGGCAGAACAAAAGATGGAAAGATCCTGGCTCTGTTACCATGAAACTGACACATCAGTCCCAGACTGATTATATTTGCCATTTTTTGGTAAGTAAAACACAAACAAAATCAAAACTCCTATCTGTTTAAGTCACTATCACTTTGGCTCTTTATTACAGCATCCAAAACTATATCCTAAGCTATGCAAATCCCAACAGTGGTTTTTAAAATTATGACCCAAAATACATAAACGTTTAAATGGGAAAATAAATACCAGCAGACATGTAGAAAAGTTTTGTTGTTTTTGTTTTTTAGGGAGGGGAAGGAATTGCAGAACTATATTAACTGATCAAATAAATATGGCAATGCTTCTGGGGTAGAAACATAGATCAGTGAAACAATACGGTTAAGCTAGAAAGACAGCCAAGCATATCTAAGAATGTAAGATACAAGAACTGTGATTTTTTTTAATTCTGTGGGAAAATGGTTTGGCTAATTAATATGGGGTCACAAATGCCTATCTGTGAAAGAAAGCAAAATTGTGCGCTGTTTCAAATCATATGAAAGTCTAAATGCCACACAGACCAAAGAATTGAATTGTAAACATATAACCATAAAAATCTTAGGAAAAAACCAGGGGCGCCTGGGTGGCTCAGTCGGTTGAGCGTCCGACTTTTGGCTCAAGTCGTGATCTCATGGCTCATGAGTTTGAGCCCTACACCAGGCTCACTGTTATCAGTGTTGAGCCAACTTCAGATCCGCTGTCTTCCTCCCTCTCTGCCCCTCCCCAACTAGTGCTCTCTCTCAAAAATAAATAAACATTAACAATATTTAATAATAATTAAAAAAAAAAAACCTTGGGGAAGAAGTCTAAAAGATCACATGCAAAACTGAGAGACCATCTTAATCAAGGCAGGAAATCCAGAATCTGTGAAGGAAAAATAGGTATGTTTACATAAAAGCTTAAAACTTTTATGTAGGAAAAGGTAATATAGGTAGGAATATAGGTAAACAGAAATTATACTTGAAATCTGGCAAAGTAAAAATTATACCATACAGAAAACCTATAAATTGATGAGGAAAAGACCCACAACCCAATAGAAAAGTGGACCAGGGTATAACAAGTAATTCGCAGGAAGCAACTCCAAACGCTTGGTATATATACATGAAAGGACATTCAAGTTCACCAGTAGTGGGGAAACTGGAAGTTAAATTAACAGTGATATATGACTTACATCCATAATGCCAGGTTCAGGGCCTTCTGCCGGCAGGCAAGAAAAGAGCTTACTGCCCCATTTGCTGGTGGAAATGGGAGCATATTTATAGCCTTTGGGGGAAAGCAATCTGGCAAAATCGACTAAAAAGTAAAATAAATTGCAATCCTACTCATGGGAATATTTTCCATAGAAATAAAAGTATCAACATTACAAGGCCAGATGTAGAAAATGTTTGTCTAAGACGCTGCTTTTGTCTGTAGAGTTAAAAATTGTAAACACGGTATATAACTATGAATAGCGAAATTGTTGAATTATTTATGACACGGCCACTCCATGGAATTTTAGAAAGCCATCACAGAGAATGAATTAGTGCTTTTACTGAGCAAGAAAAAGAAATGCAAAGGAATTGTCGGAATATGATCCCATTTTCGTGAAACAATGCGAAAGACTGTGCGTGCGTGTGTGTGTGTGTGTGTGTGTTTATATTTTATGAACCTGGAGGAAAGTAAGGAAGAATTCATATCACATTCGTAAGAAAAGCTAAATTTGGGGCTAGCGGCTGAGTCAGCAGTTTGGCAAGCAAAGGAAGTAGAAGAGAAAGGAGAAAAGAAAAGCAAGCTATAAAAGACCCCCAACATGTGGGATTTGGGCCCTTTAATGTAAAATTATATGTGAGTATAACAGCAATTAGAAATTTTAAAAAATGACTATAAAGCTATATCGGAAGATTTTATATCATCATCTATTGTGACATCAAATAAACAATAAATGGTTACAAAGTCAAACACAACCTATGGTCATCTCTGAATATAACGTGCAGAGACACAGACAAAGGTGAGTATGTGTTAATGTGAAAATTGTAGAGTGTATTAGGTGGGATTTGGGATTACTTCCCATTTTATTTTCTAAATTTATTTGATATTACTAGGTGATTTTTTTTAATGTTTATTTATTTTGAGAAGGACACTGTGAGCATGAGCAGGGGAGGGGCAGAGAGAGAGAGAGAGAGAGGGGGAGAGAGAATCCCAAGCAGGCTCCACACTGTCAGTGGGAAACCCAACGCGGGGCTCGATCTCACGAACTTCAAGATCATGACCTGAGCCAAAATTAAGAGTCAGATGCTCAACCCACTGAGCCACCCAGGTGCCCCTATTTTTTAAACATTTAACAAAGTAAGTAAAAATAACGACTAGAGATCAGAGACCGTATGTCATACATTTCTTGGAATTTGTATAGACCCTACCTATAATGGCTTTGAAGTATTGCATGAACTAGTCAAGCATGAGTAAGGTGCAGGGGGCCAATTCTGGGATTATCCCTTTTCTCTCATTTTACGGTCATTTTCCAATTCCTTACCTTGTGTCACTGGGCAAAAATAAGATGATAAGATGACAGTCTGATCTGCAAAATAAACTTTTAAAAAATGCTTACAATAAATGTATGTATTCGCTGAAATCCTCTTAAGAAATCAAAGACAACTTTGGAAGATTCCTGAAGAAATTAGCAGTTTCATAGCTTTTATCTATCCCCTTTCTCCCACCCAGCCTGCCCGGTTCACAGCTGACTGGGCCTGAGAAGGGGTCAGAGAAATCAGGTCTCAGGCAACGGTCACAGGGCCCGGGTGACAGCATCTGGGAAATGAAGAAAGACCCCAGAGCGGAGTTCTGGGGTCTGGGGAGGAAGCTAGTTATATGACCATTTAGGCAGCAAAATGGGAGGGCAGCCTGGATAACTGAGCGCACACTGGCGCCTGCAAGATTCCCAGCGTGTGACTCCTCCAAAAGTCATCCGTCCTTTGAGGCAAATGATCAGAATGCTTGTGACAAGCGTGCTTCGCTGTCCTGAGTAGTTTTCCCATCCTGAATGTTTGGAAGGCCCACGGAGTACAACCTGGTCCCTGCCTCCCTCCAACCTCCAGGGTGGGTTTCTCGAATTTCAAAATGGCAGGGCTACGGAACCTGGGCGTTGTGCGGAAGAAGGGAGCGCCGTCCAAGCTCGGGTTAACTACTTCCGCAGGACCCCGTGGTCACTCACCTTGCCTCATTTGGCCACGTGCTGCCTGGCACCCGGCGCAATGTCTAGTCCCCGATGGACTCTCCAAGTTGGTCTCTTGAATGTGTGCATGAAACGGGGAGCTTTACACAAGCCTTGAGGAAGAGCTAACGTCAACAGGTATTGTCTGGGGAGACTTAAAAAATTCTCTATTTTCTCTCCCTCACTGACAGCACAGTGATTCTAGATTCTAGGAAGGGTTGTACAGCCTCTTACTGTGCCTGACTTCCCAGGCAGCCAAAAGGAGGGCTGTCACTATTTCTCAGATGCGTAGGGGAGACCGTGACCCCAGATCGGCAGATGACCAGAGCGGTTTTTTCTCACACTTCCATACTCAGTTGGTCTCGCCTTTAAACCTCTTCAGTCCTAAAGGTGACTCATAAATCCTCTGTGGCCAAATTCCTAGGCTGGGGCCACCTTCCTCACAGGGAAGCGATGGTCTCCCCGGAGGCATTCCCATTACAGAGACACTTGAGAATGGACATCGCGCGTGTCTTATTACACATCACCTGGGGAAGCCATCGCCTTGCAATTTGCAGGTGTGTGTTTCATAATTGCTCCCTGGGCAGTTCTAAATGACAAAGCACATGTGTTGGCCGCACCCTCCACTTCTTCCCAGCTCCTCCGGGCACCCCCCCGCAAACACATTCCACTGCTGTGCTCACAGGAACTACCCCCTTCAAGAGTCACAGACCTGGCCTGTGTTCTGAGCAAGGGGTCTCGATAGAGCAGTAAAATAAAACATT
The DNA here is from genome assembly GCF_027475565.1 of Acinonyx jubatus. Lineage (NCBI taxonomy): Eukaryota > Metazoa > Chordata > Mammalia > Carnivora > Felidae > Acinonyx > Acinonyx jubatus. The sequence continues at coordinate 3,562,321 of NC_069393.1, forward strand.
GCTTGGTTTTTCCATTGGAAACCTCTTTTTCCCCATCCATTTTAACAGCCCCGGGCATTGCCTATTGTAGCTTCTCTTTTCACGCTTACTTCGTCTTGCTATCTTTCCTGTCTCCAAAACCCTAGGTGGATCCCTCAAGCAAGGTCTTCCGAAATTCCCTGAACCAAAGAGGGAAGGGCTGTTTTCAGTACGTATTTAACCTAAAGGACTTGGCATAAGAAAGACCCTCCAGGTTCATTTCACTAATGGAACCGAGTTAACAAAGATCTCCCTGCATCAGTGTCATTCATGGAGGTCAGGCTGGGTGATTGTTACGCACCCTTACCGTAGATACCACAGAAAATCCAACTTCACGTTGTCTGAGGAAGTGAAATGCAGAATCCCATTTCCACCTGGGCCTGAGCTTCCCTTTTCTCATTTATTAAAGGCAACATGAACCATGTAAGAAAGTTAACGAGCTCTCTTGAAGAGTAGAAATGATCCCGTTCTGCATTTTACACATACGTAGTAGTCTCTCCTAAGGGAAGGTGAGCACATCTATGCAACTTTGCAGAAATCCAGGTAATGTGTGTTGTAGTTCTGTGTGGTCCTTGAAGGACTGAGAAACTACTAGGAATATGCACAATATTTCTGGGTAACTTGAGCCTTTCTAGAATGCCCTTTCCTTGGGAATATACGGGAAGAGTCGTGAGCAGGTTTAACTGATATGTCTCCAATCAGAGAGTTTGGAATGACTCAACCACCAAAGGCCACTCTTACCTCATTGGTACTGTCTGTAAAAGGCTTTCAGAACTAATCCTTAAAAAGAATTCACTTTCCTGTTTTGGCATAAGATCACAGGTTTCCTGGCATCTCTTGGTGAGAAGGAAATAAAATTCTGGCCGTTGGTCAGATAAAGAAGGCTTGGGGAGCTTCATACCCCATCTTACAGCATCTCAATAAAAACCCTCTTTGTTCTGCATTGCAGCCTCCTTCACCTTGACTTGTATTTTATATCTTGGTTCATCCCTTGATGCTCAGGACTGCCCTTCCGATTGCCGAGCCCAGCACATGATTGTTGGCAGGAAACCACTGAAGCCCTTTCAGCCTCACTCTGGACATTGCCAGCAACATTTCCTAGGCTTTTGCTGCCTCTGTGCAATGGAGTCCTGGCAAGTACATCACTTAGGACAAATTGTTGTCATATTGAAAGAGATCCTATTGGGAGCAAGAGAATTCACTCAAAGCCAAACCTGAATCTCTGCCAAATGGATGTCTTCCTTATACACGACTGATGCCCAGGTCCTCTGTAAGTACCACGGAGCTCACCTGCTCTGTTCCCACTTCCTTCGTGCTCCTAAGGACCTTGAGGTTTTTAGTAAAGAAAAAAGAGGATTGAGTTTGCTTCTTTCCAAACTATCTTCAATTGGGGTATCCACGATGAAGACCTCTCCTGATGATCTTTGACCTCCTGGAATAGCTCCATGTGAACTGACCTTGTGATTCAGTCCACGTCCAGAATATGCTCGAAGATGATGCGTGGAAGATGCTGTTTATCCTCAGACTGCCTCATTTGTCTGCTCGTGTTCATTAAAGCACATCTTATGTCACCTCCCAGACCCAAGAATCCTGGTCAGGAATCCACCGACCCACAGACTGGATCCACGAATAGCAGAGATTCTTTAAACTCCTTGAAATTGTATGTGAATTGTTCCATACGTAATTTTTATTTTCCAAAGGCGAGGATCCAGTGTCCGTCATGTAGTCAAAGCGTGCTGCAATACTAAAAAGATTAAAAACAGATGTTTACTTGGACTACGTTGCTTGTTCTGACAGTCTATAAGACCCTGATCATGTTTGCAGCTTTATCACCAAACCCAAACGTAAAAAATAGTTCTCTGAGGGTGTGACAGTGTCACAGCAGGATTAATGGTCTACATCTCTGCATGCTGAAGAAACGCACTAGCCATTCTGAAGAGGGCACAACGCTCCCTCACCTTGCTGTGAGCGTGAGTTCCAGGAATTTTTGAGGCTTACTGGATGGTACCATAGGTCATTTTCTACTTCTCACAATAAGTGCCTTGATAAGAGTCCCCCCTAAGAAAGGCAGAAGATTCGCTTGGTTCCTGGAGACCATCCAAAGACCTCAGTAACCTGTCTCAATCCTGGTCTTCCCCTGGCCCACCCTTGTCTTGAAAGATCAGGACGTCCAGGATGGCAGAAGGATGACTCCATCCTAGGAAAGCTTCCTCAGAAAGTTGAGGGTGGCAAAACCCAACAGATGGGCAGTCTGCACTCTAGTGTGTATCGAAGTTGGTCTTGGTCACAACCTAAGATCCTCAGCATGGTGCATCTTGTCAATTCAGCGGGCTTCTAACTCCAGTTGGCTCTCTCCCTACAATCCACCCAGCTTTTCAATACTTCCTACTCTGATCAGCATTAGAAGATAGTACCTTCTGCTCTGTGCAAATGTCTGATCATGACACTCCTTTACTCCCAACCTGTATTTTAACTTCTATTCGCTAGCACCATGTGGATGTCACTTGAATATCTAATCAGCCTCTCAATCTTCGTATGTATGCAACTTGACTGTTGGTCTGCTGCCTCTTTCCTTGTGTTCTTCATCTAGTTATGGGCACACCCCCTCTTTCTGGTTGATTGTGCCACGCAGCCTGGGAGTTACCCTTGAAATCCTCCTCCCCGCTCCTCCATAGCCAATAAATACATCAACAAACCCTGTAAATTCCACCTCTGAAATATATCTTGTATCTGCCTCCTTCTCTCCATTGCCATAACCTCTGTCAGTTACCATTCTGTCTAGTGAGAAAATTACACTCCTACCACGATTCCCATGCTTGCCCCAGTTTTGTCCCTGCTACTTAATGCAGTCACAGTGAATTTTTAACAATGCAAGTCTGGTCCCTGCACTTGCTGGCTTCACACCCCAACAATGGCGTCTCGTGGGATAAAGTCCAAACGTCTCACCTACAGGTCATGGTTTGCATGAGATTGGACTCCTGTCTCCTACCACAGTCTCTTCTCCTGCCCTCTAGCTACTCTGATCTGGCAGGACCTTCAAAGCAGTCAGCTTACTCCTTTACAACGGTAGACCTTCATTCTCTCTCTCTCTCTCTCTCTGCCCACATTGAAGTAGTGAGAAGACATCTAGAGATCCTCTCTCCTCTACCACACAGTGGAAGTCATTGATGTTATGGCACTTGCTACAAAATGCTAGAATACTTCTTCCCCTTAGTGACCTAAGGATGGCGCTTTTGCCATTTTGTACCCCCCAGGCGTGAGCCTCAGAGCAAGGGGCTTTAAGGTGCCACTTGTTTAAAAGGCTGTCTTTGCAGATCCAAGTCAGCACCAACCTGTCTTTTCCTTTAGTATCTCATCCATGGCTTCACAGGAGTCGCTGAGACATCAGTTCCATTGTTTTAATCATTAAAGAGGCCAGGGAGGTGTTATCAAATTCTCCATGATAATATTTGGAATTGATAAAATGACCTTAGACAATGGGGCAGAAACACGAGCAACATAATGGGCATGTTCTTTTAACTTCCGCTAATATAGAAATGAAATTTAAAAAACAAAAATTAATTATTTAAACAATGGTAGGCTTTAGAGATTTTTTTTTTTTAATTTATTTTTGAGAGCGAGACAGAACGTGAGTGGGCGAGGGGCAGAGAGAGGGAGACACAGCATCCGAAGCAGGCTCCAAGTTCTGAGCTGTCAGCACAGAGCCCGACGTGGGCTCGAACCCACAAACCGTGAGATCATGACCTCAGCAGATGTCGGATGCTTAACCAACTGAGCCACCCAGGAGCCCTGGGTTTTACAGATTTTTAAATTTTTACCTCTGTTATGAAATTATTAAACTCACACAAAGGAGAGAATCGTACAATAAACCTCTACGTATCTATCACTTAGCTTTAAAAACTATTAACTTATGGTAGCTGATCTTGTTGCATAAATACTTCTCCAACTCCTCTCTCTCAAAGTAGATTATTTTCAAGAAAATCCTTGACAACATATCATGTCATCTGTAAATATTTTACCAGTCATTTGTAAAAGTTAAGGACTCCTTGAAAACATAATCACAACCTAAATATCACCTCTGAAAAATTAGTAATAATTCCCTAACATCATAAAACAGTCATTATTCCACTTCCAAGAGTATCTCAACATGTCTTTATGGTTAGTTATTTCATATTTATGGTTGATTAGTAGGTGCACACTGCATTTGGTTGGTATAACTTAAGTCTCTTTTAACCTATGGGTTTCCCATGTCTCCATTTTATTTTGTAATTTATTCATTGAAGAGGTTGAAGAAACCAAGTCCTTCCCCTCTAAATTTTGTTAATTGCATTCCTCATGGTGCCATTTAACATGCTTTTCTGTCTTCCATATTTCTTTAAAACTGGCAACTAGATCTAGTCTTTACTGGATTAAGTTTCCATTTGGGAGGAAGAATAATTCATAGTTGTGTCCTTCCATCAGGAGACACAGAATGTCTAATTGTCTCCCTTTCTATGATGAAAAAATTGATTACTGGCTCAGGTCTTGTCAGACTTTCCATTTTTTAAAATTTCCCTGTCAGTGTTCTACCGAAAGGTTTATCAGTCATTGGTGATCATTGCCTACATCCTTTATTTTACTAGGCACCGAGAAACAATGCTATTACATTAACCCTTCTCCATTTATCAGCCAGAGTTCTATAAGGAAAGACTTTCCTTCCTGAGCTATACGATTACCCGTAAGCACGGTTTGTACTGTGCAGGATAAATGTTAGGTTTTTTCCAGTGTTTAGAATAGTGAGTTAGTTCCCTAGCATGTGTCAACGGCAACCCAAGGTGGGTTTTCTTTTCAGCATCATTTTGAACTCAAAAATAATAAGATAGGTGAAGCCCTTACATTCATTAAAGTTCTTATTCTGTCTGAAAATCAAACTGTCCCAACTTTGGTGTCCCATCTTTGGAGGCCTCTTCAGGTTGGATCCTAAGCCTTTTGACACAATCTCAATGGTCTTAAATACATTTTCTTTTTTTTGTTTAGGTTTATTGTATTTCTTTATTTCTTTAGAGAATGCTAGTGGAGGAGGAACAGAGAGAGAGGGAGAGAGAGAGAGAGAGAGAGAGAGAGAGAGAGAGAGAGAGAGAATCCCAGGAAGGATCCACACCATTAGCACAGAGTCTGACGCGGGGCTCAAACTCACCAACCGTCAGATCATGACCTGAGCTGAAGTCGGACACTTCACTGACCGAGCCTCCCAAGTGCCCCTTAAATGACTGTTCTTATTTTCCGGCACGGTAAGATGTGCCAGGATCATCATGTCTATTTCCCGGCCCAGATCTGAAGCGTTCATCTCTCCAAAGAGTCTTGTAACAAAATATACTTTGAGATCACAATATGAACACAAGGGATGCTCATTGCTCCTGGGTGTGTTTCTGTGGCTCTTTTAGTCAACAGACCTAGAAACAAAGCATTTTTTAAAAGAAAAAGAAAATGGGGCGCCTCGGTGGCTCCGTCGGTTGAGCATCCAACTCTCGATTTTGGCTCAGGTCATGATCCCAGGGTGGTTAGATCAAGCTCCGTGTCGAGCTCTGTATTGAGCATGGAGCCTGCTTGGGCTTCTCTCTCCCTCTCCCTCTGCCCCTCACCCCTGCTCACGCTCTCTCTGCTTCTCTAAAAATAAAAAAGAGAAAAAAGAGAAAGAATAGCCTCCGAGCATAATGATGTAGCCAATTGAAATCAGAGTTAGAGAGTTTTTACCTCTTGATTTTATATTTGTAACTGTAATCACTTACTATGAAAATCTTGGCCGCAGTGATGTTAACAAAATTACCTATTTGTTTTATCTGATGGGCATTAGTTTCAGGAAAACAATACCAATATGATTAGTAACAAGATAAGTACTCAGTGTAGATAACAATTTCTTTGGAGTTTCTTTTCGTCATTAGGATCTATACGATCAGGGACAATCAGTCAAATTACTGCATTTTAAAATCACTTGAAATAATTTATACCCTTATGTGGTTAGGTAGCTGTTTATTTTTCACGCTCCGAGAAGCATTTTTTTCCTGCTTACCATCCTCTGGGAATCGTCAATGAAGTATACTTTCCTTGTAGATACCCCAATAGAGGTGTCTCTGGACCTGTGTTTTCTAAGAGACGGCATTGGCTTTATATAAGAATTGCCAAAATATCCTCTGTGTAGCTTTTCACTAAAATGTTTCTCAATAGACAAATGTGGTAAGGCATTTGGATATTAAACACTAAGAATATATATACATATACATATATACACATACACACACATATATACACATATATATGTATACATGTATACATGTATACACGTATATATACGTATATATGTGTGTATATATATATATATATATGTATATATATAAAGTCCAGAGGCATTGCTCTGCCCAGCTTGATTTTGTCTCAAATTTCCGCTTTTCATCTCTCAGCAATAAAAACTTACAATAGTTGCAAGTCGCACAGAGACCCTGGGGGATAGGTACCGTGCATACATAGTCTCTGCATCTTGGTAGCACCACTCATGAAGCTGGTCGTGTGCTTCGGGTCTGGAGAAAGCCCAGTCATCTGGTAGGTTCCTCCGAGAGCTGCAGCCTGACTCAATTAAATGATCAAAGCCCTGGAAGCTTTGGGGCCGTGAAGGCTAATCCAGGTCTCCTGCTAACTTACTGGGTTGTCTTGGGCAAGACCTTTCACCTCTTTGTGCCCACCTGACCGTTAAAATGCACCGCCCCCTGGGTAGCCTACAAGGTGTTATATGAATGTGTCCACAGCACCCTGCAGGGATAACAGGAAGGAGTCCCAAGGAGACGTACTCATCTCCCTCGTTATACATATAAAGCTTGTTCCCTGGGTTTATACTGGTTTTGTATTTGCAACTCACGTTTATTGTTTCTCTTCCTCTTAGATTCTGACCTGTGTGAAGGTCCTGCTTAAGAATCAATTCCCGACACTCCACCCCTGAGTGTCACTACCAGTTGAAGGTGTATTTTTCTCCCTCCCCTTTACAATGAAGCCGCACAGACGTGCAGTGATTTATCTCACCCTGCGGAGGCCATTCAGGCGTCCTGTGTTCCACGTCCTGCTGTGCCTGATGGCCATCGCTTCCACGTGAGCAGGCAGGATCTCTCAAGACCTCGTCGTGGGCTTCCGTTGTTCATTTCGTGTTCGTTGTGGACTGAATCGGCACCGAGGAATTTGTTCGATGATCTCAATCTTTCCCAACAGTGTATCGCGTTTCCAATGACCGCTAACCCTCGCTTCAGTCAGTGAGGCCGAATAGTTACACATGTTAAGTGTAATAATTATGGATTTACTAAGATCTCACGCATGTTAAAAGCTCCCTCAGGATCTCTAACGTGTGCTAAGGCCACATTGGTTATTCAGCGGTATGATTTCTTACCTTCTATTTCTATACTAATTGAAAACACTGGAAAGCAAAGAACTGCAGAATGTTATTTTTGACTAAAGACTTACCATATTGTTCTCTTTTTTTATCAGCAGCGCAAACGAGATATTGGTTAAAGATATTGCCCACCACCCGTTATGCCAGGACTGGTTTGATAAATTTTGTGTTGCAGGGTTTTTGTCCCTGCAAATGGATTTTTTAATGCATTTTAAATCATAAATGTAAAAATATTATATAAAATATCACTACATAATATAAAAATATATGCTTTTATTACAAATTCCATTTTACATATATATGTATGCATATATATTTTTTTCCTGTTTTATATGAAAGAAAGCTTTATCTCCAGTTCATTACCAAATACCGTTTCCTTTAAAGAATGACAGGCGTGCCTGGATGGTATAGTCAGTTAAGTGTCCAACTCTTGACTTGGGCTCAGGTCATGATCTCACAGTTCATGAGTTCAAGCCCCGCATCGGGCTTTGCACTGATGGTGAGGAGGCTGCTTGGGACTGTGTCCCTCCTTCTCTCTGCTCCTCTCCCACTTGTACACACACACTTTTTCTCTCTCTCTCAATAAATAAATAAACTTTAAAAAATGTAAAAAGTAAAGAATGATAGGGATATTTTAAGTATCTTAATTTTTTTTTAATCCATACTTGTTTTAAATCCTTTTAGAAACAACCACATCACACATACCGATTTAATTTTTTTTGCAGAACATGAGATCCAGGGACCCTCATAGAGCGGTCATGTTATAAATACCACACTAACACCCTACTCTCTTACTTCTTGATTGGCCATTAGATTTTAGCTGGGTGCAACCTTTCTTTCTCTCTTGTTTAAAAAATTTTTGTAGGTTTTTCAGCCTTAAATTTCTTCTCTATTTCTTCATAACAGTGTCTAGTGTCATTGTTTCAATCCTTCTCAAAATAATGATGAAAACTCAGGGCGCCTGGGTGGCTCAGTTGGTTGAGCGTCTGACTTTGGCTCAGGTCATGATCTCACGGCTCGTGATTTGAGCCCCTCGTCGGGCTCTGTGCTGACAGCTCAGAACCTGGAGCCTGCTTCATATTCTGGGTTTCCCTCTCTCTCTGCCCTCTCTCGCCCATGCTGTCTCTCTCTGTCTCTCAAAAGTAAAATAAACATTAAAACATTTTTTGAAATAATGATGAAAACTAGGTGGAATAGGTGATTTAAAAAAAAAAAAAAGACATATTTTTTTGTCTAAAATCCAGATGTCCAGGGCGCCTGGGTGGCTCAGTCAGGTAAACATCTGACTCTTGATCTCGGCTCAGATCATGATCTCACGGTTTGTGGGTTTGAGTCCCACGCCGGGTTCTGCACTCACGGTGCCGAGACTGCTTGGGATTCTGTCTCTCCTTCTCTCTGCCCCTGTTTCTTGTGCTTTCTCTCTCTCTCTCTCTCTCTCAAAATAAATAAAAGAACTTAAAAAAAATAATAAAATCCAGATGTCCAGATTGTCCCAAATCCAATCTATGCCCATTTTCTTTTCTCTGGGTCATTTGACCAATACTTTGAATCATTAAACTATGATGAATTTCATATTCTGCCTTTGTGTTTCGGATCTCCTGCACTTTAAACGAGCTTCATGTCCCACTTTTAGGAAGAAGTGGTGTAGTATTTGATATCCCATGTTTCCAGACTTGTCCAGAGAAGCAGCAGCTGCTGCTCCCACCAGCCTACAGGGAGAGCCCCTAATAATGCCTGTCTTTGTCTTCTTGTACTCAGAACTATTCTCCACCCTGCCCCTGAAATCTAGATTTTGGCAGCTCCCATGTCAACTGGCTTCTAACTTAGGCTCAGAAAAAGAGAGTCACTGTTATAAAGGTTAAAAGTCCAAGATCAAGGCGTTAGGCATTAGGGCCACACTCCCTCTGAGACTCTAGGTGGAAACTTCCCACTCAACTCTTTGCAGTCCCTCCAAATATTTCATATTCTCTCCTGATTCTTGCTTTTTTTTTTTTCCTGCAAGTCATTTCCTTGCCTGACCTCCTGTCTATCGTCCTTGTCAATTTCTGTGGTCTTTCCAAAATAAGCTTAGATGGTCTCTCCTCTGGGACTCTGCTGAGCCTCTGTGGCTCTTCCTGTACACCCTCCTGATATCTGGTGGGGCAGTTATCCACACTGCTATTGCCTTCTCCCTTATCTGCTGCTCCCACTCAGTGTTTCCGTTCCTTGAAGAGAGATGCTAGGTCTTATTCACAATGGTATCGCCCGCATCTAGCTCAGAGCCTGGTCATAGTAGGTATTCCCTAACTAGCTATTCAGTGAATGCACATTTAATACAGAAGTGAGCGATGCTGACAATGCAGAGCACAGCAGGCTTATGAAAAAAAAATTATGGAAGAGGAAACTCCTGGTATTCATACGTCATTCATATATGATGGATGCCCGTATCCAGGGATGGCGTCTACCACGGCTTAACAGTGGGAGACACTCGTGCTAAACATATACATAACAGCTCATCTTAAAGGCTCTTAAGGGGACTTAAGAGGGGTGCCCAGGTGGCTCAGGCAGTTAAATGTCTGACTCTTGATTTCGATATAGGTCATAATCTCACTAATCGTGAGTTTGAGCCCCGTGTTGGGCTCTGTGTTGATAGTGCTCAGCCTGCTTGGGACTTTCTATCTCCTTTTCTCTGCCCTTCTCCTGCTTGCTCTCTCTCTCTCTCTCTCTCTCTCTCAAAATACGCAAACATTAAAAAAATTTTAATTAGGGACACCTGGGTGGCTCAGTCGTTTAAGGGTCCGACTTCGACTGAGGTCATGTTCTCACGATTCGTGGGTTCAAGCCCCGCTTTGGGCTCTGTGCTGCCAGCTCAGAGCCTGGAGCCTGTTTCAGATTCTGTGCCTTCCTCTCTATCTGTCTCTCCCCTGCTCACACTCTGTCTGTCTGTCTCTCTCTCTCTCTCAAAAATAAATAAAACATTTTTAAAAATTAAAAAAATTAAATTCAAAAAAGAGGGCTTCGGGAACCATAAGTCATTCATTCATGTGACTTTTGTGCGGTGGTCCAAAGAAGGCTCGGTGAATGGGAATGGTGCAACTCTCCCACCTGCTATATGAAAACCAGCCTTTTCTTGCTTTTTTTTTTTTGTTTTTTAGTAGATTTTATTTTTTAGAGCAGTTTTAGGTTCACAGAAAAATTGAGCAGAAGGCACAGTTTCCACACACTCCCTGCCCCACACATGCACAACCTCCTCTGTTATCAGCATTACCCATCAGAGTGCTGCATTTCTACGATCAGTGAGCCTACATGGCCACATGACCATCGCCCGGAGACCACAGTTCATATTAGGGTTCAGTCCTTGTGCTGTCCATTCTGTGGGTTTGGACAATTTTATAATGACAGGTATCCGGCGTTACAACATAGGGCTTTTTAATTTTTGCTCATTTTATGAGAAGGAAATTACGGAGTACACAATAGCCCCTGGGGAGGGCAGGGAAAGAGTAAGAAATGGATAGTCTATTCCCTGTCCCTCCAGAAAGACTAGATCAGACTCCCCAGATAGAGGGACTCTAACCGGAAGCTGAAGAAGCTGGTAGGGCAGCACCCAGGAGCGACCTGCTGGGACGGCGTGTTCAACAGAGCGACGTTAGGGAACAGGTGGGAAGCATGAGCGGAGTTTGGTCATTTTGACACAGGCCACTGCGGAGCATTCATACCCAGAGGGCTCAGAGCAACTTGTCAGATAACTCCAGCCCCGGCAGAGGCTCAGGGAGCCCTGTCACCAAGGGCACCTTAACAGAGAGGTGCTGGGGCCCTTCTCTCAGACAGCACATCTCAGACAGCTGGTAGACCAGGACCCTGACTGGAGCCCGTGGGAGGTGACCGTGGCACAGAACAGGTGAGAGATCGTGAACCGAGGACGTGTTGGAGACTTAAGGCAGACACAGATTCACACGTAGTAGAGGTGAGGCGGGGAGGGGGGTCCGTGAGCATAGGAGTCATGGTGGCAGGAATGAAGGCCATACATGGGCCCAGTAGCCTGGACTCCCATTTACCAAGTCTGATTAAGATGCTGTGGGTGCCGAAAATGAGAGACCTACAGTGAGCCCTAGGTGGGTTTTGTGTCTGGCTCAGCCTATCAATAGCGATGCCATCAATGAGGAATGCCTCACCCACCTGGGCTGAACTACTGGTGGTGAGTCCCCAGAGACACTTCCCCAGCCACCGCCACCATTGTGGCTGGACTTGGCCTTGTGCCTCTTATTATGATTGCAAGACACATCTCAGCCACAACCCAGGGAACTCTGATAAAAACCACATAAATTATTCACAAGTCCTGGAGAGTACACAACGTGCCTGGGGCCACACAGTGAGGTTGTGGGCAGAGATCAAGAAAGAAAAAGAGAGAGGGCGTGAGGGAGGGAGAGAACCTGGGGTTCTGCCTTTATGGGGGTCAAGGATGTGGGGCTTAGGGTTTCACGAGTTCACCGGTGGTGAATTTAAAACTTAAGAGCAAGGGGTTTAAAGCACAGGAAGGGAGAAGAAGCATCACTCGAGTGGTCAGTCACCTAGGTCTCCTGGGACTTGGTAAAAGGGAAACTTTCTGGGCGAGCCGCCTGGCTATTTATCTACTCGTGTAGCTGGAGAGGTGTTTATTCCAGATGGGTGTCTTTGAAATGAATGCCTCAGTAACCAAAAGCTTAATGGCAGATACTTACATTACAATCCAAAAAAGCTAACTGCCAGGCACTTACACTACAGTATAGCACTGTCCCTCAAGGGGTCTAACCAGTAGAGCCAGATTAACTCCACGAGGTGCCTTCCACCTTGAGAGGGACAGTATTTTGTCTTACTCTCATATGTACCCCAGGCACCCGTTTGCTTTCCCGACCTGCTCTACTTCTTCCGGAACCATTAATTGAGGGTTTATAGAGTCATCTCCCAACATGGGAAATAACCCCATCTTTCACACTGGAGGAGGTTGGACAGTGAGCACGTCACTATGGGGTCCATTGGTCCTATCGAAGACTGTATCACCCCAGAAGTTGTCAGCCTGATAGAACACCAGGATGGCTTCCAGGAGCCTCACCAAGGCACCAGTGGGGGATGACGTCCCGTGGGGTTGGGCCACCCCCTTCCAAGATGTGGTATACTTTGAACCAATAGCAATTATATGGCACCATGTCCCCAGTAGCAAAACTACACTGAGGAAATTGAGGAGTAGAAGTGGGAAGGACCCCTATCATCACTAAGGAACTCACTTAGGGATTTGTGCACCTGTTCCTCAGGCTTTAAGGTCTATTATATTAGAAGTCATGGCCTCCGGGGATGGAATGCTTCCACCGGTGGGGGGGGGGGGGGGGCGGAAATAGTAAGTCTTCCATTTAACCCAAAGCTGCCACTATAGGATGGTTAGTTTGGACCTTGATGCTGATAGACCAGCAGCAAGGAAAGCATTTGCTCTTCTGGTGTGAGTTACTGACCTTGGTTATCAGGAAAAGCTCGAGATGCTGATACATAAAGGGACAGGAATGAATGTGTCCACAATTCAAGAGGTAACACTGAGGTGTTTCTTGGTGTTTCCATGTCTGCTGATAACAGTGGCACCCAGGGCCCAATACAGGGGTAATGTAAGCATGGCTCAGACCCCACAGGGATCAGGGTCTGGGTCCCAGTGGGCAAACCAGCTTAGACCAGCGGGAAGAATTCAATCGATGGATGGGAAGGATGAAATCCAACGGGTGACAGAAGAGGGAATTGATGAATAGTAATTACAACCTCAGGTCTGCTGCATCAGGACCTTGGTTCATCCCCCTAAACTTTTGGTTTTAACCTTTGTTTTTTTTTTTTAAGGGATTACAACTGGTTTGAAGCGTCAGGCACAGAACAGGGTGGAATTATTATGGGGGACAGTGGATCTTTCTGCACAGCGGGAAGATTTTGAAGCATGATCCACAGAGCCAAAGGGTCCCCAGCAAGACAGAGCCCAGATGGTCCGCAGCACACCCACCTTCTAATACCTCCCTTACTGGCTTTCCCCTCTCCTCACCATTTGCCATTCCCCTGCAGTGACTCCTGGTATCACTTCCCAAATACTTGCCCTCATAGCCGGGTCTCAGGATCAGCTCTGGGGGAAAGCCAAACTGTATCCGCTTCTAGCGGCTGCTGCAACAAAAACCACAACCTGGTGGCCAAAAAAACAGGAATCTACTCTCTCACAGTCCTGGAGCATTTGCAGTTGGTATCAGTGGGTCGAAACAGAGACATCAGCAGGGCCATGAAGGTGGCCTCCCCAGAGGATCTGTCCCTTGCCTCTTCCAGCTTGTGGGGGCTGCTGGCATTCCCTGGCTCTTAGCTACACCTCTCCCACCCCTGCTTCCGTCTTTGCGTACCCTCTCCTCCGTGTCAGTGCGTCATCCCCCTTGTCCTCTCTCTTCTGAGGACACTTGTGGTGCCACGTAAGCCAATCATACAGGGCCATCTCATTTAAAAACCCTTAACACAATCACAACTGCAAAGACCCTTTGTCCTCATGAAGTCATATCTCCCAGTGATCAGATCTGATATCTTTGGAGGGCATTTTTCTCCCCACCACACAAAAGAAGACAGATGGATATGGCCGTAGGTACAAGAGTTATGCATGAGGGACTTGGCAGCCATGTTTTATTGTGAGAGGTTCTAGATACATTTGGTGCCAGACTGAACAGACCTTGAATACCAGGCCAAGAATACTGTCCTTATTCTTTGGACAAATGGTTGCAGACTGGACAGTTCCACAGTAAGTATTCTTTTCTTTAATTTAAACTTGAGTTAATAGGTGAAGAGAGGTGAAGTCCCTTGCCAAGTTTACCAAATTCGTGTGTGGTGTTGTCAGAGTCCAAAGCAAAGTCTGTTTTGGATCCAAAGCCATGCTTCATTCATTTCACCACCCTGCCTCCCGCAGTGGGTTAGAATGGGACGGACACTGAAAATCCTGCTTTGTTAACATGACTCTGGCTGTCGACAACAGAAAGTTTAGAAGAGAGAGAAATTGCAAGCCAGCAGCATACTGAACTGGCCCCTGGCTGGGCATAACCTCCACCTGTCTGGCTGCCTTTATTAAGCGGCTCTGAATGCACGTGCAAACTGCTACAATCATTACAAATTATTCTCGTGTAGATTCTGTGGAAGGTAGTTAATATGTTGAAAGAAATAAAAACACTGTTAGGAGCACCTTCAAAATTTTTATTAGCATTATGCTCTTATGCTAGATGTTTAATGTTCTAGTTACTCATTCGTATTTTATGAGTAATAGAGATTTAAGTAGAGAGTCATACTAATATGTAGAAAATAATTTTTTTTCTCTGTGGGAGATTGCCTCAGCAAGAACCAAGCTGTTTTTTGTTTGTGAAGGATGTATTCATGTTTATATATATAATACTAATATTATATATATTAATTATATAATATATAATATATATAATTATATATTATATATTAATTATTATACATATTATATTAATTGTTATTATATAATATATTTATGTATAGTATTTATATATTTATATATAAAATAATGTTATGTATTTATATTTTCCTTATATAGGTGATATATAATATGTTTTATTTATTTGTAATAAAAATACATTAACATATAATAATATAATATATTTTATTTGTTTACATGTTTATTATAGATCAATATGAAATATAATATATAAGAATATAATAATTTAGGGCCACCTGGGTGGCTCAGTCAGTCAAGCGTTTGACTTTGGCTCAAGTCATGATCTCACGGCTCGTGGGTTCGAGCCCTGCCTGGGGCTCTGTGCCGACAACTCAGAGCCTGGAGCCTGCTTCGGATTCTGTGTCTCCCTCTCTCTCTGCCCCTCCCCCACTCACACTCTGTCTCTCTGTCTCTCTGTCTGTCTCTCTCTTTCTCAAAAATGAATAAACATTCAAAAAATTTCTAAAAGAATATAATATTTTATATGTTTATATGCTATATAATACTTTGTGTATTTGTACATGTAATATAGTGATAACCTTTTTTTTTTATTTTTTTTAACGTTTTATTTTATTTTTGAGACAGAGAGAGACAGAGCATGAACAGGGGAGGGCCAGAGAGAGATGGAGACACAGAATCTGAAACAGGCTCCAGGCTCTGAGCTGTCAGCACAGAGTCCGACACAGGGCTCGAACTCACGGACTGCGAGATCGTGACCTGAGCTGAAGTCGGACGCTTAACCGACTGAGCCACCCAGGCGCCCCAGCGATCACCTTTTTTTAATGACAAGGCTGTTAGCACAGAAACACCCCTGTTTGTCAGAATCCGACTTCCAGTTAAGAGGCTATCTACTTGGAGAAAAATCCGGGGCTAGAAGTTAGGGAAAAGTGACTGTATGCCCAAAACCATTTACAGAAAGCCACTTTGACAAGCCACATTCTCCTTCCCTGAGCCTTCATGTCAGTTATATACAGCATCACTTTTATAACATGCTTAGCTATGTGGTTTCCCCCGCCACAGAAAATTAGAAGTGGAAAGTCGAAAGAGAACAAAGGATGGTGTTAGAAGTCGTAAAACTAAGAGCAGAAAACCACTTGATGTGGCCAAAGGAACAGAGGAACTGAAGGGCCATGGACACTATTCCCACCCCAAAAGTAGAGCGTGCCGTGAGCTGGTCTTGTATGAACATGTGGTTTATTACGTTGAGTTGGGTGTTCCCCATTTAAGAAACCAGAGAAGTGAATACATGTTGGAACGCTATTTACCTCAAAATAGTTAAAATTTCAAAGCTTCTATTTTGGAAGAGACAAGGTCTGATTGGTTGCGAAACTTGCTGGTGGGAAATAACTCACTTCTAAAACTGAAGAATAAAAGCGATTACTACCCAAATGCTTTTATCTGCAGCGTCTACCATCCCACACCTCCCCACTTCCCCCCTCCCCAATCCTTTTAAGTGACAGGAACAAAAAACTCTCTTCAAGACTAAGTTCGTGACAGCCCTCGGGGAATCGGGGGTGACACTGAGGGGTCCTGAAATTGGGAGGAATTTCTGGAAGATAGAAAGCAGCTGGGATCAAATTGACAAGACTTGAGGAAACCACAGCCCAACATAGGCATGGAAAAATCCTACTAGGAAGATAAGAGCAGATGTAGAGAACTCCCAGCTCAGTGTCATCAGTGAGAGACCAGAAGTGACCTTTGGCAACCGTGAGGGTAATTAAAGGACCGCATGCCGAACAGCCAGTCAGTCACCAGCAACTCCATCCAGGATGAAAGAGAAGATGCACGGCAGCCACCTGGAGGGTAGTGATTAATCTAGTTTGTCCTTAGGTATAAATGGAGAGGTGAGAACACCAGACATTTGGGGGAAATCATTAAAACTAAAAAGGAGAGACAAAACATTGACCCTAGAGAAACGTCATGAAAGAGAAATGAACTTCCAAGCTTTTTAATCAACATCATCAGAGAGATTCGGGATGATAGTGCACCATAAAACAACACTCTGCTAGGAAAAAGAAGCAAAGAACCAGTAAGAGCCCATAGGATTCTTAAATTATGAAAATAGAACATTTAATGGGAGGAAAGGCGAGTGGATACAGTAATGGATAAATTAGTGACCTAAAGACAGAGGGTGGCAAACTTTTCCTCTGAAAGGTCAGGCTGAGAAAAGAATTAAAAGACATGAAAGCTCATTTCAAGAGTTCCGGAAACAGAGAAAATCAAATGGAGAAAAATATAAAGGAAAATAAATGAAAGCTTACTACAGCCGAAGAAAGACAGATTTTTATAAAGAAAGGGCCTCTAGGACCACATGGGAGAAATATAAATTGACAAGACCTATCTTTATGAAGTCTCGGAGCTACAGAGGAAATGGAGATTTCTAGAAACTCCCAGAGAAAAAGTAGATGATTACCTCCACAGAATTAGGATTATATTGTCACTGAAATTACCATCAGCAAAACTGAATGTTAAAAGAAACCCTGAGATATTCTGAAGAAAAAATTATTTCAAACCAAGAATTCTATACCCAGTCAGAGAACATTCGATTGTGAGGACAATGGTATGAAAATATTTGTAGACAGGTGAAGACTCAGAAACAAACCTTCTCTACAGTTAAGATTTATTCAAGGATGACTTACAACAAAACAAAAATTGAACTCAAGAAAGAATTTGCATAAAACATACATTAAGTGGTAGTAAGCAAAGAACCCAGTATAACTTACAGCTGGATTGAAATATATAGTAATTAATAATTTTGAAAATCTAAAACTAAACTCTCAAATGATTATGGCCTAAAAGTAATGAGAGAGAAGGGGGGAATGACAGTAGGCTAAGATTCTACCCTTTTGGTGAGGAAGGATGTGGAAATTACTTTTTGAAGTTTAGAGATGTATACATGTTTAAATGAGCATGCTAAAAATGTAAGCATAATTACTGAAGCAATAGGAAATAGATGAAATAACTGAAACCTGTTACAAGAAACAAATGGGCAAAAAAGAACTGATCCATCTAATAAAAGGAGGAAAAGGGAAATAAAATAAACAGAAAATCAGAGTACATAGACTAATATAAAGTAAGATGGCATATTAGCATATCAAAAATTGCAATAAATGTAAATGGGTTAAATGTCAAACATTTTCAAATTGAGTATGTGTGTAAAAGCATTGAAAATGTCTGAAAAAGCAGGGGTGCCTGTGTTGCTCAGTCAGTTGAGCAACCAACTCTTGATTTAGGCTCAGGTCATGATCCCAGGGTCGTGGGATCAAGCCCAGCATTGGGCTCCGAGCCGAGTCATGGAGCCTGCTTAAAATTCCCTCCGTCTCCTTCTCTCTCCCTCTGCCTCTCCCCCCCCTCTTTAAAATAATTTTAAAAAAAGAAAAAAGAAAAAAAATATTTGAAGCAGACAGTGGGTGATTTTATAGTAATTACCTTAGGTCAGAGGGCAGAGGAATGAAAGTTCAAAGTTGATAGGGTTTTGTGTTGTTTCATTTTCACACATGGAGAACCTATTCATGTGTTTTATAGTTGTTCTCATGTTAGGTAAAAAATTACATGCTCATACCCCAAAGTTAACTATTGAGGAACATTGGCATAGATACATTGTGAGAAGTTTATAAACAGTGTCTCTTTGCCCTCCCCCACTCTACCCGCCATATCCTGCACAGGAAGGAGATGCCCAGCATCTGGGCAGATGGAGAGTCCTTTCCGCTTTATCTCTAGTGAATTACCATTTTTTACCCATAATTTGAAGTTAGTATAGTAACTAGTTGAAGCATGCTTTAAATATAACTTCACAAACTATTGATTTCTTATTATAAACCATGCTCATGAATTACAAAAATGGTAAAATGAAAAATATTTTTAAAGAGGGGGAAAAACCCTCTATAATTTCTCCATTAAGAAATAACCAAAATCAAAACAGAAAATTCTTAAATTGGATTTCCAAAAAGAAAAAGAAAAAACAGTTGTGGTACTGCCTCAAGAAATCTCTTCAGGAAACTAATAGAACCTCTCTTTGCCCCTACCACAGGTAAAGACACACTCTGTTAACCCATGGAACTTCCCAGATCTGTGGCTGTGGCAGTGGTCCCCGCATTCTGGATTACAGGCAAATGAAATTTCAAAACTTCGATCTGGCAATCAGCACTGGATTGTACAATGGTTATACCCAAAATAACGTGAAAGCAAAAAACAAAAACAAAAACCTAAAACCCCTCTCATTTAGTACCATTGTCAGTTTATTAAAAAGTGACATTTTGGAACACCTGGGTGGCTGAGTCAGTTAAGCATCTGACTCTTGGTTTCAGCTCATGATCTCATAGCTCATGAGATCAAGCCCCGGGTCAGGCTCTGTGCTGACAGCACGGCTCTCTCCCCCCTCGCTCTCTGCCCCTCCCCTACTCGTGCCCTCTGTTTCTCTCTCTTTCTCAAAATAAATAAATAAACGTTTTTTTTTTAAATGACATTTTAACATGAAGATATTTATGTGTTTATAAAGGACAGTGCTTTAGTTTGAACATATTTAAGTTTATGAAAAACGTGCAAAAACATCGTTATTCTTATTTTGTGACGGCGCTGATTCAAACACCATTAGAAGTGGGTCCGTCTATAGATGGAATGTGGGGACCCCCTGGCTGTATTAGCTCACATTACAATGCCTGTGTATGAGCTTTTACCCCATTCCATGTACACACTCCAGCAAGCTCCGGAAGGAATTTTGAAGAAATTCGAGAGCTCCTCTTTACATCTCCCTCTATGAATTGAATTTAGATAATGGTCAAGGAGTGTCATTGTATAGGGTGGCTACAAAGAAAATCAGTGATTACAAAAAAAAAAAAGTTTCTAGTTTGTTGAATATGAAAACCATTCTCCTTCCGTTACCATTCTTAAAATATAATCTTCACAAGTTTTAAGATTTATAAATGAAAAGAGAGAAAAGAGAAGTACATAGCACCAATAATTACAAACGGGACAAAAAAGAAGTTTATGAAGAAATAAGATATCTGGGGTGCCTGGGTGGCTCAGGCGGTTAAGCGTCCGACTTTGGCTCAGGTCACGACCTCACGGTTTGTGAGTTCGAGCCCCGTGTCGGGCTCTGTGCTGACAGCTTGGAGCCTGGAGCCTGCTTCGGAATCTGTGTCTCACTCAAAGAAAAAAAATTCTTTTTCTTTGTGATAAGAACTTCTAGATCTACTCACTGAGCCTTTCTCCATATCATACAGCAGCATTAAGTATCGGTAGCATGTTGCACATTCCAGCCCTAGGACTTACGTATCTTGTGCTTTTTGACCATTTTCCTCCAATCTCCCCTCCCCCTGCCACTGGTAACCACACATCTGATCTCCTTTTCTATGAGTTTGGGGCTATTTTGGAATTTGTTTTAAAATTTTCTTACAAAGGCATTTGCTAAACTGCTCAAGCAAGCAATGCCTTCCACCTATCTCCCTGAGATGAGGTGGGCTTCATTCGTGCCCACGGCCTCGTGGCTCTTTTTCCCCTGCCTGCTCCTTGAGAAGTCCTCAACTGATCCAGAAATCCCACGTTAGAACCTCCGTTCCTGAAGCAAACATCAAAGTAGGTGAGTAAGTTGCAATTTAAGAAAGGAGAATTTAGGGGGAGGAATTCTTTTCTGTCTTTGAGAATTAGGCTGCTTGTGTCGACGGCACGGTCTAAAGACAGTGCTCGGAGAAATTTACCAGGTAAAAACTAGGAAGGGTTGGGGGTTACTTCACCGCATCCCTTCAGGGTTTTTCAGACAGAAAAGCTGAAGTTCAGAGAGGCTACATGACTTATGAATAGACACGGAGCCAGTTAATGGGGAAGATGGGTCAGCAGAACCGCAGGTCTGACTTCGACACTACACGGCTCCTTCTACAACTCTATTGTCCTGTTGTAGGAAGTTGGAAAACAGAACGTTCAGGAGCAAGGAAAGGACCACTGGCTCCAAAAAGCTTTACACTGTTGCATAATTTAGGAGAAATATTATTAAATTACATTGTCACTTAATCCGTCTACCTTTTCCCATAAGGTTACGATGAATGTGGAGTTACCTTGTCCACCCCGGTGCAGACAGAGTTCCAACCCCAGACTGTTCCCTCTCATTTCGGGTAATGACGCATTTCACAATTACCCAGGCTCTTCCTCGGTAAACTGATTCTTAAACATGCGTTGCCGATTTGCCCAATACCAGCCTTCCGTGTTTTTGCAAGAGTGTCAACCAAAAACCAGGTGAAAAGTGCCTTGTTAAAAGCTTGGCTTGCAGTCGCCAAGCTCAGTTAAAGTTTTGAAAATAAAAATTCTGGGGGAGAATTGCCAATGTGGGATCGGAACACAATCCCGAGACCAAGCGTGTTCAGGCTCCTTTTTGGCAGTTCCATCAGTGTTCCTTGGAGGTTTATTTTTGCTCTGAAATTCTTTGAACCGAGGTAATTGGTCTTTGACTTGGGGGCTTAGTCTGGCAAGATTGGGCTGCACGGTTCCTTGTTCGACTTCTGTTTTACATAATTGTGGGTTTCACAGCCTTCTCTCCATCCTGCCTTACAGCACCGTGGGCAGTTGTAAGCCCTGGGACTGGGCTACTAGGATAGAAACTGTGGGGGAGGAATTCTTTTCCTTCTGCCCTTCTAGGTTCTTTGGCTGACCTAAGAATTCAATTGACATAAGACAGATTAATGGGAGAAAACCAAATGTAATTTCATACACAAAGGAGCTCATACGTTATGAGCCAAAGCTGCCAAAGCAGGCAACTTTTTATCCATTTAGACAAAGAAAGAATAAATCTGTGAAGAATTGGCAAGACAAGGAAGTTTGGGCTTGGGGGAGCAAGTGAGCGAAGAAGTAACAAGTTCTGTTTATACAACCTTCTCGGTTCTACATTCCTTATCTCTGGTGATAAGGGTGCCTTCTACCCTCCAGCTACAGGGAGGGTAGCCTCCACATGGGAAATTCATCTCCTGCTTTCAGGAGGGCAAAAGAGGGTCAGAGTGTCCTTGCACTGTTTCTTAGGCAACTTTAATGCAAAATAACCAATATGCCAGATTGGCATGTTGTGGGATGGCTCCCCCTCAGAACTTTTCTTAGGAACCTATAAGGCAAGAACGGTGAGCATTTTTTTTTTTCCTCTGGTGGACTCTTCTTAGCCCTGTTAGTGCAGTTATGTAACTGAGAAAATGTTGCTACAGTTAAGGTTTCTAAGATTGGGAAATCTGCCTGGCTCAGGGTTTATCCAGTGCACGATTTCTCTCCCTCCAACCCATTCACCCTCCTCCCATTCACCCGCCAGGAATGAGTCGACCTTTTTGGAAGCAGGACCTACTCCTTCAGGTCAGTTCATGGGCATCGATTAACTAATGATTTTACCACTACCCCCTAGTGAATTAACGAATGCAAGCATACAATTTGACCTCAGCCATTGTGCATCGTTTGCTATTCAAGTGACACATTAACTTAATGCCCCCTTGTGAATAACTACAGCAACCTTCAGCTGTCAGGGTAAGCACTCAGCCAGCTCACGCTGAAATTGAACTTTCTAGAGGAATTCTTCTCCCAACTGAAACTGAATGAGAAGGATTTTCTTGAGTGCATTTCCTATTTTGGCAAACCATCAGGTTGCCAGGATGCCATTAAGTACTCTCAAGTAATTCACTAGCAGGCACCCTGAGGCCTGAAAGAGTTCATGTACCTTTCACACTGAGCTGGAAGCCCATCTCTCACCCCTGTGTAGTTGATAAATGGCAGATTTTACTATCCCACTTCCTAGATGGGGAAACTAACCTCTGAGTGTAGGAAGTGGTCAAATCCACACCATGAATCACATATAATAAAAAAGAACCCTGGTCTCCAGAAACATCCCGAAGTTGGGGGATGGGGCCAGAGCAGTGAGTCTAAGGTGTAAGTGGGTATCAGCCTTTTCTTTTCTGTTTTTTATCTTTCTCCCTCTCCCTTCTATAGAGATCTGTTCTATTTTCTCGCCTGTGCTGAGCTCTTTTATATTTACTGTTTGGCGTGAAATTATTTGAATGTAAAGGGCATGTTGGAGTAACCATGGAGAAGGACACTGAGTGTTCGGGGGGGGGTTCATTATTTTCCTGATGGGGTGCTGATATTTTACAACGCTATGCCTTCTGGTTAGTGTCTCCATTTTGGGTTCTGTAATGTAATTTGACCCAAATCAGCCCTCCCCAGTGTGGCTTGACTGGCGATCATAACCTTTGGGGGGCACATCACCCTTATACCAGACAGGTGGCAGGTGTCTTGCATCCAGCTGTGTAATTCTTCCCAGGTTGCACTCCTTCTCCCCGTCCTCCTAGCCAGCTCTCAGCAGCAAGCCAGAATCTATTTGAGCTCCCGCCGCAGTAGCCTTGCAAGTGATTTGCCCAAGCAAGAAAACATACCCTTGCTCTTAAGCTAAGATCAATCTTTCTAAACAAAAGAAAACATCCTCTTGGCAATGGGGACCCGGTAAGTCTGAGATGCTTTGTCTTTCATTTTGCTTCTCCCCAGTAGTTTATTTTAAGGACACCAGCAAATAGGATATCCCAGTCATGTTAATTTTATAACAAATACTTCACTGAGCACTGAAAACTGAGAAGCTATAACATGAATCACACGTAGTCCAGACCAGAGCCTCAAAGAGCAAATTGTCTACAAAGGGGAGTTACAAACGCTAGTTCTAAAGCAAGAAGAAAGATCCAGAAAGAGAGCCACTGGAGCTCAAAAGAACAAGTCATGAATTCTAACTTGGAGAGTATGGGGAGAGGTGGAGAAAGGCGGCCGCTCAGCAGAGGGTCTGGAAGGCCAGCCAGATTTGTGTGTGTCAAGGTGGACAAGATGTCAGAGGATCCAGACACAGGAGCAAGAGGGGAACAGAAAAAAAATCCAGCTTCGCATTGGTCCAGAGAGTTTTCATTTCCTCATCAATAACACGGATATTAAAAGGCAAAACACTAATCATAGTCCATTGCCTGCAGTACGCGGGAATCTCCTTTTCTCCCCTCCCCTGACTCACTTAATGAAGTTAGACTCGAGTCTTCTTTTCCAAAAGCCCCTGAAAAGTTCCCATCTCCGTATCTGTAAAGAGTTTTAGTGAAAGTGAAGAAGTTTTTCTTCTGGACCACTTGTTCTTTGCTCAAGTTAGCTAGTGTTGTGAGTGCCAGTATATAACCAGACTGCGATAGCAGTTTCCAATGCATTCTCTCAGCGGCCGTGGTCAGATGACACAGAGCCATTGGCTCAGCCGCAGGGCAAGAAATGCAAGGTCTTCAGTATCTGCTCCTTTGTAAGGGTAGATCTTCAGGGAGTACTGGCCACTAGTGGGAAGGAAGGACTCTGCATCCATACCCCAGGCACACCCTGAAGTCCTAAGTCTCAGAAGACGTATGAAAATCATAAGTCATAAGCAGTATGCAACAGCCTTGGGGACAGACGAGAGGTTGGCTAGCACGTTCCAAAATCTGAAGTAAGAAAGCTGGGTTTGAGGGGAAATATTAGTAATTGCAGCCAAGTCTTTAAATGCCTGTGGTTTTCTGAGGGGGGCACCTGGGTGGCTCAGTCGGTTAAGCGTCCTACTCTTGATCTTGGCCCAGGTCGTGATCTCATGGTACGTGAGAGTTCTGCTCTGTCAACTCGGAGCCTGCTTTGGATTCTCTCTCCCTCTCTCTCCGCCCCACATCCCACCATCTCCTTTGGGCTCACGTTTCGCTGTTGTTGCAGCAAGAATTTCTTCCTAATCCGTGACACTGATTTTCTCTGCTATGGTGAATCCTGCGATCCTTTTCCTGTGCTTAGAGAATGTAGACCCACTACCCATGTAATTAACATCATCTCTGTAAAGCTGGAGTCCAGCCTCTGGAGGAGCCACCACATCTATCCCTGTTGTGGAATCAAAGACCTTACCCTTGGCTACCACCCGATGGTACGCAGATAGTCACAAAGGGCCCAGCTTGAGAGCACGTGGATGAATTTGCGCCAATCCCTTACCATGTGGGGTAAGCCAACAGTGATCAAACATCAAGTTAGCGATCAACGTTGTGGATTTCATTGTCGATAATGTTTGTGGAAATCATTATATCCTTTTTTTAATATTTTCTTCTTTGGCTTAAATATCCCAAAGTCTTTCTGCTCAGAATCAGCTTTTAATTTCTTTAGCCAGGTCTACCTTCCACCTGGTCTACCATTAAGAAGTTTACTAAGACCCATAAGGGCTGAGGTTCAATTCCTCTGACTTTTAGAAGACTGTCCGGTGCTGAATACAGTGTCAAGACACTTTCTTGGTGTTGCATTATGGTGACCATATTTTTTTTTGAATTTCATGGGGAAAAAGGTTGAACGAGGATTTTTGTTTTTATATGTATGTGTATGTAACAGGCAGCTTAAAGTATACAATATAGACATTGTTAACACTAGAATTTCTTGAACAGGAATTTGTGAGGCCACAATATCCAATAATTGTAATCGGGAATTCTGAGACATAGGGATCACCTACCCTGTTTCTGAAGCTTACTGCTACATTTTATTCTGTTTTGTTTTGTTTGGGATCTTACCCCCCCCGCCAAGAAAGAGGATTTTTTCAATGCACAATTAAATAAGACTTTCCAAAATCGTGCCAATAATGTTCATGTCAACAAATATTTTGAAGCAAAATGGGTTTCCTAAGGAGATTCTACTTTTCTCTAATTCTTTCCTTGGTGGATTAAAATAGTCTTAAGATTTAGGAATCTGGTTGCCCAGACACACAGGGGATTTACTGAACCTGAATACCACCCAGGAGCTATAATGGGAGTTCCCGACCTCAGAGCCCCATGTATCAATTGGCAAACAGACCTCTTTCAGTGACTAAGGCACAACTACCTGCTGTTTTCAATTACTTCTTGCTTGATAAATGCAGCAGACACTACTCTTGTAGTTTCTGTAAACTCCGTGAAGTGCAGGACTAAAATTTTCAGAAGTCTTCCCACTGCGGGGAGACTTTCAAAGGCATCTGTCATGACCGTAGGGGAGGGATCTTGGAGGATTTTTAGTGTTAATAAAGATGTCTTACAAGGGGACTTGCACTAAGGGCCCCTGAACGTCCTCAAAGTGGTTTCTATTTTTGATTTTTCACTCTTCTTTGTTAGAACCCAGAAGACACATCAAGGATCTCTAACGGAAGACCCACATTTCCTAAAGCTTCTGCATCCTCCAAGGAAAATAGTTCAATAGCTTGTTAGAAGCGTTTGTGAAGAGGTTGTTGTTTGCTTTTAGTTCGTAAGTTTTGACTCCTGTGTCTTTTTTCTTTCTTTTTTTTTTTTTTTAACATTTTATTTATTTTTGAGACAGGGAGAGACAGAGCATGAACAGGGGAGGGGCAGAGAGAGAGGGAGACACAGAATCTGAAACAGGCTCCAGGCTCTGAGCTGTCAGCACAGAGCCCAACGCGCGGCTCGAACTCACGAACCGCGAGATCATGACCTGAGCCAAAGTCGGACGCTTAACCGACTGAGCCACCCAGGTGCCCCTTGACTCCTGTGTCTTAAATAGCATGATAAAACACTTCTATTTCCCCTTTGGAGAATCGCTTGCCAAGTGGATTAAGAGTAAAAGAAAACCTATGGGTCGCCTGGGTGGCCCAGTCGGTTAAGCGTCTGACTTCGGCTCAGGTCATGATCTTGTGGTTTGTGAGTTTGAGCCCCATGTCGGGCTCCGTGCTGACAGCTCGGAGCCTGGAACCTGCTTTGGATTCTGTGTCTTCCTCTCTCTCTGCCCCTTCCCTGCTCATGCTCTGTCCCTCTCTGTCTCTCAATAATAAATAACGTCAAAAAAATTTTTTTTTAAAAAGAGTAAAAGGAAAGCTGAATTAAATCACAAAGATTTGATATTGTCCTGTATACTCCATTGTTCTTCGTTAGATTCTGGAAACTTCTATAAGAAGGTAAATATTGAACTTAAGTTATATGGTATTATGCTTTATTTATATTTATAGTCTGCATATTGCATATGTGTATACACAGACACATCGAGAAGGCAATCCATTAGAAAGCCTGAGGCCCCTCCACTTTTTTCCCACAGACTCTGAAGTCCTTATCCTCTTTCAAGCAGGAATGACACCGACTGACCCCCTCCACATACCCAGATGGAGCAGGGCCTGACTCAGCACACCCAAGGAAGCCTCATGAGTCCACAAACAGCAAATACAGAATGAGTTTCCCCATTTAGAATCAGAGAACCCTAGAGTTGGAAAGATATTTAGAGATCACATAAGGTAACTCTCTTGTTTGTCTTATAAATCAGGACACGCGCCCAGGGAAGCGAAGTCATCTGTCCAGGGATAACATTTGATTACTGGCTCAGTTAAAGCCAGAGGGAAAAGCTTCTTACCCTCAGTCTGGACACTTTCCACTCACTGCAGAATGCTGCTAGCTTGGTATTCAAGAGTAGCATTGGAACCGAAGTCCTGGCTTGGGCTTAGAAAGAAATGCTATAAAGATCCATGGCAATAATGTCATCAGCTGCCGTCCCACTGCCAAAATGATCTCTACATGTCTAGGACTTCCTGAGCTGCCATAGGGACTAAGCAGTGACATCAGTGATTGTTATTGCCAATAACCCACCTTCAAAAGATTTCCTGTCTCCCTTCATCCTGAATCAAGATTGTTATGTGGAGAGAAGAAGAACTTTCATGGGAGGAATCATTGTAATCCTACTGATGGCTAGAACCAGTTTTGAGTATTTAGAATGGGCCAGTCACGCGCATTATCTCATTTAACTTTTATAACAACGCATGAAATGAATACTTCTATTATTCCATTTTCAGATGAGGAAAATGAGACTCACAGAGACAGACTCGCCCATGCTTACCCAGCTCAGCAGTGGCAACACAGATTTGGGTAGAGATCATCTAGCCTCCAAACTAGCATCTTTTAAAATTCTTATGCTTATGAGACGGACAGACAGGAGAAGGCAGGTGAAAACTTCAGGTAGAAGAAATAGTGCTTGCAGAGACATAAAGGCTATGAGAGCAAATCCTGTTTGAGTAACTGTACGTTTTCCCCTGAGCCCATAGCTCGGGGTGTGCGTAGTGAATTAAGTGCTGGGCCAGGAGACAGGGAGGAAGGATGGAATGAAATCACGAAGACTTGAACAGACAGCACGCTTGGGGGTTAGATGTGATCTCTGGCAGGAGCATATGGAGTGAAGAGAAAAGGACCAAGTCAAACACTTGGGAAATAGAAATAAATAAGACAGTGATTTTCTGTCCATCTGCCTAAATTGCCTTTGCAAGTGACACGGTAAAGTTAATCTATCCCATGTATACAGATATCCTTTGAGTATCTTTCTTTATTTTTCATTTTTTTTTTTTTAGATTTATTTATTTTTGAAAGACAGAGAGACAGAGCACAAGTTGGGGAGGGGCAGAGACAGAGGGAGACACAGAATCTGAAGCAGGCTCCAGGCTCTGAGCTGTCAGCACAGAGCCTGACGTGGGGCTCGAATTCACAAGCCGTGAGACCATGACCTGAGCCAAAGTTGGAAACTTAACTGACTGAGCCACCCAGGCGCCCTGAGTATCTTTCTTTTAAAAGATACCACAATAGGGGCACCTGGGTGGCTTAGTGAGTTGAGCATCTGACTTTGGTTCAGGTCATGATCTCCCGATTGGTGAGTTCGGGCCCTGCATCAAGCTCGCTGTTTTTAGCTCAGACCCCGCTTAGGATCTCTCTGCCCCTCTCCCACTCATGCTCTCTCTTTCAAACATCAACATTAAAAAATAAATAAATAGAAGATACCACAATAAAAAAAATATCAATAAAGATATGTGACTAACTATAGGAATTATCTAGAAACAATTTCTGCTTCTTTTTTTAGTTTCAATCTTGGTCAGAGTATTCTACTTCGAGTTTAACAAATCTTATTAGAACAGACGTATTGTTCAATTAAAGCCATGTTTCATTTTAACATTGATTAGATTATGGGGGAAGGATTGTCTAAATAGGAAAACCAATGAGGCAGATACAGTTAATAAGCTTCTAAACCTTGTAGCCGAGATGTTATACTATTCAAGAGATGTTTTATTCCAGCAGGGAGATGGCGTTTTCCATATTTTTCTTGATTATTTTCTTTGCAAGATTAACATGAGCAATTGAAAGGGAAGTTGGAAGTAGCATATTGAGGACTGTTTATTATTTATGAGATGGAAATCAAACTCCTATATAACCAAACTCATTAAGACTTTAAAAAGCTTTTTCCATTTT
Source organism: Acinonyx jubatus (assembly GCF_027475565.1). NCBI lineage: Eukaryota > Metazoa > Chordata > Mammalia > Carnivora > Felidae > Acinonyx > Acinonyx jubatus. The sequence continues at coordinate 3,591,443 of NC_069393.1, forward strand.
CTTCTATAGGCAACATTCCTGTAACGAGTAAATTACACATTCCCCAAGCACATTCAACTCTGCAGTCCAAGTTCATTACCCAAGAGTGTATGGCATTATCCTGACCCAAGCCCTTGCGTCTCCCAGAAGTAACATCCCCAAACCTGCGTCCAGAAAGCAGTGTTTGGGAAGCGTGCTTACAAGGTCACCTGGAGTTGGCCCCTGCTTACTGCAAACTTTCTCTGCACTCATTCCTCTCACCCCCTCCCTGGCTCCTGCCCGTCCCATTCTGCACCCTTCCCACTGTTCCAATTCTCTCTGCCATCCTCCCTGATGAAGAGTGCTCCCTGGGTAGCCTTTGCGGGACAAAGCCCAACAACCTGCCTCCTGCCTCCCTCCCTGGGTGCTGTTCAGTCTCCGCCTCTGTAAAGTGGCTGGACGGTTAATCCACATCCCTGCTGCACTCACAGCACCTCTGTGCACCAAGGAGGTTCCAGTCTGAGCCTTCCACTGAAGGGTCAGCCCCACACCAGCAGGGGTTCGGATTTGTTTCGGCAACCATTGTGTCCCCAGTTTCTAGAACAGGGTCTGGAAGATAGCCAATGCTCAATAAGTATTTCTTCTTTTTTTCTTTTTTAACATTTATTTAGTTTTTTGAAAGACAGAGAGAGACAGAGCACAAGCAGGGGAGGAGCAGAGAGAGACAGGGAGACCCAGAATCCAAAACAGGCTCCAGGCTCTGAGCTGTCAGCACAGAGCCTGATGCGGGGCTCAAACTCATGAACTGTGATATCATGACCTGAGCTGAAGTTGACGCTTAACCAACTGATATGGTGCCTGTTTTGGGTGTTATGTTCAGAAATTCTTTAATATTTCCAAATTTGTGAAAGTATTTTCATAAATGCATGTATTTATTTATAAGCAGTTATATAACATATACATAACATGTTATACGTGTGTATATATGTAAGTATGTATGCATAAATAGAGAGGCAGAGAGCTGATTAATTTTGACCAAGTTCTATGTGACAGACACTGTGTTAAATATTTTGTGTATTTTCCCATTTTTTTTTTCAATGCAGGGCTTGAACTCATGACACAGATCAAGACCTGAACAGAGATCAAGAGTCAGACACTCAACTGACTTAGCCACCCAGGCGCCCCTGTATTTTCTCATTTAATCTTTATAAAAGGCTTTGTGGTAGATATTATTACCCTCGTCTTTTTCCAGATAAAGGAACCAAGGCTGGAGATTTAGGTGCCTGATCTGTATTTGCACAAAGACTCTTCTTATGTTTAATTTTTAGATTTAAAGTTTCAATCCATCTGGAATATATATTGGTATCTGGTAGGGGTTCCTTTAAAGTTCAACAGCTTCTAGGCTCCAAAACTCCAACAGAGCTTCACAGAAGACTATATATCTATATATATCTATATATCTATATATCTATATATAGTCTATATATCTATATATATATATAGTCTATATATATATTTGCCATGGGGGGGGTTGTGGGTGTGGGTGTGTTGTCTATGTGTGAGAAAAGGATCAATATCTCTTATCCGATTTTTTTAAGTGGACCTTGAACTGAAAAGGATTACAAATCACTGCTCTAAGTTAGAGATGATTTTACTCTAGATGAAATGCCAGCTTTCCTAACACTGTGCATTAAAAAAAAGCACCCTTTTCCCTAGTAATCTGAAATGTTTCTGATATCAGAAAGACCTGGATGGGCCGCCTGGATGACTCAGGCCGTTGAGCGTCCAACTTCAGTTCAGGTCATGATCTCGAGGTTCGTGGGTTCAAGTCCCACATCTGGCTTGTGTTGACAGCTCAGAGCCTGGAGCCTGCTTTGGATTCAGTGTCTTCCTCTCCCCTCTCCTCCCATGCACACTCTGTCTCTCTCTGTCTCTCAAAAATGAATAGACTTAAAAAAAAGATAGAGACCTGGATTTGAATCACGGTTTGACCATCTACCAGTTCCATGATTTTAGGCAAGTTATTTAACCTTTCTGAGCCTATACCTACTCTGTAAAATGGGATAATGTAATAGTATCTCATAAACTTGCTTTTAGGATTAAATGAAGCAACGCATGTAGATACTTACCAATGATCCTGGCTCATAGTAGACCTTCGATAAAAGTTAGCATTTATTAATATATCTCATATATACTTGGTTCTGGCTTTGAATTCTCTGTATCATCCACTGATGGGATATGCTTGTCTATTCTCCACAATATGCATATTTTACAGGTCTTGGTTATGTTGCTAAATGCCTTTTAAAGAAGCCTATACATCCCCATTTCCACAGGCAATTTTTCAGGTTTTTGTGTTCACTTCATTCAGTACACAGCATTACTAGGTTTAAGAATTTTTGCTGATTTTTCTGCATGAAAAGTGTTATCTCCTGTAAGCATTGATTTGTTTCTTTGTTTACTAAGGAGGCTTTCTATTTTCCTCCACGTTTATTGGTATGTATTTCCTATATAGTGAATAGGTTTCAGCTTGTTCCTCCTGGATCCTATTCTTTGCTTTCCCATGTTTCAGATCCATCTTTCCTTCCCAACTGCCTGCCCTGCCCTATAATAAACCCTTTATTCTCTATACAGTCGATATTATTAGCTGTTTTGTTTCTCTAATTGAAGTCTGACCGATCCATATTTTAGTAGTGAGAGTTGGTTCCAGGAGAGTAGAACCTTAAGGATGAGTTCTCTGAATTAATTCTGGGTTCTGCGGGATTCATTTTTTTTTTTTGACCTGGTTTAAAGTCATGAATGACCCTATTTCCAGCGATAAGGGAGGGCTGGTGGCCGTGGCAGGTAGTGGCACAACAGTTATGTAAATTATTGGCTGTTGGTAACCTGCAATTGAGTGCTTAGAGAAGACAAGTCTTTGAATGGCCAAGTGACTGCTGCCATAGAACATTTGGGTGAAAACAGGAGTGTAACAGTGTTGCTTGGGTGCTCCAAAGTGTTCCGGAGAACTTAGGGGATGGGAAATGATGAGGTCAGGGCTTTAAATTTCTACCTCCAGGTCTCTGTGAGGAACCTGCAAGCTTTGATGACTGCCCTAAAGGGAAACCCTTATCCTGTAGCCACTGGGCTAAAATTTCTGAACACCAAACCCAAAGCCTGACGTACCAGGTGGCTGAATTGAAACGTAAATAGATTTCTTAATCTAGCAGGATCACTTCTTTTCTTTTTTCCAAATGTTTATTATTTTAGAGAGACAGACAGACAGAGCATGAGCAAGGGAGGGGCAGAGAGAGAGGGGGAGATGCAGAATCTGAAGCAAGCTCCAGGCTCTGAGCTGTCAGCACAGAGCCCGATGCGGGGCTTGAACCCACAAACCGCGAGATCATGACCTGAGCCGAAGTCAGACCATTAACCGACTGAGCTACCCGGGCGTCCCAGGATCACTTATTTTCAAGGTAGAGCACTGTTTGGGAAGATGTGGCTTCCTGAATATTGGGATGGCAATTCAATGAAGCTGGGAGCTGTGAACCCAGTGCCATGCTGAGCCAACTTGGAGCCTGAAGCAAAGAAAAAAATCAGTAACAGCAATCCTGTTTTCATTTAAAAATTAGATGTTTTATTGATCATGGACTTTTTGTACGAACTTTGAGCTTTTAAATATTGCACTAAAATGTTATCTTGACCAAATTTTTTGGATGCTCTCCTAAATTTTGCTCCCAAGGCAGGTGATTTGTTCTAGCTCCTGTCCTCTTTGAACTCCTAAATTCTGTCAAGACTCCTTGATGAATAAGGAAGTTAAGCTTAACCCTAAGGAGGTTAGCCTCTCCTTAACTCAAGAAACTATAATGATTTCCTCCAAGTGGTTGAAGAGAGGAGTAATAATTTTTCCTAAGGAGTAGCCTCATCACCTTTCACTGTTTCTAGAACTAAGACCAGACTCATAACCAGAACTCTGACTGATCCAGTGGGGGAAGATGACCTGGCTGGCATCATTCTGATTGAACTGGTTTCTGTCCTGATTCGTCAGGGTTCATCAGTCATTTAATATTTTGGCTCTTACCACAAATATTTGTAATTAATGTCATATTAATATGTTAAAGCAGGGGCTCCTGGGTGGCTCAGCTGGTTAAGTGTCCATCTCTTGATTTCGGCTCTGGTCATGATCTCACGGTTGTGAGATCGAGCCCCACATCAGGCTCCATGTGGAGTGTGCTTGAGATTCTCTCTCTCCCTCCACCCGTCTCCTGTGCTCATGCTCTCTCTCTTTCTCGAAAGAAAGAAAGAAAAACATTTTCAAGCATTCAATGTCCTATTTTTTAAAAATCTACTTGATATAATTGATACAAGGAATTCTTCCATAGTAATTGTGTTTCTATTTCTATTTTAATTTGTTTTGATTTGTTTTGATTCCAGATATAGATAGAAAAGTTTTTGTTGAATTGTATTTTTACTCAACTCAGCCATATAATTTTCAATAATGTCTTCATTACCATCAATATTTTTGATTTTGGAGATCCACCTTTAAAACGGTTTGGGCCTGATGAGTATAGAAAAAAGTGGAAATATAGAGACGTATATCAACAAAAAGTAATTCCACAGCCAGAGATTGCTCTTATTAACATTCTTTTGTGTACTTTATGGAAACTAAGATTTTAAAGCATATGTTTTTTTTAAACCTTATTATTTTAAAATAAAATTTTTAGTTTAAGTTTATTTAGTTATTTTTGAGAGAGAGAGAGAGAGAGAGAGAGAGAGAGAACACAAGCAGGGGAAGGACAGAGAGAGAGAGAGGGAGACACAGAATCCGAAGCAGACTCCAGGCTCCGAGGCATCAGCACAGAGCCCACCGTGGGCTCAAACTCACAAACAGGGAGATTGTGACCTGAGCCAAAGTCAGAGGCTTAACCGACTGAGCCACCCACACACCCCAAATTTTACTATTTTTATTTTAGAGAGAGAAGCGGGGAGAGGGACAGATGGAGAGGGAGAAAGAGAATCTTAAGCAGGCTCCATGCTCAACACAGAGTCTCACGTGGGACTCGACTCAACGTGGGGCTCGATCCCACAGCCCTGAGACCATGACCTAAGCTGAAACCAAGAGGTGGACGCTCAACTGATGGAGCCACCCAGGCGCCCCAAAAGCATATGTTATATTAGATCAGCTATTTTCCTCATCTCTCCCATTGGAGAATCACAAGAATCATCACCCATCTGAAGGTGGCAAACTGGTGAAAAGACACATGGGCAAGCCATCTAAATTGTGCTAGCCACCACCAGGAGAACTGAGAACAGACTGGATCAGGGGTGTTTGCCTCTGAGGATCAGGGGTGCTAACGTGAGGTTGAAGAGAGGGTTCGTACCTTATTTTGTACCGTTTTGTCAAATTGTTTTGAGTATGTCTATGTCTTTCTTCTTAAATAATGAACAAAAACCATATTACATTTACAAAAAAATGAAGAAGGGTTTGAATATCAACAAAAGCGACACGAGTCAAATACGGAGAATAAGCTGGATATGAAGATACTGAAATTCAGGATTCCACAGTTTCACATTAGTATACACCACCTTAGAATGTATCCCAAGAGCGTGTCTATGGACATAAATGCTTCTTTCATTTCAATTACTCATTCATTCATTTTATTTCTAGTAACACTGCATCTAAGTATAAAGGCCAAGCATATATTTGTAGAAAACGTGACATATAGAGAAGTGTACAGAAGAAAGTAAAAATCTCAAATAAATCCACATCTGCAGGCAAGCCCTATTAGCATTTTATTGGATATTTTATCAACGCTAAGATTACAAAGTGTATATTCTTTCGCATCGCCTTTTTTCACTTCGTAATACATTGTGAACATTTTCCCCAGGTTCTTAATTGTTCTTTCACATCATCATCCGTAAGTGCCTTCATAATCATCCATTATTTGATATGCCATAACTTATTTATCAAACTCCCTGCTTTGGTTGCTATTTTTCATCTTCCTTTCTTGTTGTTACGTGAGGCTGTTGAGATCGAGGGCTTGTGTTTGCACACTTACTGTTTGCACATTCTTGGCTAACTCACCCAACCTCTAAGCCTGGAGTGTTCTCCCTCGTTAAATGGAAATTACAGAGAGGGCCTCATGAGGTTTTTTTTTTACAAGGCTGAAATGAGATGGCGCATATAAAAGTTTCAGCATAACGCTTGGCACATGGTAAGCACTGAATTAATGGTAGCTAATTTGATTTAAAATGTTGGCACAGACCTATCTGAACATAAATTCTTGTGTGCGCTTATGATGTTTTGGTTCGGATGAAATCTTTGAGGTGAAATAGCCGAATCAAGGGTATATTCATAAAATTTTTGACAGGTTTTACTAAGCTTTCACCAGGGGGTATTAGCAAGGTAGCAAGGACCCTTTCGCCTAGGGTGTAAGAGATGATTTCTCTCCCCTTCTTTACCGGCTTTGGCTAATTTAGAGGTTTTTTTTTTTTTTTTTCTAATTGGCCATTTCGATAGGCGAACACGGCATCTTGTCTTAATTTTATTTCTATAATACTAATGAGGTTGAACATTTTCATATTTCATAACGTATTGCTCATTATGGCTTCTTGGAGAAGTGGTTTGTTTTGTTCTTTGCCAATTTTTCTATTAGACTTGTCAAAACATTTTGGAAAAGTTTGCAAAATTCATACATAGTCAAATACTGGTGCTTTTATGGCCTCATTTACATCATTCATCTATCTAGAGTTTATTGGGTGCTCGGTGTAAGTCAACTTTATTTTTCTAAGAGGCCGTTGTACAAAGGCCTGTTGCCATGCAGATAGGGCTGGATGTGCAAATCTGGGCCACTGGGGATTTCTGTTCCAGGGCAGGAAGTCATAGAATTGAGTCAGTAGCCAGAATCCTTCAGAAACCTAAAAGACATGAATATGCTTCCTTAAGCCATACATGGGCGATATTTTTGTCATTTAGAAACCATTTTCTCAAAATATGTGAAACCCAGGAAGGTTGGGCCAAGTACTGTGTTTTAGCATCTCATGTGAGAAAACATTTATCAAATGTACCAATGTTCCACTTGTGTTTTAATTTTAATATCAACAGCTTCATCTGAAAGTCATCACATTTCAGGGCACCTGGGAGGCTCAGTCGGTTAAGCATCCGATTTCGGCTCAGGTCATGATCTCGTGGTTTGTGAGTTCGAGCCCCGCGTCGGGCTCTGTGCTGACAGCTCGGAGCCTGGAGCCTGCTTCGGATTCTGCGTCTCTCCATCTCTTGGCCCCTCCCCTGCTCATGCTCTGTGTCTCTCTGTCTCTCAATAATAAATAAGCATTAAGAAAAAATTAAAAAAATGAAAGTCATCACATTTCTTATCTGCTATAAAATTATGAACTAAATCAGTTTTTTCTGGAGAGAACCATGTTGGGAGTGAACCACAGAGTAATCTCAACTATGTGGTATTATTTTCTTATGATCACAGAATCCTTGGAAAGGTACAATAATTCTTTTGCCAATTTAAAAGAATAGAATATAAAAACGTATTTTATAAATATAATATATATATATATATATATATATATATATATATATATAAATGTGTATGTACTTGTGTGTATGTATTTTTCCTAAACCCCAAAACAACACCCTCAATATACAGAGGAAGAAAGAAACTGAGGCTAGGTCTGTGGTCTCTAAATACTTTTTTTCATTTCACAATCTTAATAAAAATGGTCATATATATATATGTAGCTTAATAATATTCATGTACTATTTATTAAAGTTTAATGTATTTTGTAAAACACAATACACATACTAAAATTCTTAAGTGATGTGATGAAAATAGATATAAATACAGATTCTGCTATTGCCCTGTCTCACCCCACTGGGTCATCCCAAGGACATAGGCTCCCCGACTTTGAAATAACCAACTCACAGTGTTTGACTGACTTGTCCATGGTCATGCGAGTGACAGAATAGAGCTAGAATTGTGGTCTTTTAATTCCAAGTTGCATTTACTGCTAGTATATTGACCTGTTTCCTTCCAGAAATATCCTCAAGTTAGGATGGGGCCAAGGTCAAATGAGTTAATGGTTTCCACTCCTGTAAACTCTATACTTTGAAATATCTCATTACCACAAATAACTGAACTTTAGATTTGAGGCCAGTATTAAAGGCACACTTTTGCTACTTCAGAATCCCCCAAATATGACTTTAAGGTCATATCAGAGGGAAAGCTCCAAATTATTAACTTTCTGCCAGTGTTGCATAACCCCGGTTTAAATCCGTGGTATATTCTTAGAAAGCATCCCTTGCCCTAAGCAGAAGTCACGGAAACAACTTTAAAAATCCTAAAATTATAACACAAAGACATTTTTTTTTTTTTAGCAACACAACTTGGTCTTCTTGGTTTCAGGGGGAAAAAAAAAGAGGATGTGTTTTCCTAATCCAGATCTCCCCGCAGTTGCAAATTACTTTACAATCCCATAAACCAAATTTCTGAAATATATCTAGCTTGATATGACCGGGATTCTCCTAAACTAAATGTTCTAAGACTGGAGCTTTTATACTTTAGAAGGAGCTAAGGAAGACAAAAAGGCTACAAGTTTCATGGACAATTATTATCTTGACATTTGGATCAGTATGACTCAGTATCTTCATTAGAACCCCAGGCACAGTATATTCTGTTTCATCCACGTCAAGGTGGATGAAAACCAGGCTCATAGTTACAGTCTTAGGGTTCTGAGCTCTCATTAAGGAGTTGTGCGTGTGGTGTGTGTGTGTGTGTATGCATGTACGTGGGCGTATGCACACGTTTTCGTAGGATGATAATCTGAGCTGTGTTTGTGTGCTATTCTGGATGATCTCAACGGTCATCTTACACTGAAGTCACGCAATTTCAGTGCTTGGATTTGCATTCGAGTTTATGATTGCAGCAGGGCTAAGTAGGGCTGCTGTGATTATTATGAGCCGAATTAGGACTCCATTGCCCATGATAAAAACCTGTCCCGAACTAGCTGCCTTGCAAAGAGCCACGAACACCATGGACACCTACACCCCAAGTCCTATGTCTGTGTGGTTGATTGTGGAAAACCTTTCAAGCCAGAAGTGACAGAATGCATACAATTCCCCATGCCATCATCCCACCAAGAGATGCTTCTGGGTCAGTCCATGCTGGACTTCCAAAGCATGAGGTGTCCCACCAGGAAGGGACCCCACTCCTCTAATGCTCTGCATACTTGTAGGGGGAGATTTTGGCTGGGTAACAATGGAAGCTCCCTGGTTGATAGGTTGGCATTATTAGAACCCAGGGTCTATGTGGCTACGTAACAATGGAAGCTTCCCGCTTGATAAACTGGCCTTATGAGAGCCGAGGGTCCAGTGTCTGCCCCTTCTTCTGGTAAGCTTACTCAGACCTCCCAAGCCAGCTCTCTGCTCAGCTACCAAAAAGGCATAAGAAATGAAGTTTCTAGGCTATGTGGATTTGGCTGTTCTCACTAGCTTAGGCTACCTGGTAATTTATTGGCTCCCCTACCTTGGTGGGGGGCGGGGGGGGGTGGCGGGCAAGGGTGGAGCTCACATCAGAGACCTAATCTGTGTCACAGAGCTTGCTCGTCTTCCAGTTCTGTTGCTGTGCCTTGTGGAGGCTGCACTGAGAACAAGCTCTCTCCATCAGAGGTGGGGGCAGGTTGACAGTGGGGTGTGATGAAAACTGGCCACATAAGAGCAGCGGGCTTACCATGGCAAGCTCAGTCGAAATAAAGAGCTTCGTTCCTTCAGTATCCAGACATAACGTAGTGGGAGAGGGCTCTGACTGAACCTGTTGGGGATCACTCGTCCATCCATTCGGCCGGAGAGAGTGAGTAGCATGACTAGCAAGCCTAGATCACCTGGGCGCACTTTTGGAAGGTGAGTTACTGTTCTTTGCTGTTCATCATCGTGCAGTTATCTAAAAAACAGTTATGAGACAGTTACCTAAAACACAAAAGGGCTATTAGGAAGTAAAAAAAAAAAATCAATTGATGTTCTTTACATAAAGGAGAAGAGCGCAGAGCAGACTTAATTCAGAGGCGAAGCATTTGAGTTGAGTGAATGCCAGATGGCATTGCGGCATGACATGTAATTAAAGGTTTTGCCGTGGTTTGAATAGAAAGAAATGGTGGCAAAATTGTGACCTCACGGCATAGGTTGGCATGCCAGCTTTAAAACCAAGGGCCCTTAACATCAGTGCTATATTCATATTGCTAGTGGTGATTTAGTCCCACGAAAAGTCTACAAGCCGCAACATTAAATTAACGTGATTTGGGTTTTATTGCAGTAAAAATAATGTCAAGCAATACTAGGCTTGAATATCCTTTTTTTATAAGAGATTTGTACGCTACTTAATTCTGGGAAGGCTTGTTAGCATATCAGTTTCATCTGAGATCCACGCTCTTTCCTTTTTCAGGCTGAACACTAAAATTCCTTCAATCTTGTTTCATCTGATAGAGTTTTGAGTCCCTTTAGACTAACAATTCCAAAACGGGGGGTGGGAGTCTTTGGGAAGCATGTGGGAACCATCAGAGGGGCTACGGCAAACACACATGTGTCCTTCACATTCTGAAATGCCCTTTATGCATTCTCCATCATTGAGAACCACTGCCGTAGTAATCCACTTTAGCAATAGAATCCCTCACGGCTTTTGGATGCCAACCCCTAAAATGTAGCGTCCGGGACTACATATAATGGTCTGTGTGCGGTCTAGTCGTGAAAATGCAGAAAGAAGCACTTCAGTTCAATCCACAATTCAGTGGATTGTATGTGTGGTATTCAATGGCGTCTCTCACTTTACAGCGAATCTCCTGATATTGACTGTGTAGACAGGGAGAAGGCTTCCCAGATCTTCCTCCAAGGAAGGACTTTGCTGTCCAGTTGCCAGCTTCCGCAGAGCCTGGCCCATCACAGAGGCTGTCTGGCCCGAGGCCCATTGTCTTCTTGGAACAGCCTGCACGTAGCGTCCATTTCGGGGCAGGGACACCTGGATGGGCACTCTGTGCTTCAGAGCTCCCCGCCAAGTCAACCGAAGATTCACTGGTTCTGCATCAAAGTTCACTGTCTTCCTCTGCGCATTCCTGTTCCCTCTGGGTTATGGACAAAGTGTCTATGGCCCCCCCAAAATTCGTATGTTGAAACCTAACCTCCAGTGCAGTGGTGGTATTTTGAGGTGGGTCTTTGGGAGGTGACTACTAGGTCGGAAAGGCAAAGCCCCCATGGATGGGATAAGTACTCTCAAAGAAGGGACTCCAGAGAGTGAGCTCCCTCATCTCGCCCACCACGTGAGGACAGCGAGAAGACAGCCATCCGTGAACCAGGAAGAGGGCTCTTCCCAAACAAGCAATCTGCCTTGGTGTTGAACGCCCAGCTTCCAGACCAAGTAGATGTCTGCTATTTATAAGCCACCCAAGTCTACAGTGCTTTGTTCTAGCAGCTGGAACAGACAAAAACATTCCCCTTTCCTCTTACAGGTTTGATCTATAATACACATCTAACTCCACCTCAGCACCTGCTCCTGGAGACCCCAGCTGTGAGCCCAACTGGTCCAGGCTGACTTTGCTTTACCGGCTGCCCCACTGTGTGCTAATCATGCCCCAGACGGTCCTGTTCCTTCTTTTGCAACTAGATGTACTCGGTCATATTCAGCTTGAGGATTCCCAAGTGCAGATCCCAGGATTACAGAGACTGCAAAAAGCACTTTCAGATCAGTAGGCTTATAAGCACTGTTTTTATCCTGAAAAATTCATGTATGACATTACGTTTGTTGAATGCTTATTACGCGGCAGACACTGTTTTAAGCACTTTGTCTGAATTAACTCACCACAATCCTATTGTTGGTACTATTATCACTCCAATCCTTTAGGTAAGGAAACTGAGGCATAGAAAGTCACACAGCCGGTGAGTTGGTAGACCTAGGGTTTACATTTAGACGATCTTACTTCAGAGCCCATGATATTAAGCACCATGCCAGTGGTTCTCAAACTTTGGCGTCCGCCAGAATCACTTGGAGGACTTGTTCAAGTACAGATACTGGACCCACCCCCTCCAAGGATTTCTGATGCACTAGATCTGAGATGGGCTCCAAACACCTGCTTTTCCAATGGATTGCCAGGTGATGTTAAAGCTACTGTTTTAGGGGCCACGTTTTGGTATTCACTGGGTTACATGATATGCCTCTCAAGTACAAATAACAACAGCCATCATGTGGGGATGCATTATATTTTCCCACATAAATGATAGTTTCCAAATATAATACATTTGGGGAATACTAGCTAGCTAATCTTGTCACGGCTTCTCCACTATCACACATTTCTCCTCTTCCTGGTGCTAGACCTCTCTCTGTTGCCCATGTGTGGACAAAGATGTCCGGCAACGGCATACTGATTACCAAACACAGTGTTGCTTTCTTGGGATATTGATAGGAATGTAGATTTGATAAAGGCCAAGGAGTGCATATTATTCAGGTACCATAAATCAGACTTTTAATGCGGGCACATTACTTAGGTACCATAAATTAGACTTCCGAAAATAAAAGAATGGTCATGAGGGCCCATAGTTGCACAGTGCCATCACAAATGTGGCATTTTAGAAATTTTGCTTGAATAGGTTGTGTGAAAGAACATCTATTTTTAAAACAACAATAAAAATATAATACTTTTGCGTCTCAGGAACAATAAGGTGATCTATCAGATTTTTTTTTAATTTTTTTAACGTTTATTTATTTTTGAGACAGAGAGAGACAGAGCCTGAACAGGGGAGGGTCAGAGAGAGAGGGAGACACAGAATCCGAAACAGGCTCCAGGCCCTGAGCTGTCAGCACACAGCCTGACACGGGGCTCGAACTCACGGACCGCGAGATCATGACCTGAGCCAAAGTCGGACGCCTAGCCGACTGAGTCACCCAGGCGCCCCTCTATTAGATTATTTTTAACTGCGCATCTTTTACTTATTCATTAATTCATTCAGTTAATGTATCGTAAGAACCCATGAGGCTACGACATTGCGTTCCCGGAATTATATAACATTATAATTGTTATAATAATGATCACTAATGTTTTGACCATACCCACCTTCTCAGGGAATTTAAATCCTTCCTGAACTTTAGGTCCTTGTTTGTCACACCATCTTTGAGAAGCAAGATGATCTTGTGTGTTATGTCCAGTGTTTACTCCAAAAAGCTAAGGACCCAAGAGTCAGGATGGCCTCCAAGGCGAACCTGGAACGGGTCCACAAGTAGAAATTACAGCCTTCAACTCTTCAGCATTACTTTGCCAAACAATTTTCCATCCCTGGAGAATTATTTGCCCTAGCTTCCTATGGTAAAACACTTATCTCTAATTTTACTTTTCAAAAACAGGAAAAAAATTCTACAGGGAAGTTAAGAAAAATTAATATCTGTTTGGCTCTTCTGTGATTTTAGAAAATCTGTTGCATGTACCTCTAGCCCCAGGCAGGACAAGTCTATTTTTCCCTTAAGGGTTGTGTAACTTACAGCCTTTGGAAAATAATATTTCAGGTTAAGAGAACCAAGAGGGGACAGAAAGGGGAAGCCACATGCATTTGTGGCACTGTTATATTATTATTCTCTTTACTTGGCATGTGGAGAAATCGGATGGTATTATATTCGGCATTTAATTTAATTTAATTTTTTAATTTAATTTATAAATTTTTTATTTAATTTACAATAATTTTTATTTAATTAAATTTAATTTATAAATAATTTTATTTAATTTACAATAATTTTTAATTTAATTTATAAATTTTTAAATTTACATCCAAGTTAGCATATAGTGCAACAGTGATTTCAGGAGTAGATTCCTTAGTGCCCCTTACCCGTTTAGCCCATCCCCCCTCCCACAACCCCTCCAACAACCCTCTGTTTGGTCCCCATATTTAAGACTCTCTTATGTTTTGTCCCCCTCCCTCTTTTTATATCATTTTTGCTTCCCTTCCCTTATGTTCATCTATTTTGTATCTTAAAGTCCTCATATGAGTGAAATCATATGATATTTGTCTTTCTCTGACTAATTTCGCTTAGCATAATACCCTCTAAGTTCCATCCACATAGTTGCAAATAGCAAGATTTCATTCTTTTTGATTGCCGAGTAATACTCCATTGTATATATATACCATACCTTCTTTATCCATTCATCTATCGATGGACATTTGGGCTCTTTCCATACTTTGGCTATTGTTGATAGTGCTGCTATAAACATGGGGATGCATGTGTCCCTTGGAAACAATACACCTGTATCCCGTGGATAAATGCCTAGTCATGCAATTGCTGGGTCGTAGGGTAGTTCTATTTTTAGTTTTTTGAGGAACTTCCATACTGTTTTCCAGAGTGGTTGCACCAGTTTGCATTCCATATATTGGGCTTTTTAAAAAGACCATGATCCCTTAAGAAGTGTTATTATATACCTATAATTACCCATTTATTCAACATTGTACAGGAGGTCCTAAATGAGCGCAGTAAGATAAGAAAAGTAAAAAGTGTGGGCGCCTGGGTTGCTCAGTCGGTTGAGCGTCCGACTTCAGCTCAGGTCATGATCTCACAGTCCGTGAGTTCGAGCCCCCCGCTGGGCTCTGTGCTCACAGTTTGGAGCCTGGATCCTGCTTCAGATTCTGTGTCTCCCTCTCTCTGACTTTCTTCCATTCATGCTATGTCTCTCTCTGTCTCAAAAATAAATAAATATTAAACAAATTAAAAAAAAAGAAAAGTAAAAAGCATGAGTTTTGGAAAGGAAGGAAAAAAAGTACCATTTTCATAGTTGATATTATTTTATACACAACAAGTAAAAGTAAATATTAGAATTAATAAGAGTGTTTAGCAAGGTGTCTGGATATAAAATCAATATTCAAAAATCAATTATACTTCTCCACAACAGCAACAGCTAAAAACATAGCTTACTAAAAGATATCATTTATAATAGAAATGCAGGTAGGGTACCTAGAAATAAGTCTAAAAATCTGTGTAAGTTGTTTGCGGAAAATTATTGAGATATTAAAGAAAGCCTAAATAAATGGAGAGATGTAGCATGTTAACAAACAGAAACATTCAATGATGTTGAGATGTCATGACTCCTTCCCAAATTGATGCAGATATTTCAATAAAAATCTCAATAGTGCTTTTTCAAGAACTTAAATATGTATTCAAAAGAAAAAGCCCAAGATTAGAGAAGTCACTTCTAAAAATAAGAACAAAACAGGGATTTTTACTACATGATAGCAAGTTTTTCAGGAAGTTATCATAATTAAGATACAAGAATAGACAAAATAATGCAACAGTAAACAATTAAGAAACACAACTTTGTGTACATTAAAATGATATATGAGGGAGACAGCACTGCAGGTTATTAAGGGAAATGATGGACTTTTAAATAAAAAGCACTAGAACAACTGTTTATTTTTATTTTTTAAGTTTATTTATTTATTTTGAGAGAGAGAGAGAGAGTAGGGGAGAAGCAGAGAGAGAGAGGGAGAGAGAATCCCTCACCGTCAGCACAGAGCCCATTGTGGAGCTCGAACTCATTAACCATGAGATCATGATCTCAGCTGAAATCAAGAGTCAATTGCTTAACCAACAGAACCACCCAGGTTCCCCTAGAAAAACTGCTTATAAGGAAATAATAAAATTGGATCCCCATCTTACATCAAACAAACAAATCACTTCTAGACATATTAGAAATGTGTAAAAGGCAAAACTTAGAACATTTTAAAATAAAATATAGGAGGGGCGCCTGGGTGGCTCGGTCGGTTAAGCGTCCGACTTCGGCTCAGGTCATGATCTCACGGTCCGTGGGTTCGGGCCCGGCGTCGGGCTCTGTGCTGACCGCTCAGAGCCTGGAGCCTGTTTCAGATTCTGTGTCTCCCTCTCTCTGTGACCCTCCCCCGTTCATGCTCTGTCTCTCTCTGTCTCAAAAATAAATAAATGTTAAAAAAAAATTTTTTTAATAAATAAAATAAAATAAAATATAGGATAAGATGTCTATGATCTCAGAGTAGATTTATTTTACAAGGTACAAAAATCACTAATAAAAACATTAAAAATGATAGTCACTATATTATAATTAAGAACAGCTGTTCATAAACATTTACTATAAAGAAAGTAAAAATATAGGGGCACCCGGGTGGCTCAGTTGGTTAAGTGGCCGACTTCGGCTCAGGTCATGACCTCGTGGTCTGTGAGTTTGAGCCCCGCGTTGGGCTCTGTGCTGACAGCTCAGAGCCTGAAGCCTGTTTCAGATTCTGTGTGTGTGTCTCTCTCTCCCACCTTCCCCCATTCGCGCCCTCTCTCTCTCTCTGCCTTTCAAAAATGAATAAATGTTAAAAAAAATTTAGAAAGTAAAAACACAATCCACGAACTAGAAATATGACAAACACACATGCATGTACATATCCGTATACCCATACACGCATACACATACACATAAACACACATATATTTATAAAACTCCTTCAAGTTCATAGAAAAAAGAAAGCAATTTATAGAAAGATAGTCAAAGGATACAAAGAGATAGATAATAAATATACCACAGGGTGTTAATTTCACTAGTAATCAGAGACTAACACAAATTTTTAAAAAATGCGTTATCATTTTTTTATCCACAACACCAGCGGAAAGTGATAGGATCCTTTTGGATAATAATTTTGGAGTATGAATCAAAACTAAACATGTAAGTACCCTTTGACCCAGGTATTCTATTATTCAGAAGAGCAATTGTTACTGATGCTAACCTCTGACAAAATGATGGAGCCTCACCTTGTTCCATATTAGGAAGGGGTCAGTCTAAATAGTTTCACTGGCTTTGGTGTTGCCGGACCAGGAACCCACAGATTCTGATCAACAGAAGCTGATATAAACAGAACTGAAAACGTCAAATAAAGGAGAGCACTTCAATTCTAAAATGTGAAGAAGTTCTTTATAAGTGTTTCTAACCCCCCAATTTTACAAATGTGTTCAGATTTTGCTAGGGTATTTTTTCAATGTTCTCAATACTTGATTTTTTTTTTTTTTTTTCATTTGCAGTGAGGACCAAGTTAAATGATTTTTTTCACTGATTGCCGTTTATATAGGAAAACACAAGAAAGCTACTATTTGGAGAAAAGCCTTTAGGACAGTTCAGTCTATCAATATATACTGAATTTTTTTAGGGAAGCAACAATGTAAAGGACCCAGCATTGTGGTTTTTATTCAATACACATTGAATTTATTGATAAATAAAGTTGAGTTGATAAAATTTAGGAAGATAAAGGTCCCGAATAATCGCTTTCTCTAGTTGCTCAGGGTATACATTCATTAAGTTAGAGAGTTTTAGGTAATCAAGCTTTAGGATTCAATGGTGACATTAAATCTAAAATCATGAGTAATCTAAATTATAATACAAATTTATAGCAAATACTTTCATAATAGCACATATACAATTGGAAACAAACCCCCACAAAACTGAGGAAGGTATTACATTTTCTTCAGGCAAAATTATGCAATTAGAAATCAAAGTGTAGGGGAGGAAACTTTCTTTTTTTATCTTCTAGGTTCTTTGGCTGGCCTAACAATTAAATTGATATAAGGCAGATTAACAGGAGAAAAAATTCAATTTTGTATGTATGGGATTCCCCCAAAGACCTGAGGCTCCAAGAAGTGATCAAAGCAGGCATCTTTGGTATCTTTTAAACAAAGAAACAATACATTTGTGAAGAATTGGCAAGACAATGAGTTTGGATTGGGGGTAGCAAATTAGTTAAGAAGAACAAGGTCTGTTTATAGATACATTCTAGTAAAAGAGATAATACAACATTGTTTCCTCCTTTTGGAAGACATTTTATTTTTTATTTTTTTTAATGTTTATTTCAAGAGAGAGGGAAAGAGAGAGAGAGTACATGCACATGTGCACGAGTAGGGGAGGGGCAGAGGGAGAAGGAGAGAGAGAATCCCAGGTTCCATGACGTCAGCACAGAGCCCGACTCAGGACTTGATCTCACAAACCACGAGATCGTGACATGAGCCAAAATCAAAGTCAGATGCTTCACCAATTGAGTCACCCAGGTGCTCCTGAAAGACATTTTGAAAAATGAGTATATATATTTTTTGTTATGTGAGAGATGGAACAGTCATCATTCATAAACACCCAATAATTAATTGTTAGTTAACTTAAAAAGCTAATGGTAGAAAGGGCACCTGGGTGGCTCAGTTGAGTGTCCAACTCTTGGTTGTGGCTCAGGTTCGTGGGTTCGAACCCCGCGTCGGACTCGGGGCTGACAGTGCAGGGACTGCTCAGGATGCTCTCTCTCTCCCCCTCTTCTGCTCTCTCTTTTTCTCTCTCTCTCTCTCTTCCTCAAAATAAATAAACTTTAAAAAAGAAATCTAATGGTAGAACTAGTGAACCGTGAGTGGGGAAAGAGGGGAGGGAGAAAAATAGAGACAACACTGAGATGGGTGCAGGTGGATTGTGGTGATGGCAGACATGGCTTGTAAGAGGACTTTACATGCTATTAGGACACAGAGGATGGGAGGGGAGGGCTCATGTGTCTCCCTTTGTGATGTGTTTCCTGGAACAAGTACCAAAGAATCACCAGCTGATTAATTGCAACCATTTTTCCAGCTAGGATGCTAATAAGAGAAGCTCATGGATATGTCTGAAAAACCTCTTACTCAGACGACTAATCAGATTGGCTCTTGGATGCAGAACCATCACCATAGCCCACATCTCTGGAGTCTTCCACTGCTCATTTTCCCTTCCTCTGACCGTGCCCCATCCCCTTTAAAATATTTTTAGTGTATTTTTAAAACTTGCGTTATTTTATTGAAAAGACACATTACTTTACCATTGTAATCATTTGTTTATAATATACAGTTCACTGTTGTTAGCTATTTTCACCTAGGTGTGAAACAAATCTCCAGAATGTTTTTTGTCTTTCAAAATGGGAACTCTATACCCTTTAAACAAGGATTCTTTTTCCCCTCCCTTTGCCCTTCGTAGCCACCGTACTAGTTTCTTTCCCCAGGAACTTGACCACTTTAGGTACACCATATAAGTGGACTCATATGGTATTTATTCTTTGTGACTGGCTTTTTTCACTCAGCCTAATGTCTTCAAGGTCCATCCATGTTGTGGGCGAGCCTGAATTCCATTCCTTTTTACGGCTGAATGATACTCCATCAGATACGCCACATTTGGTTTATCCATTCATCCACTGATGGACACTTGGGTTGTTTCCACCTCTTGGCTATTGAGATTAGTGTTTCCATGAACATGGGTGTGCAAATGTCTTTTCCAGACCCAGCTTCCAATTCTTTTGGATATATGCCCACGAGTGGGAGTGCAGAATCCAACGGTAGTTCTGTTTTTAAGTTTTTGAGGAATTACTTGTATCAGTCAGGTAGGCTTGCAATAACAATACACCATAGACTGGGCAGCTTAAACCACAGAAATTTATTTTCTCACAGTTCTGGAGGCTAGAAGTCCAGGAAGGCAGGTCTGGTTTCTGGTGAGTGCTCCCTCTTTAGCTTGCAGACAGCTGCCTTCTCACAGTGTCCTCTTATGGCCTTTTCTCTGTGCACGCATGCGCACTGCTCGTGTCTAGTTTTCTTCTTACAAGGGCACCAGTCCAGTTGGATTTTGGCCCTACTCTAATAACCTCACTTACCACTCCTTAATTACCTCCTTAAAAGCCCTATCTCCAAGCAGTCACACTGGGGGATAGGGCCACAACATGTGAATTCTGGGGGGAGGACACAATTCAGTCCATAACTGAATACACTTTTCCATAGCGACTGCCCCATTTTACATTTCCACCCACTGGCACAAGGTCCGGTTTCTCCATATCCTGGTCGACCCTGGTTACTTTCTCTTTCCTTGACAGCAGCTGTCCTAATGTGGGTAAGGAGTGACCCCGCCCCTTTAGGGGGGCCTGGGAAACGTGAGTGGAGTAGCCACCCTTACATATTGGATTCTCTTTATGGCAAGCAGCCCTGCCCCAATGTGCCAGCATTTGCAGGTGGGAAGTTAAGAAACAAAAGAGCAGAGCGACACTTCAAAGAGCAGAGAGGGAACGATTCAAGAGAATCCAAGCTAAATGAACATGGAGTCTATTTTTAGCTGGGCTGGATTACGGTTGCCTTCCGAGGTTGCATACATTAAGAATAATCGTTTAAAAGAAGGCATGGCTCACAATTACATGGTATCATTTACAACCTCAACTGTGGCCCCAGTAGGGCTCCTGTTCCTCCTGCCGTGGGGTGGGCACCGAGCAGTGTTCGGAGGATGTGCACACTGGGTGCCTTGAACAGAGAGGATGTCTGCAGAGAAGCCCTGACTATCAGAAAATTGGCGTGCAGAGAAGAGCACTTAATCCTGTTTCCTTGAATCTAACTACCTAAGGCCTTGGATTTAGTCGACCGTAACTTCAAAGCCCAAGGCAAATTGAACGCAATAGGGTCTCTTTGAAAAGACCGGCACGTTCTGTGAGGTGCTCCTTGGTTTCTGTAAAACACTGTTCGACACAGAGAAGAACGCAAGAAATTGGGAGGAATCAGAGCCTTCTTTGAAATATTTGCTTTGTGGATTTTTAACTCAGGATATTTCCCAAACTTTGTGCTGTACACAATCACCATATAAAGGATTATACTATTCATTTATTAATACATCAAATAAATACAAATCCTGTATTTAGAAACAAGGTACCGGCGTTAAGAAATAACATTGTCAAGGAGCTTATAGAGAGCTAGGGGCGATGACTCATGTGGGAAAGAATAATACAAGACAGAACAACCATTTACAAGAGAGATTCAGTGCTGCGGGAGAAGAAAGTTCGCAGCCAGGACTTCCAGAAAGAATTTCAAAAAGGGCATGGTGTTTCAGTTGGACTTTAAAGAGACATCAAGTTTGAGCCCTGTGGAGAAGTAGAGGGAGATAATTCGAGGCAGAGGGAAAGCAAACCATAAATCTAGTGCTGAGAATAGGGATCTATGTGTATGAAAGAAGAGCAAATGGTTCAGTCTGGACAGCAGAAAAAAAGGTGGGAAAGGTGGTTGGGACGTGGTCTTAGAGGTTCCAGTATTGCTAAGGAGTAAATTGTTTCCTGCTATTAATTGTTATTTAAAATGGGGAAATGTGGGGCGCCTGGGTGGCGCAGTCGGTTAAGCGTCCGACTTCAGCCAGGTCACGATCTCGCGGTCCGTGAGTTCGAGCCCCGCGTCAGGCTCTGGGCTGATGGCTTGGAGCCTGGAGCCTGTTTCCGATTCTGTGTCTCCCTCTCTCTCTGCCCCTCCCCCGTTCATGCTCTGTCTCTCTCTGTCCCAAAAATAAATAAAAACGTTGAAAAAAAATTTTAAAAAAAATAAAAAATAAAATGGGGAAATGTCACTATGTACTTAACGTGTTATGATACAGATGGAAACTACAGAAGCCGAATTTCCCCTTTTGAAATTTCAGTCTGAGACGTGATAAACACATGCATATTAAGGGAAAAATAAAATTTTAGATGTAAATTGTGCCTGTAACTGTAGAATAGCTGGTGGGAACTTACAGAAGTAAATCGAAAGATAATATATACAAGGAACACCTGGGCGGCTTAGCCGGTAAGGCTCTGGCTCTTAGTTTTGGCTCAGGTCATGATCTCATGGTTGGTGAGTTTGAGTCCCTCAAGGGGCTCTGCACTGACCATGAGGAGCCTCCTTGGGATCTCTCTCTCTCTCTCTCTCAAAATAAATAAATAAACTTGAAAGAGAAAGAAAGAAAGAAAGAAAGAGAGAGAGAAAGAGAGAGAGAGAGAGAAAGAAAGAAAGAAAGAAAGAGAAAGAAAGAAAGAAAGAAAGAAAGAAAGAAAGAAAGAAAGAAAAAGAAAGAGGAAGGAAGGAAGGAAAAAAGAAGAAAGAGAGAAAGGTAATTTATGCATACAAAAGGAGAGGTGGAGAGGGAGATTCTTGTAGTAATTATGCAGGCTCAGCTCTCCGCCTCTTTAAGCAGCTGACCTTGATGAAACAGGCAAGGTCACAAGGAATTCCAAATATGCTTGGCCTTTAAGCTCTGTAAAAAGGAGACATGCTATTTATAGATAACCTACTTACAAATACCCTTTATTTTAAGTGGCTACTTGGGACAGCCATCAAAACTTAATTCTGGGTAGTCCAGAAGCTCACAACTCCAGCAAGGAGAGGAAGTTTTCCCTGGAAACATTATTCTACATCATGGTTAGTTTCTACAGTACTGATATTCCAGGAATATACAGTTCATAGTCTTTTGCAGCTGATCTGGTAAGAAACTTGTGAAACCAAACGCTCTAATATTTTTGTGTGTGTGTGAATAGCAAGTATAGAAAATAGCATAACAAACTCGCATATACCTATCACACAGATTCAATAATTATCAAGATTTCAGCACATTTGCTTTACCTACTCATTTTTTTTTTTTAAACCCAGAGGCATTACAAACCCTTCTAAGCAATGTCACTGCGTTCCTACTGTTAGAGTAGGCAGTTAGTTAGGCTTCAACAGGATGGCTGGAGGCCAGCAAAGGGGGAGTCACAGCCAGCTATCTGGAAAGTCAGAGACCTGTCCCGGCTGCACTCCAAAAAACGAAGCCCCAAGAAACTGATCAAACCAGATGGGACCAAGACAAAGAAGGCCAGAGACCTGATCAAGTAAGGGAGAAAAGGTGGGAAACCCTGCTCGCAAAGAAATCCCCTCCCAGAGTAAGAAATATTCCATCCTCTGGTTAACAACTGTCAATAGAAGATAGAGACCCAAAGCCTGAGGCACGCAGCGCCCCCTTGAGCTCGCCAGCTCTCACATCTTGGGGTATAATAAACTTTCCTACTTGTACCCCTCTACCATGTGCCTGGTCTTTCCTCGAATTCTTTCTTCAGACGAGACCAAGAGCTTCCAGTGGCATCCCAGGGACAGTGACATCCCTGGGCAGAGGCTGCAGGGTCCTGGAGGTTCACCTTGCAACACTACGATCTCATCTGGACTCTCCTACAGACACACACATTTTCTTAAATAATCTTCATGAGATGAACACGCTTAACGTGAACAATACTTCTCTTCTATCATCTAATGCCAGCTTACCATCCCCCTGCACTGACTGTCTCCAACATGCCGTTGCTTTAGATAATTTGTTGGAGGAAGAATCCCAAGAAGGCCCACACCAGAGATTTGATGGTTAAATCTCATGACTCTTAATTGGAGCAGCCCTTATCTCCCTCCCCCTTTCTCTGTGTCCTTGACTTATTTCAACTGGGTAGGTTTTCTCATGGAACATAACCACATTCTGCGTTTGCCTCTTACCTTCCTTGTGGTATTATTTCACTATTCCTCGGTACCCCAAAATACAGTTTTTGATTGGGTATTGTCCATTTTCTACATATTAATACTCTCCTTGGCATAGAAAAGAAAGCTAAGGGAATTTACTGGGATAAGCATAAGTTGTGTGTTTTTTTTTTAAGCAGGCAGAGCTGAATTTTCATTTTAATGCCAGCTTTGTCACTGAGTGGCTGTGTAAATTCATATTTGTATGCATTTTGTACCTTCTCCAAGTTGGTTTCACTATGAGCATGTCAATAATTTCATGGGGTTGCTCTAAGGATCACAGAAAGAGAATTTACAAAGGATCTAATCCAGTGGCAAGCAGAGATAAGAGGCACTACGGAATTGGAACTATCTAGAGAGTTATTTTAGTGCACACCTAGCTCCAGCGTATGGCCAGCGTCTCCTGAAGGACTGGTCTGCTTGATGAAGTTCTAAGATTTGGTTTACTTCCCAGATTTCAGAAGATAGGTATCTGACTAATTATGAGCACAACAGCTGGCTATTTGTTTGGAAGGACCTAAATTACATGTAGTTGTTTAAAACAAATCCAATTTAAAACCTAACTCCATTAAATGGACCAGCTATTCGCATTCTGAAAGCCTGACCTAGTGGTCGAGGCCAAAAGGCCTGATAGTGTTTATCTGCATGAGAAAGAAAGGAGAATTCATGAATTAACTTCATCTGTCAGTCTTATGTAACGTTAAGCTTATTAATGAACCCATTGTGTTCAATGCCTTAAGACGCTGGATGATTTCCCTTGATTCTTGAAAAGATTTATCAGAGTGGGCTTTTCAGCCACTCTTCCCCTTTAGTAGTGCCTTTGCTTACTCTCCAACCACCCCCCCCCACCCCGTCCTGCCTTCCCCCCCACCCCTTCGGCCCCAGTCTTTCTCTTTGTCCTTTAAGTGAAGGAATTTCTAACACCAAGTTCTAGCAGGTTTAAAATAGAAATCGAAAATGCGTTGCAGAGCCTTGGGACAAATTTACAGAATTTCTTTAGTTTGCACTATTTACAGACAGCTATTTTGTGTCTATGATGTGGGAAGTGGTCATCACGGTGCTGATCACAACTCAGTCCCTGGTTTAATGACAGCATCATGAAAAAGCTACAATTCCCCGTGACCAGGGACTTAGAAAGAGAAGGGAATGAAAAGACTAGAAACAAAGGAAAAGAGACCCACAGTCAACCCCTGCACACATTCTGAGGATTAGAAGCAAATCATCTTTAGCGCTAATAGAATATGTCAAGGCGAATGTTTTGAAAGTTCCTTTTTTTTTTTTTTAACAGTGTACGTTGTGTGAAGTTCATGGTAACCTTCTAATTGAGGTCTTCTTGCCTCAGGAATACATTATGTATGCAGAACCCTGAGATACAGAGCCTTTGGAAGGGTAACCGAGGCCCAGACAGGGGCATCAGAAATTCCAATCTGTCTCTTAAGCAATATTTGGAGCTGAGGTTCCCAGACAAACATTTGCAAGGGGTTTTTCAATACAGTAAAGGGGAAAGGACTTTAATCTGACCTTTTTACATTTCTGTTCAGTGTGCAGGTTTTATTTCCTGTATTTTTCCCATTTTCCTCTTAGAATTCTCTCTTGTTTTGGCTCCTTACTTGTATTGTATCTTCTACCTTTTTGTTATATCCTTTTTTTAAGAGGCTCTATTTTTTAGAGCAGTGTTAGGTTCACAGCACAACTGAGCAGAAGGCATAGAGATTTCTTATATCCCTCCTGACCCCACATGTGTATAAGCTCCTCCATTATCAACATCCCCCCACCAGACTGGTCCATTTATTATAACTAGTGAACCGACATTGACACATCAGCTTCACTCAAAGTCCATAGCTGACATTAAGGTTCACTCTTGGTATGCACATTCTATAGGTTTGGACAAATGTATAATGGTAGGCATCCATCATTAGGGTATTATCCAGAGTATTCTCATTGTCCCAAAAATCCTCTGTACTCTGTCTGTTCATCCCTTTCTCTTCTCTAACCACCTTGGCAACCAATGATTTTTTTTTTTTTTTTTTTTTTTTTTTACTGTCTCCATAGTTTGGCTTTTTGCCGAATGTCATTGTGTTGGAATCAGACAGTGTACAGATTTTCTTACTGGCTTCTTTCACTTATTATTATGCATTTAAGCTTCCTCTGTGTCTTTTCATGGCTTAAAAGCTCATTTTTTTTAGCACTGAATAATGTTCTATCGTTTGGATGTGCCATAGTTAATTTTCCGTTCACCTATTGAAAGATATCTTGGTTGCCCGATTGTCATTTGGATAGTTATGATAAGTCTACAATAAGCATGTATGTACAGGTTTTTGTGTAGATGTAAATTTCCAGTTCCTTTGGGTAAATACCAAGGAGCATGACTGCAAGGATCATATAGTAAGAGTACATTTGAACTTTTAAGATACTGACAAACTGTCTTCCAAAGTGACAGTGCCATTTTGCATCCCCACCCGCAATTAATGAGAGTTCCTGTTCCTCCACATCTTCACCAGAATTTTGTGCTGTCAGTTTTCTGGATTTTGGTCATTATGGTAGATGTGTGTGGTATCACTCTCTTGCTTTAATTTGCATTTCCCTGTTGGTATACAATCGGGAGCATTCTTTTACATTTTTTTTTAAATTTTTTTAACATTTATTCATTTTGGAGAGACAGAGACAGACAGAGCATGAGTGGGGGAGGAGCAGAGAGAGAGGGAGACACAGAATCCAAGCTGTCAGCACAGAGCCCGATGTGGGGCACGAACTCACAGACCGAGAGACCATGACCTGAGCCAAAGTTGGAAGCCTAACTGACTGAGCCACCCAGGTGCCCCAACATGCTTATTTGTTTTTTAATATTTATTTATTTATTTATTTATTTATTTATTTATTTATTTATTTTGAGAAAGAGATAATGAGCAGGGGAGGGGCAGAGAGAGAGAGGGAGAGAGAGAATCCCAAGCAGGCTCACAACTGTCAGCACGGAGCCTGATATGGGGCTCCAACCCACAAACCATGAGATCATGACCTGAGCCAAAACGAAGAGTCAGAGGCTTAACCGACTAAGTCACCCGCTCCCCTCCCACATGCTTATTTTCCATTCATGTATCTTCTTTAGTGATGTGTCTGTTCAGGTTTTTGGCCCATTTTTTAGTTGAGTTTTTTTTTTTCTTATTGTGGCATTTTCAGAGTCCTTTACATATTTTGGTGAACATTTATTTATCAAATGCATCTTTTGAAAATATTTTCTCCCAGGATTTGCCTTTTCTTTTCATTCTCTTAACAGTGTCTTTCACAGAGCAAACATTTTTAATTTTAACACAATCTTGCTTATCATTTTTTTCTTTCATGGATCATGCCTTTGGTGTTGTATCTAAACAGTGATTGTAAGCCCAAGGTCAGCTAGACTTTCTTCTATGTTGTCTTGGAGGACTTTCATAGTTCTGTGTTTTGCATTTAATGCTGTGACCCATTTTGAATTAACTTTTGTGAAAGTTGTGATTTTTTTCAATGTGGATGTCCAACTGTTCCAGCACCATTTGTTGAAAACACTGCCTTTGCATTTTTGCATTACCTTTGATCCTTTGTCAAAAAATCAGTTGATGATAGTTACAAGGGTCTATATCCGGGCTTTTTATTCCATCCCATTGATCTATTTGTCTATTCTTTCACCAATACCACACTGTCTTAATTACCATAGCTGAAGATGAGTAGTGTCAGTTCTGCAACTTCATTCATCAGTACTGTGTTGGCTATTCTGAGTCTCTTGCCTCTCCGAATGAACTTTATTGTTTTTTCCTCTATTTGTTTGTGTTTTTGTTTTTTCCATGTAAACTTCAGAATCAGTTTAGAATCAGTTCATATCTGCAAAATAACTTGATGCTTGGGATTTTGATTGGCTTTGCACTGATTCTATAATTAAGTTGGGAAAAACTGACATCTTCACCATATTCAGTCTTTCTATCCATAAAAACAGACTATTTCTCTATTTATTCAGTTTTTCTTAGAATTGTCAGTTTTCTAGTTTTCCTCATTATAGGCCTGTAACAGAACCCAAGTCCATCTGCCCAAGGTGCAGCAAACACAATCACTGGGTTTGCAGCAAGGAAAGAGTTTATCCGAAAGGCAGCCAAACAAGGAGATGGGAAGGCAGGTGTCAAACTCACCTCCAAGAAGGGAGAGAGAACAAATTTCTTATAATCATAGAGGTTGAGACTACATACATATTGATGAAAAGGGTGGGAAAACATACAATTCTTCATGAGGAAAGATGGAGCATGTTAATTGAGCAAACATATATGTAACATACACCCCACCTTCAGTTTGGGGTGGAGACTTCACATCAGAAGGAGGCAAACTTCATCCCCTGATGTCAGGAGGATATCTTAGGACAAGGAGAAGGGACATGTTTTGAGAGCTGGTATAAACTGGATGGGGTCTTGGGCTCATTAGCTTGGGTAAGGAATGTAGGGTATTGCTTGTTCATAGGCTGGAACCATATCAATTGACCTTGAATCCAGGCTTCTGCAGAGACAGGTAGTGGATTTGTTAGTGGGGCCTGAAACGATACAATAGCTGATTAGGGAGAAACAGTTCTTTGAAAAACAAGCTTTAAATTTTCTACTAGTTGCAACCTCATTAACCCTATGGGGCACACATGGTTTCAGATCATGGACATATTTTGTTAGATTTATACCTACGTATTTCATTTTGGGGAGGTGCTAATGTAAATGACATTATGCTTTTAATTTCCAATTCTACTTGTTCATTGCTGGCATATAGGAAAGCTGTTGACTTTGGTATATTAACCTGATATCCTGCAACATTGCTATTATCACTTATTATTTCCAAGAGTTTGTCAGTTCTTTTGGATTTTCTGCATCGATGATCACAGCACCTGCAAACAAACACAATTTTATTTCTTCCTTCCCAATCTTTTATTTCCTTTCCTTTCCTTTTCTTATTGTCTTATTGCTAGGACTTCCAGTTCAGTGTTGAAAAGCAGTGGTAAAAGGGGACATCCCTGCCTTGTTCCTGACTTAGCGGAAAAGCTTCTATTTTCTCACCATTAAGCTTCGTGCTAGCTGTAAGCTTTTTGTAGATTGCATTCTTTTACACGGGGGAAAGGAAGCACTGTGTAAAGTTCTTCTTAAAAAAAGGATATTAGATTTACTTTCCCCCTACTTAGCTCCATGCTGGCCCTTTCTTTACTTAACTTTAGTTCCTCCTCCTGGAAGGCATCTTCAGCCCCCATGTCAATTATAGGCGGTTATATCTGATTTTAGAGCTAATCCTGACTAAGCCAGGAAGTCTACAGGGAGCAGAATGCCTTTCCTAATGGGGCTTGGAATTAGTACTTGGTGCTTCTAGAGTAATTCTTGGCATTTTCATGGTCCCTGAGTTACAGATGCCTCCTAATCGGTATTTGGTCCATAAAACTTGAGGTCTACCTCACTTCCCTCAGTAGCACCTTAGCTACTCTCCATTTTCTGAAGCTAAGTAAACTAGGTTGGAGCAACGACATCTATGTGGTTTTTACCTGCCTCCATGCTCCTCCAGGAGCTGATCTTTTCCCACATGTTCGCATTTCCACTCCGGCATGTTCTCATTTCTGCTCCACATGTTCACATTTCCGCTCCAAAGTAGACCAGCCACCCAGAATATGATGCTGCTCTCCTACTTAATCCCACAACTGCCATTTTGTTACAACTCTTGCTAAACCATCCCACCTGCTGGACCCATTCCTTTGGGTCCACAGCCCTTACCATGGTAACGTACTGGATGCCTTTTAAAAGCCAGACCCACAGTTCAATCAGTTTCACTAATCCAGTTGCCCTTTCCTCTCAAAATTACTGAGGTCCCATCATGCCTTACCTTAGTTAATGATTCTGACTTTGTCTCTATTCACCCTGAAGTTATTGCCCCAGAAATGGTTGTCAGCATCATATGCACAGTCCTGAGATAACACGCATAAAAGAGAAAAGTCTCGTTGCCATATTTCTTTATGCCTTATACGAAGAAATTAGGTTACCATCTCCATCGTCATGTCTCATAAACCTGTATTTCCAGTCCAGATCTCTCTTTTAACTTACACCTTTAACCTGGACGCGTGACAAATATGCCAAACTCAACATATCAGACGCTGAAGCTCATAGTTTTCTCTTCAGGCCTCTCTCACCTCCTTGTTTAACAGCAATTACAACAATTCCCTCACACCTCACATACAATCAATCAACCAGTCCCATTAAATCTCTCTCCTAAGTGTTTCTCGAGTCTGTTTCTTTCTCTCCACGCCATTGTCAACATCTTAATCCAGGCCACCCCCCCAAAAAAACTTCAAACTCCTTAACATTGCACAGCAGATTTATATCTTAAGGTATTATTGTGCATGAATCCATAGTTTCTTGCCTCGTCCTGCCTTTTCCTATGACAAGAACAGTTGGCTACCACATGAAAGGCAGAGTACAGAGCATATAAACTTTTATAGATCACAAACAATAGGCCCATGTCTGATAAATTACTTATTACTACCTTAGCGCTTTAAAAAACTCAAAAAGCCTGCTAATGGCAAATAATAAGTAAAAAGATATTTATCTTAGCAAGTATTTGCTATGTGCCAGGCCATATAAATATACGATACTACTTAGCATAGTATACTATAGTACTATAATACTAATATCACATATATTCATATTGTAATAGTTTTCTAAGGTAGATACTATAACTACCTGATTTTTTGGGTGAGGAAGATGATAAATTGTTGAGAAGCTAATATATGGCTGCAGAGCCAGGATTTGAGGCCGGTTGTTTGCCTACAGAATCCGGGCTCTCGGCCATTCCACTGTGCTATTTCTCCATGAATGCTCTATGATTGCGGAAGCTTTTTAATTTTCATACCAGAAGTTTCACTTGTTAAGTTTACCCCTATTTACAATTATAAAATATTATTCATGTATTGCAATACCAATAATATAAGGTATCTGGGCAAAGAACATATTCTCCCTGTAGAAACTTCACATATTATTGAAGCGACATCCTTATAGAAGAAGGACATTGGTTTCCCTGTCTGTATGCAGGAGATATGCAAGTGCTGATATGCCACACTATTAACCGAATCTAGAAGACTTGTTGCAGGATGTACATATGGACTCAATACCTCCTTGCTTTCCACTTGTGAATATGTTGCTTTTTATGGCTTTGTGTCATCCATCCATTAAGCATGTCGCTGGATAAATGTTTCCTCTGTAAGTAGATAGTAAGATTCTCAAGGCCAAGAGTAGTGTATTCTACTCATATACTGCAATGGAGCCTTCCTCAGTCTTCCCACTAAAGCATCAAGTCCTTCCAATTCTGAATTTCCCTTGAGCTTCACAATGTTCTTCTGAGCTTTGATGTAATGTAACTATAAATTATAAAGCTGTCTAAAATTAAACATGATGTCTGGCAGGAACCGCAAACTCTACAATCCTCCAAACCCAAAGTAACTTTTAAAAATATATATATCAATTCAGGGCGCCTGGGTGGCTCAGTCGGTTGAGCGTCCGACTTCAGCTCAGGCCGTGATCTCATGTGGTTCATGAGTTCGAACCTGGGTCGGGCTCTCTGCTGTCAGCGCAGAGCCCAGCTTTGCTTTGGATCCTCCATCCCCCTCCCCTGCCTGTGCGCACCCTCTCTCTCGCTCTCTCAAAAATAAATAAACATTAAATATACATATATGTGTATATATATATATATATATATATATATAAAATCTATGCCTCATTTTTTTCTCCTTCAGTAGCAAAAAAAAAAAAAAAATTCACCCATAACTTCTCTCCCTTAGTCACCAAATTCTGCTATCACAGATGACTCATCTGTCACCACTTTCTCCTCTAAACTGACCCTGACCAATTTCAGGCCATCATTCTCCCTCATCTGAACCAGTGAGAAAGCCTCCCAATAGACTGCTGTGAATTCAATTTATTAGTAGAATCCATCCTTTGTATTTGTATTGCTATATTTCTAAACACTGCTATGATCACACTTATTTGTTCAAAACAACTTGTACAGACTACAGTTCAAATTGCTTACTCTGTCATTCAAGGCTCCCCGTGTTATCAGCCTTGGTTCCAATCTGGCTGGCTAATTTACTGAGGTTAGAAGTACGTCTCCTTGAAAACCTGGGATAGTGATAAGATCTTTCCCCTTCCCCCAACTCTGTGTGTGTGTGTGTGTATTTGTTTTTAAATGGAATCATTAACATCAATTTCACACATGGTGATTGCTCAAATGGAAATGTGATCACAGCCCCTTTGTGTTTCAGTGCTACCATAATTCACCCAAACAGAGGCTCCCAGGCCGCTTCAGAGCAGTGTCATCATTTGGAGTGGATCAGTAGCCAGAGAAGGCCGACCTTGGAAAGTACACTGGCTTTCATTAGCCCTGCGGTCTGGAAAGGGAGTCCTGATTTACTTTCAATTTTCCTCATATAGACTTGACCCCGCTTCAAAATTGCATGAGATCTGCAGGGATAAAAACGTGACCAAAACAATAACAAAAAATAAGTCTGGTGTTTTGCTGTTTTGTTGTTGTTGCTGTTGTTTTTGCCATCATGTGATCATGCCTCGGGATTATAAGCAATTGTGTAAACACACGCCTGGAAAGGAAAATACATTGAGCGGCGAAAATTCCCACAGCAGCTGTAGCCTTAGGCCAGCCGGGGTGCCCCCTTAAGTCTCGCGAGAGAGCAGAGACAGGCGCTGTGGTGTCCCGGTCTCTCGCGAGAACCAAGCTTCAGCGTCTCCAGGGGCAACAGCAATGGCGGTCCCCTCGTCCGAGCGGCTTT
The DNA here is from genome assembly GCF_027475565.1 of Acinonyx jubatus. Lineage (NCBI taxonomy): Eukaryota > Metazoa > Chordata > Mammalia > Carnivora > Felidae > Acinonyx > Acinonyx jubatus. Next base: position 3,623,528 of record NC_069393.1, read on the forward strand.
TCTCGCTGGAGCTGCTCGTAGATTGGGTGCGTCTTGAAGCCGGGCTGCTGCCGCCGCCGCCGCCGCGGCCCGTGGTCGAGGTGGAGGAGGAGCAAGAGGAGGACGAGGAGGAGGAGGAGGAGGAGGCGTCGCCACCACGGCAGTCGCGCGACCTGTGCCCTGCAGTGGCCTTCCGCCTGCTGGACTTCCCCACCCTGCTGGTTTACCCTCCTGACGGCCCCGGCGCCCCAGCCCCGGAACCCCGGCCTGGCCTGGTCAGCTTCGGTCGCGGCAAGTCCTGTCTCTTCCGCCTGCACCCCGTTACCCTGCACCGCCTGCTCCTTCGGACACCGCTTTACACCTTGCTGCTGCAGCTGCCCCCTGGGCGCCCGACTCCTGCCCCGCGACTCCTGGGTGCCTGTAGCATCTCGCTGGCCGCCGCCGCCCACAAGGTCCTGGGACAGGCCGCCTCCGGCTGCTCCCAGAGTCATCGAGGAAGTTTCCCTCTGCATAACCAAGTCGGGGAGCGGATTGGGGACATTGCCCTGGGCTACCGCTTCACTGATTTGGGAAGCAGCTTGTTGGGCCATCTTGAGCGGCCAGTCGCTACCGCAGGAGGTGGGGTGGAGCGTGTAGAGGTCAGTTCCCAGACCCCACAGGAAACACAGCAGCCAGACTCAGAGCCAAGACCAAGAGATGCTGATAAGTCCCTTGTGAGTTTAAAAATCCCAAAGGCACGGAAGGATTTGAAGGAAATAGCTTTCCATAGTAAGACCAACTGTCGTAACACGGTTTCTATGGAGCATGGCAAAACCAGCTCTGTTTGTTCACATTCTAGTGGGATGAGAAGCGTTAGCCCCCCATGTCAGGGAGTCACAGAGTTGGACATTGAAGCCAACGTATTTTGCCCTCCTCCTCTGTATTACACTCATTTGACCCAAGAAAAGATGCCTCCTGTACAGGGTACAATCACCATTAAACCTCAAATAAATGCCCCTGAGGAATTGGATGGTATTTCTCTGGGGGGAAATCACGTAACTGTCCCAGCACATACTGATTCTCTGAAACATGCTGGTTCTGGGACACATGAGAGTCCTCCAAAGCTCATAAATCCTCCGCATGTTCAGGATAAAGGCGCAAGTGATCAAACTGCGTATCACGGGCAAACTGAACAAAGTAGAATTAACACAATAAGGCAGCTGCCTTTGTTAAACGCTTTGTTGGTTGAGTTGTCCTTGTTATATAACCAACCTGTGGCAAGCCCCCCTCAAATACATCCTCACTTAGCCTGGTTATATAGAACTGAGGGTAAGAAGTCACCAGAGTCGTCTGCCAAATGCACATGTAAATCTGAATCTAAGAAGGGTGAGCTTTCTGTGGGGGAAAATGACAAGTCAGTGAATCTTCAGTATAAAAAGAACCAAGGTGAAAATCTCAAAAAAGAGAAATATTTTGAAAAGAACAGTGGAAACCCTCCCAAAAGAGTTCCAAGGGGGAGGCTGCTTTATGGTTTAACAAATACACTTAAACTACGTTTAAAGCAAACAAACCCTGATATGTTGTTAGTGCATGAAAAAAGAGAACAGTATAGAAAAATGCAAGCACAGATGTTGGGTGCAAAACTCAGATTTCCATCATCCAAAGTTAAAGTATTCAGCTTTGCAGAACAACCTCAGAAGCCACATCAACTGCCTAAAGATAGGTGTTCGAAATCAGATGCATCTTTTGCTGAGAACAGTGATACCTCAAAGCAAATCAGTGGTGGTTTTGATGATCCTAGCACAGGTAAAGAAACTAAGCTGAAATGTGCAACTGAAAAAACAGAGTGTGGTGAACATCGAACAAATAATGGTTTATTGGAAGAAATTATACGTCCTTCAGATTCCATTGTCCCAGAAAGGTTTACTCATGCAAGTATTTTGGAAGGAGAAATGGAAAGGAAAATCCAAAGTCCATGTCTTTTCCAACAGGTTGCAGTTGCTGACAGAATTGTAGTAGATAAAGAAATAGAGGATAAGCAGGTCAAAGTCACCGATGATGACATTCTTACTGATGATATGAGTGAAAAACCAAGTGGGAGTAGTTGCTCTGAAAGCATCTCAGAACTAAAGTATTCAGATGACTTCACCAGTCCTTGCTTTTCCGAAGATTTCTATACCACCGAGGATACTAGCAGAATTTTACAAGCTTGTGATAGCCATTTAGCAGCAGAAAATCCAAAACATAATCAATACACAGGTAAGTCTAGTGAAACAAGACTGTCCATAAGAAAAAACAGCAGCGAAAAGAGTTCTATTCTTAGCCCACCTTTTTCAGCTGGCTCACCAGTACGCTCACATAAAGGATCTCATATTTCAAGGATTCCAGATAAAAGTTTGGAGGAAGATTCTAGTATCTCTACCAGTGATTTGTCTGTATCACATTGGACTGAGGAAAAAGGAAACCAGGTAGATCGAAACAGTGTGCATAATTCTAAAGTTACTAAACTTAAAACAAAAATCGGTTGCAAGTCTTCAGAAAAAAGCCAGTCACCTCGGACATCTCAAGTGAGTTCTTATCTGCCATCTAATTTATCAGAACTAGAACTTAATGTCCTGGATAGCAGCACACCAGATCACTTTGAAGAAGATGATGACGTTGGTTCACTAAATATTTCCAAGCAATGCAAAGATATTTGCGAATTAGTGATAAATAAACTTCCAGGATATACAATGTGAAAATATGTGCTTTTAAAAGACATTTCATTTTTTAGAACCTATGTGTACTGTTAGTGAAACAATTTTTAATAATTCTGTGCAGTATTTTAGTACATAGTTTGTGTGAATAATTCTTTTTAAGAATTATAAATGTTATTTTGATGTCTAGATGGTTTCTATTTAACCATATTAATCATGAAATCACCTTACAATCTAGGTAAGATTTAAGTTGTTTAATCTTGTAAGAATAAAAGTATCTTTCTAAACTATCAAAGTATTCATCTGAAGGTATCAGTCATCCTAAAGCCAACTTCAGGTACACCATTAAAAAAAAGACTAGTTAAAAAGGATATAATTTTAATAGGAATAAGTTTTAATGAGAATAAGTCATTTAACAAATATAGAAGAACTTACTGTGTGAGATGAAGAAAAGTACAAAAATATTTAAGATATACCCCTGCAGGTAGAGTGTACTGTTTTATGTAGATATGAATTCTTTAGGGAAATCTTGGATACATACACATCCCATATCCCCAGTAGGTGAAGTCCTTTTTATATACTATCATAGTGCTTGCTTGCTTATTTATTTATTTATTTATTTATTTATTTATTTATTTATACATTTATTTATTTTTGATAGAGACAGAGCACAAGTGGGGGAGGGGCAGAGAGAGAAGGAGACACAGAATCTGAAGCAGGCTCCAGGCTCTAGCTGTCAGCACAGAGCCCGACGCAGGGCTCGAAATCACAGACCGCAAGATCATGACCTGAGCCGAAGTTGGATGCTTAACCGACTGAGCCACCCAGGTGCCCCTCTTTTATTTATTTTTTTTTAACACATTTTGTGTGATTACTTGATCGATGTTTGTCTTCTGTTAGGCTTAAGTTTAGTGATGGAAGAGGTCATATATGTCTTGCCCACCAGTATAGTATGTATGGTCTTAGTATCCAGCACAGTCTGGCTTGTGGTTGGGGTGTGATAAAAGCATGTGTTGAACAAATTAATGAAAGCCATGCATTTCAAAGAATATATTGGGAGAGGATCAAATTAAGCAGTCAAAACGAGCAGAAATCCTAAGAATAAGCTGCAGAAAATCCTTATTGGAAACACGGTTATTGACTATGTTTTTGTTTGCTGTGTATAAGCAACCTGCAGGTGTTTTCTGAAGTATTTGGAAAAGGGAGCTCAGAAAGGTGTCTTCCAGTTTCTTATTTGGAAATTCAGTTTATTGTTGTCATTTCAGGTTGTTCCAAAGTTATTTTTAAAGTATAAAAGGTTTTTTTTATGAAGTCTACTGATTGTTTCTTCTGTTGGTTTTATACTTAGACCTTATTCTGTGTTCAAGTATTTATTTATATATTTTTCTATCTGTGTTATATTTTAACTTCCACATTTTTTAACATATCTGATATTTTTGGATGTATGAAGCAAGGCCCTAATTTTGCTTCCTTTATAAGTAATTAAATAATTATGTAAGCATTATCTTTTGAATGATCATAATAGATAGAATTTTAAAAGACAGAGATTGAGGATGTTATATTTTGAGAAGCAATATGAATAAAAGAAATATGGGAATGAGTATAATGTATTCATGGGACTGTGAGAATATCTTGATTAGAAGGGTAGATTCATGGGGCACCTGGGTGGCTCAGTCAGTTGAACGTCCAACTCTGGATGGTGGCCCAGGTCATGATTTTTTACAGTTGGTGAGATTGAGCCATGCATCAGGCTCTGTGCTGACTGCATGAGCCTGCTTGGATTCTCTCCCTCCCTTTTCTGCCCCTCCCCCATACGTGTGTGTGTCCGTGCGCGCATGCACGTTCTCTCTCAAAATAGATAAACTTTAAAAAAAAGAATGGTAGGTTCATGCTACAGAGCGGTAGAAAGGAACTTTGTCGAGTAAGAAAAGTCCCAGTTCTAGGGAGCTTCAGATGCCATGGGTATAATACAGTCCTAAGCAATAGAAACAATAGAGTATTTTAATTTATAAATGAGCATCAATAAGTAGTCCTGACATTTTGAATATTATAAATCATGGAAATAATTCCTTGGAGGTACAGAATTTTTACCAGTAAAAGTTTTGAAATATGAAATGGCTTATGGCTATGATCGTAATTTTTCAGTTAATATAAAGCATCCAGTATATCAAAATAATGCAGGGTACTGTAGCTAGATATCAATTTGGTGTGTAAATTGTTAGCATTTTTTCATGACAATGGAAGAGACAAAAATATAAGCAACAATGCCAGAATCATTAGAGACATGATTCCTTAAAAACTGACTGGTTTATTTGATTACTAGTAAGTCATTGCCTATGATGAGAATAGATGAGGAAAATGATTAGTTCAACATGTGTCTGAAGTACAACAAAGACTAAAGAATTAATGTACTTTAAATTACAAAACTGAGTAGCTGAATAAGATTCTCTTTGAGTTACTCCATATTTATTTCTCAACTTGTGGTGTTAGTTTTTATAACTTCTAGTAAAAAAAAATACTTGTTTTCATGCATTTAGTACTTCCTGTTTGCAACTTATTTTCAGGTTCTACTTCATGTTTTAGTTCTACAACCTATAAACTTATATTTTTAAGGGTATCATAATAGATAATGCGCCTGAAGCATTCTTTATCCCTAAATTACTTAAATCATTGAAACATGAAATAGTATTTCAGGCTCATAAATAAGGGAGATGTGTCATTTAATTGTTTGTAAAACTGAGCTACTGCAATCCAGCTTTTCTGAATAAACTGCTGTGGGCATAGCCAAATGGGAGAGGATCTAAGAAGCAGTGAGCCATTGAAATGTTAGGACCTATCTCGGTGTAGTATTAATACATTAATACTCGTGGCTTAGCAGGCAGCTGTCAGGGACAAGTCCTTTGAACTGTTACCATAAGCAGATTCAAAGAGTCTTGTGCAGATGCATACAATATGTTGGTTTTTCCTCCAGTCATATGCATACTGTTGATATCTTCAGATACAAAGAACGATGACACTGAACTTTCAGTCATGGACTTCTGGCTTTCTGTTGAGAGCCACCCCATCACATCCCAATTATTTTTTTATTTTTCTGTGTGTAAAAGCAGGACATTTGCTATGGAATTGTATTTGGGAACCAGACTTTTATTCGCTGTGAACATATCGTTAAAGATCATAAGTTAAACAAATGTTTAATTACCACACTGTTGTTGGTAAGGCAAAGAAATTTCATAACAAAGAAAGCAACATAGAAATAAGATAAGCAATACTTAACATCTGTCTAGATATAAAGTGTCCTTGGGCCTAGAGCTATAGCCATCCTTTGGGCTACTTATGTTTTAATTGGATTAAGATATCTGGAGTTGTACAGGATAATGATTTATGATCCAATGGATCCTTCTTATTTTTAACCTAAAACAATGCAAAGAAAATGTACTTGGTCAAGGATCAAGGCATTTTTACTATTTCTCTCCAGAGATTAACCTGTCATGCCAGGAAATAACATTTCAGGATGAGCATCATTAGGTTGGAATGCCAAGCCATAGTAATATAATTATTTCCTTATTTTTCAAATACTTCTTCTGTGTTACAATAATAATACATATAAATTCTAGAAAATTTAGAAAATTCAGGTAAGGGTCTTCGCTGCAAAATTGTATATTCAGGGAAAGTTACGGGCCTTTTCTTCCAAAATCCCAGTGAAATCACAGATGTAAAAATAAGAATGATCTCATAGTACTATGCCCAGAAGAAAAAGGTAGTGGACAAGACAGCTTGAGGATTTTCTGGAAGATACAGAGCAGGTGGGCTTAGGCTGATGAAAATGGATTGGAAACCTACTGTTCAGCATAGTCCAATGAGGGAGCTGCTGGAGAAATGAGAAGGCAGTGTGTTTTCTAAAGAGCCTGAAATATACTGAAAGCTCAGTCAGCGGGGCTTAGGAATAGAAACAGGTTATGGGGCAACTTGGGGGCAGAAACAGAACTCTGAGTATAATGTGAGAAGCTGGAGCTGAGCTAAAGGTTATCTACTAGAAAAGCTGCAAAGAGAAAAACTAGTATTTTTGCTTTTGACGCCAAAATATTTTTAAAATGTCTTTCAGTTTTACTGGGGAGATCACAAATTAAAGTGATATAATCCTGGCCTTTGGAGACAGATGAATGGTAATTTGCATTCTCGGTCATATTAATGTTTGGAGATTATTTCTTCGTTATAGGGTTGGTTTAAAGATTGAATCAGATCTGTCTAGCATATTTGACAGTGAGTGTTCATGAGTGTTGGAGGGGAGTAAATTTAGAATTATAGAGAATGTACCATGGTATCTGTATTTCTGCCTTAGGAGGCTATAGATTTTTATTTTTATTTTTTATAATGTTTATTTTGAGAAAGAGAGCGAGCGAGCAAGTGGGGGAGGGGCAGAGAGAGGGAGACAGAATCCCACTTAGGCTCCACGCTGTCAGTGCAGAGCCCCAAGACAGAGCTCGAACTCACAAACCGCGAGATCATGACCTGAGCTGAAACCAAGAGTCAGAGGCTTAACCAGCTGAGCCACCCAGGCGCCCCTAGATTTTTAATTAAAATCTCAGGAAATCAACACTTCCCTCCAAAAGGCTCAAACGCATTTTCCATGGCATAGCAAGACAAAGAAGCCCATGGAGACAAAGCAGCACGAAGACTTCTCAGAATATTAAGCAGCGGGGCCTTGTGCAGAGGACTGGGGGGCGGGTGGTAGGAGAAAGGGATGCAAAACTTCCCATTCATTAAGAAAGGGAACTCTGCGCTAGGGCCTAAGAAGGAAAAAGTTTTTGAAAATAGTAAGAAGACAAACCTAGGTGGCCCTGACTACAGGAGTTTGCTTTAAACAAAATCTTAAAAAAATTCTTTTTTACATTTTTCTGTCTGGATATCTTCAGTCTTTCCACAGTAGGTGCACAAAAATATTTGCCCTTTTAAATGCCCTGGCAATGGGGATGGAGTGAGTGGGGAAGGAGCTGTCAATTGTTTGTCAAAAAGGAGCCAGAAGCTTTGAGAATGAGTTGGGAAGAGATGAGACTTAGCTTTAGGACCACATATTGTAGCTGAACAGGAGAACCCTTGGCGATCCAAAGGTTTAGGTTTTAATAAAGAATATTTGTTTTGTTCAGAAATAGGCCAGGACAGGAGATTAGACAAGCTTCTGAGTAATAGTAGGGCAAGTTAACACCTGAGGTTGTATATTGGAAAGAAAGAACGTGGAATGGCACAGGCCTATGAGTCAGTAGATGAGTTAGTTACTGTAGGATCAGAAACCTATACTTGTAAGCTTGACCACATAGAATATTATATGTTTTGTTCTTTTATTTTTTGTTTTCTTCTTAGTTCTAACATAGTTCTTTTTGAAGGAGCTTTTAGTTGAGCTGTAAGAACACTAGGAAATGGATTGGGTTGTGGCTCATAATTGAGCTGAAATCCTAATGGACAAGCAGTATACCCCCAGGGTCTACGTATTGGAAGACAGAAGACATAGGGGCCCTTAGACAGCTCCTCCTTTCTACCCACAGATTTCTCCTTTCGCTATCTATTCTCTCCCAGAAACCTTGGAGAGTTTTTCTTTTTGTTTTATTAAGGGAAACTGTTCAATTTCAGACCTTACACCCAGCAACTGCCTGGAGGAGTAGTGTGTTTCATAACTTGTGATTTTGGTGTCAATCCTGCAAGGTGAATTGGGACTGAATTCTGGACTCAGGATGACATAAAAAATTATGGATTGCTTTAGGTATGGAGGAACGTATTGTCAGAAGATTTGGTCTGAAAATGATTGCTTGCGTATCCACAATTCTTGAGAATATTTCCAAGATCTTTGGGACAGCATTTGTTAACGTGAGGAAAAAGAGGTTTCTAATCTTCTGAAAAGAAGGTCTGAAGTATGAACGTTGGCTTCCTGTTAGCAAAGTACTCCATATCTCGACATTTTCTCTATTTTCTGTATTTCAAGTATGTAAGAGGGCAGAACTTCTATTTTCAGATGGAACGTCCTTCCGTTCTACTGCTCCTTTTCTGAAATATATGATTTCTTGGTACTCTCTTCCTATTTCTCTGATCACAGCAGGAGTTCATACTGTAAATCTCTAAGAACCAGTGTTAGAAGTAGAATTTTACTAAAACGATGGTCTGGCTTTTCACTGGAACTTAGGTTTGGTTTAAAAAAATTTTTTTTGTTATGTGGTCTCCATTGTCATTAATTTAAGAGTAATACTTCCTGACGCTGAACAGCACTTTTAAGCTGATGAAGCGCTTCTAGGATCTCACGTCATCTTCAGAAGAACCTTATGAGCTAAGCATTAATATAGATCAGGAAGCTCAGGTTGTTTTCCATATTCATAGCCTTTCTCATTTCCATAGAAAAACTGGAAAGCTCTTGGTATAAATATTAGGCAATTGATGTTTTCATTACTTATGTCATTTCCAGAGTCGGAGTGGATAGCAATAGTCTATAAATAGGTAAAATTTTAATTTTGAACTTTATAAAACTGTGCTGTACTTCAGCCCTATTATTTTATCTTCTAACTCAGTTGTTTTTACTAAACCAGATGTATGCTTTCCTGCATCAGCAAGGAGGTAGGTACCCATCCGTATGCTGAGAATATGATTACACTCCCAAGGAACCCAGGTGTGGTATTAAAAATAAAAAAGCAGCTGAAATTGTTAGACAATCATTGTCAGAAAAGAAAACTTCACAGGAATTTGGAACTGGAAGAGATTTTACAAATCACTTAATTTAGCTCCTTCATATTACAAATAAAGAACATGACCCCCCAAAATGGAGTTTTCTGGTCTCTCACTCATTACTACAAGATTATTTCCATTAGAAAATGACACTTCATGTGTCAAAATGTGTGTCTGGCAGACATTCTATAACATTTATATTGAAAATACTAACCAAAAAATTAACTCATTCAGAGATGTGGGGATTCATCTTCTGTGTCACAGGAAAGGCATGTATGTTTAGGACTAGAGGCAGACAGACCTGTTAGAGTCCGGGCTCTTCGGCTCACCTTCTATTACTTTAGGCAGGTGCCTCCAGGACTCCATTTTCACATTGGTAAAGTGGAGAAATCAATAGTATTTATCTCATAAGATTATAAGGATTAAATGAGGAAATATTTCAGTTAAGTGATTAGCATATTCCTTGATACTTATGAAGATATATTGGCAATCATTATTTCTCAAAATCTGACAATATGCGGGCTTTTTCCAGACTGGTCAGCTTATTGGTAACACCAAGCTTTGTATGTCTCCTCAAACCAAAATTGTCTCATCCATGCTCTGAAGCACCCACATTCCACCTGCTTACTTTTCCATGTTCTTGAACATACAGCTTCAGTTTGCAGCTTGATACCAGGAAAAGTACGTCTCCTTGAAGAACATTTTTTAATCGCCCCAAATTTTGCCTTTCACATTAGCTCCCAGAAAGCCCAGATATGAGTTGTTTTTTTGTTTTTTTTTTTTTTTTTTTTAGTAACTACTTGTTAACAGCTACTGATATAGTTATCTCTTATTTATTTACTTATTTTGGCTTATTTCTACTCTCTTTCTCTCTCTTCCTCCTTTCCTTTCTCCCCTTTTCCCCACCCTCTCCTTCTCCCTCTCCATCTCTCCCTTTACGTTTATGTCTGTTTTATACAAAATTTTACGGAAGTACAATATTCATACATGTAAGTGCACAAATGGGAGAGTATGTCTCTGTGAATTTCCCAAAGTAACATTTTCATGTAACAGCATCCAGGTCAAAAAATAAAACATTACCACAACCCTGTCAACCTCACTGGACCCTCCTTCCAGCTCTTATCTCCCCTTACCCAGTCATCACAAAGGGGAATGCTATCCTAAACTCCAACACCTAGATTAGTTCCACAGGGCCATATACCATGTGTCTGGTTTCCTTCGCTCAACCTTCTGTTTGTAATTCACCCACATCATGGCATAGAGTTGTAGTTTACGTCTCATTGTTTTATGGTTTTTCATTGTGCAAATACATCCCAATTTATTTATACAGGCCACTATTGATTTACCTTTGGGTTATTTCTAGTATTTTGGTATTAAGAATCATGCTGTTAGCATAGGTGTTTATTTTCAACTACACATACACATTTCTATTGGTAATAATGGAATTGTGGGACATACGGTAGCCCCACGTTGAACTTCAGTAGGTTCTTCCAAACAGTTTAACAAAGCGGTTGTACCAATAGCTTACATATTTTTGTTGTTGTTGTAAACTGTCGCAGTTTACTTTTTGGAAATAGAAAGGATCCAGATACCACTCGTCATGGTGAAAGTACAGCAGTAGTGACATCATCCATTATGACTTTCTTAAGAATGTTCACTAGCTTGTATTAGTACAGGCTAGGTCTAGGTCGGAGGTACATTCAAGGAGAGGATATCTGAGGGTGAGACACAATAATATCAGTAATCCTGACTCATGGGCACCACTGCTTTTACCAGAAACTGGATGACTGTCACATGAGCCTTTCGAACTAACAGAAGATCACGAACCCACTGGCCTCCTGAATGTAACTGCTAACCTGCATGTCAATTCAATGCTATACTTCCCTCTCCTTGATGTACTTGGCCATTGAAACCCCACTTTCTTTTCCATGCCCCATTATCGGGCTCTTAAACGAGAGGTGAGGAACCCAATTAAGTTATAGAAAAGAAGGTGAACCATGACAGCAGTAATGGCAGCACGAGGTATGGCTCAGTGGAAGTAGTCGAGGTCAGAAGAGCTATCCTGTGAAACTGTACAGCCTTAAGCAACTTCTGTAACACAATTACCTTGTACTCAAGGCCCCACACCTCAGAAGGACCCTGCACTTGCTTCAAGGTTCTGTTCCCACTGTCTTTAAATTCTAAATCATTTTATCTTTGAATTTGTGTTTTGTAAACACACAAATTCAAGTCTCATGGGAGACTGGAGCATGTGCTTGAGTAGAACATATGTGCAAAACAGACATATTTATCATTCTCTGCTGCCCTGTTTCATACAGTGTTCATGATATCCATGAACACAGAATTCCAATGGACTCATAGTGGTGAGAGTTCAATGAAACTCAAAGCAGCACCAGGTCCGCGTGTTGCATCTATACTGCGTAGGTAGAGGTGCTGATAGTCCCAAGAGGTCAGGTCTTCTGTTCAAACAAGAACTTGCTTCAAACACAGAAAGAAGGTGGTGGTGTTCTAAGAAGTATGAGTGACCGACGGAGCCCATCATATCCTTTCTTACTCATGTTACTTGCCCATTTTAGCCAACCAATTATATTGAAAATCAGGACATAGAGAAAGAGCACCCCCAAGTTCCTTATCTTTTAGTTATTCCTTATTCATCAGGAAGCCAGTGGTAGAGGGTGTTGGTGGAATATGCATGTATCAAGAAGTGAGCAGAACAGTTGAGTTAGTATGGTTTGGGGCAGCATGGTGTCCATGTACACAGAAACTTACAAAATACCAATTGTGTAATTTTGATGATTCCACATACAAGTAAATGTTCTTCTAGTAGTACTTAAAACTGGCATTGCATAATATAAAGACGAACAGTGAAATTTATGTTAATCATTTAAATTAATTTTTCTTGGAAAAACATTTAATGGTGTGATAGGCAGAATTCTAAGATGACCCCCAGTGACCTATGCCCTTGTATAATCCCCCCTGCCGCCTTGTGTGTACATAGGGCCTGTACTTTGCTTTTAACAGAATATGGTGGAGGCAAAAGGGTTTGATAGATGTAAGTAAAGCCCCTAATTAGTTTTAAGTTAATAAAAGGGAGACCATCCTAGGTGAGTCACACCTAATCAGGTGAACCCTTTAAAAGAGAGTTTAGAGGTGAGAAGCTCTGTCTCCTGCTGGCCTGGAAGAAACAAGTGCCATGAATTCTATACCTGAAGAGACTTGTGTTCTTCCAACAACAGTGTGAGCTTGAAAGAGAACATCAGATGGGATCCCAGCCCTACCCAGCGCTGAGATTAAAGCCTATGAGACCCTGGACAGAGGACTCAGCTAAACATTCCTGGAGTCCTAACCCACAAATAATATCATAAATTGTTAAGTTTGTGGTAATTAGTTATGCGGCAATAGAAAATTAATACAAATCACCTGTAAAAAAACATGACAAATTGGAGAGAAACCCTGGAAGAAAGGAAAAAGCTCCATACTTTAGTCACTTTATTCCTGTATTTTGAACAATGAGTCCTGCATTTTTTACTTTTCACTGAGCCCCCCCAAATTCTATAGCTGGCCCTGGCTGTTACTCCAAGCTGGTAGAAAGCAATCCAATTCCTGATAGGCTTTCCGCTGCATTATCCAAGTGCACGTAGTATTTGGCACAACCATTTTGGACATGATTCGTGTGTACCATACTTGAGAATACCGTGTTGAAGGCTACACATTTCCTCTGTAGAATCTGAACATTATCTTTTAAATTTTAATTTTACAGTCTGAACTAAAATACTTACATTTCACACTAATGACAAATTTGGCTTCTAGAACTTTTCTACGGATTTACTCCAGCAACTCCTTAGAGGTAGAATCAATGTAATTCTGCATACAGTATTTTCAGTGCCTAACATAAAATTACTGAACAATACGTAGCCATTTGTGAGTGGCTTCTATTCTTATCAGTTATAATGATTTCCACAGATTTTTTTAAAATCTGAAGTCTCTCCACAATGCTTCTTTAGTACCAACTGCAACCATTTACAGGACTATTTCCTCAAAATGGTTTGTTTTGATGCTCTAGTCGTTCTGTACAGAGTGAGGATCACAAGGACGGGGTCTTAGTTTCTCATTTACTTTGGGGTCTTCAGGGTCCTTTCCTGTTAGAGAACAGTCCCAATGTTCTCAGTAGAATGATAGTGAAGGACACTACCCTATCCTAAAGCATCAGCATTCCCAATAATTTCGAACATCTAAAGGGAAGGAGTTATGAGCTCGAGGCTCTTCTTCTCTGAAGTCTACTTGACCCCAGGACAAATTTACTTGCCTTCTCAGTCTCCATCAAATCACAAGAAGCATCTGATCCTTCAGGTCAGGTTTTTTTTGTTTTTTGTTTTTTGTTTGTTTGCTTTTAAGACCAATTGATGTACATTCTACCTACATTTACAAAACTAAGAGGGATCTTTGTGATGTTGTGACAAGAGTCTAAGAACTTCCCTAAAGAGTTCTCTGTGTCCCGTTATGGAAAAATAGTTGGCAGCACTGGATAAATACAACTAACCTTAGCTGCCCCGGGCATCTTCTCCATATGTATGTGTTGAGACTGTCTTATTGAGTCTTGTTTTTCTTCCTTGTCCCTAGCAAAGAGCCTACTGTAGTGCCCTTCATAAAGCATATGCTGAATGGATGTTGCAGAATTGAATAGAAACAATAATTAAATCTAGCAGCTATTCATAACTTAAAAATTAGGGTGGACTGTACGTTGCCTGCCTTACTTCTTATCTATGAGCTACTCAGCCATCCGGAGATTTGGGGGGGCTGGGGCACTGGGAATGATGACTCATCAAACTCACTCACCCAAGACTAAAACTGTTTGGTTGATTCCTTCAACCAATTCTTGAGGCTGATAATCTTGAGGTGCACCTGGGTGAAGAATAGAGACAAGCACACACCAGGAAGATACCTCTTCCCATTCTCCATGTCAGCCCCTTCTCCGAGTTCACGCTAGAGATCCGTTATGCAAGCCAACTCCCCAGAAGCCTGGGTGCACTTTTGCAGCGGATGTTTTTCTGGCTGACAGCTCTTTCAGCATATGGCACCTCCTAAGAAGCACCAGAAGATTGAAATATTCTGATCTCCGTGCTTCGACTGCATTTCTTGAAATAGCTTGGTTATAAAACTCACAACAAATAAAACTTCCTTTAACACTCTCAGGGTGTTAGGAAGAGCTAGACTGTGGTGTGTATTTAGACCACTTTGTACCTGAATTTAAATTTTTAACATTCCCTTTATAGGCAACCAGTTCCATTGTGTGCATTTTAAAGAACAGGAGTGTAAATGAACGTGTTTGATCTCAAATCTGCAGACCCATCACTTGTTTTTATCATGTAATATTTTAAACATTCAGAAGAATAAATAATACAACGAAGTCCTGGGTATACATCAACCAGATTAAAGCCGGTGCTGCCCTTGTGCTGGGTGTGCGGTCTTTCCCCCTCTGACAGACCCTCCTTTCTTCTCCCTGTCTCATTCCCTTCCTCATGAGAAAAACATGCAGATACAACAGAAAGCCCCCTTGTGTCCTCTCCCCATTTCTTCGCCCCCTCCTTCCAGCAGGTGACTATTACTCTGGGGTTATTATGTTCCCTTCTGATTCCCACTGGGGGACATGTAGGTTCTTTCTGGATTTTTCTTCTTCCCGACAATGCTGCAATTAATATTCTTCTTGTCCTTCTGTGCACATGTGCTCAAATTTCCTTAGGATTTTATACCTAGAATTGGAATTGCCAGGTTCAACAGTAATACACATTTTCAACACTGCCAAATCTCTCTCCAGAGTAGTGGAACCAATTTGCTGTGCTACCCGCAGCATGAGAATTCCTGTTTCTTCATATTCTACCACAAAGCTTGGTAAATATGAGACATTTTAATTTTTGCTCCTAAATTTAGCTACTCTGGCTTCACAATAAGCCCTGTTACCTAGAAGGGCAAGCCCACTCCCTTCTTCGTCTTTTATATGGTCTCTGCCAGCAGTTCTCAGACTTCTTTGTCCCAGGAACCCATCACGCTCTGAAAAATTATTGCGTGCTCCAAAGAACTTTGGTTTATGTGGATTCTTTCCATCCATATTTACTGTACTAGAAATGGAAAGTGAGACGTTTTTAAAATGTTTGGTTAGGAATTCATTTAAAAGCAACATTATTAGTAAAGCTACTGCATGTGAACACAGCTAATATTTTTTTAATAAAAAATAAATAATTCTCCCAAACAAAAAGATTATAAGAATGGCACTGTCTTTATGCTTTTGCGATCTCTTTGATGTCTGTCTTCATAGGAAGTAGCTGGATTCTCTTATCTGCTTTTGCATTCAGTCTATTGTGATGTTTATTACCTGCCAGGTAGCCTCTGGAGAACTCCACAGCACACCAGTGAGAGATTGAGAATGAAAAAGGCAAATAATGTTTCCGCATTTCTATGAAAATAGTTTTGACTTCATGGGCCACCCCCAACACCCAAGTTTCACCCTTTAAAAATTTTCTTCTTTTTCTTTTTCTTGTGTGTGTGTGTGTGTATGTGTTTGATCTTTTTGTTTGTTTGTTTTTTTGTTTATTACAGAGAGAGAGACGGAGTATGAGTAGAGGAGGGGCAGAGAGAGAGGGAGACACAGAATCCAAAGCAGGCTCCAGACTCTTAGCTGTCAGCACAGAGCCCGACACAGGGCTCCAATTCACAAGCTGTGAGATCATGACCTGAACCCAGGTCGGATGCTTAACCAACTGACCCACTCAGGCACCCCTAAAAATGCTCTTCTAGGCTATCCTTGGTCCTTTTACTTATGAAATTTAGGACCAGTGTATGGAGCTCCACAAAATAGGCAGCAAATATTATTTACACTGCATGGAATTTACAGATTAATTTTCTAGAATTGACATATTTGTGATATTGGGTATCCATAAACACTACCTCCTTCTATAGCTGTAAGTCCTTTCCATGTCCTTCAATAATGCTTTAACGTATTGTCTTCTCATATTTATACATTGTGTTTTAATTAATTTAATTAATTATACATTGTGTTTAATTCACTATGGTGAATGGGCCCTTTTAAATACATATTTTCAAATTGGTGTGCACCTGGGTGGCTCAGTTGGTTGAGTGTCCAACTTCAGGTCACGATCTCACAGTTCATGGGTTCAAGCCCTGCGTCGGACTCTGTGCTGACAGCTCAGAGCCTGGAGCCTGCTTCCAATTGTGTGTCTCCCTCTCTCTCTGCCCTTTCCCCGCTCGCACTCTCTCTCTCTTTCTCTCTCTCTGAAAAATAAACAAACATTAAAAACAATCAAATTGGTTAGTTGCTGGTGTGTAATTGGAATCATGTTGATTTGTATACATTGATGTTGATTCCAGCAACCTTCCTAAACTCCTGTCTTTTTTTTTTTTATGACCCTTCTATAGGTTTTCTTTGTTCTTTTATGCAGACAATGACATTGGTCTAGTAATAACAGTAATTTTGAAGCTCTTATACCTCTTGGGGGCGTCAGGGGAAGATAGGGAGTATATTGTGTTGGCAAGGACCTCTTCTTGTCCAATATTTTTCAAGAACTGAGTTGAACTTCCAGGTGTTGAGTTGGGCAGTTAAAATAGGACAAAATTAGAGTAACAATCCAGTCACACTTCTAAGCAAGAATCTAAACAGGAAAGGCGCTGGCTCTACCAACGTTTGATTTTTCTTGGCAGAATGGCACCAGGTGAGGGTCAGATGTATCAACATAGCCAAAGAACCATTTCGTTTCAGTGGAAGCTCCTCCCCCACCAAAAGGCGCCTGCCGTGTGTGGACCCAGGATGGTCAGGGGCAGGGAGAAAAGGAAGGGCTAGGATAGTGCTGAATACCGAGTCAGGGTGGAGAAAATTATCTTCAGTTACCACCTCCACACAAAGATAGCCTTGGCAGAGGCACCTGCCAAGAAAGACCTGGACAGAGCATCCTTGGAACAGAGGCATTTAGGGAAAGAATACAGATCTGAATAAAAGTACTGGGGTAGAGTGTGGAGCTGAGTCCTTGAAGACAGGTTCCTCCTTGCTGATTGTGCAGCAGGTGTGAGGTGGGGAGGGCAGCCTTCCCCCATGAGTCCTTCCACGTGAAGCCCTGGCCCATTGGCCCCTGGCCCACGTAATTGCCGATGGTGGGGCCTGAAAGGTCACACACAGGATCTGGGCCTAGAGCCAGATTCCTCAGTGTTCAATGAAGCAGTGATTATGAGCCTCCTTCTCCTGCTCCTGACTTTAGAAAGAATGTTCCAGTGTTTAGGTGCTTGGTAGATGCACTTTGGAAAGAGGTTCCCCTTAATACCTAGACTGTCATTATTGAATTTCATTTCTTAATCATAAATGCATCCTGAATTTTATCAAACACTTTTCTGTATCTATTGAGCTAACCATACGCTTTTTCTTTTCTAATCCGGTGGTGAACTAAAGAAGATTTTCCAATGTTGAATCATGCTTGCTTTCCTTTCTTGGTCTTGAGGCATTCTATAATATATATTGCTAAGTTTCATTTGCTGATATTTTATTTATAAATTGCCCTTTCTCGTCCTGTCTTTATTTCTCATACCAAGATCGTAACAGCCTAGAAAAACAAATCACAGAACTTTTCATTTCTGTTCCTCGGATTGGTTTGGACGAGATAGGGGTAGTCTGACCTTTAAGATTTGGGAAATCTTGCTTGCAAAACGATTTGGGCCTGCTGTTCCTTTGTGGTAGAATTTGTTGCGTAGATTGTGTTGGGGAGCTAGTTTTATATGATTAGAAATGCCAAATGGATTGTTGTTGCCTACGGTTTTAAAAATTTAGTTTACTACTGCCATAAAACGTGTACACCCGACTAAAGCTTATAATACAGTTTTGAAAAGTAACAAAGGCGTTGAGGGTTGTGTTACTCTCACTGACTGCACTATGACATATTTCTGTGTTCATCTTACTGACTTCTCAGTTGTACCGGACACGGCTGCCTTCTTACTCCTCCTCCTCTCTCGGTTCCTCAATGTCATGTTCTTTTGGTTTTCCTTCTGGACTCTCAGAACCAACTTTCCTTTTCTTCTCCTCTGAATATGCACACTGGATTCTCCAGGTCTCACCCCTGCCCTTTCTTTCAATCCCACCTTAACTTCCTGTCTACAGTATCTCATCTCTCTAGTTGCTTCCGAAACCACCTCGATGGTGACGATGTCGCAGTTTGAATCTCCAGCACAAATGTCTCTTCTGAGTTCCATTCTCAGAAGAATGTCCCACACTTAACACGTACAAAATGTGACTTTGATTCCCACTTCCCAAAACAGTCCCCGCATTAGTTTTCAATGTGGTACCTTTGATATTGACTCTACCTTTCCCCACCCTACTCTGCCACCTCTCTGGGTACAGCAACGGACAAGCTATGGATTCTGGTTTGTTTTAGGTTTGTTGGTGGAGCCACTGGCAGAGATTGGAGGGCAGGGGTGCAGGGAAGTTGGGGTACTCAGCAACCTGAGTCCCTTCCTGCCAGCCTTTGGCAGTTTGGGTAGAGACTGTATTCCAGTACGGAAAAGAAGATCACGGTTTCCATGGGACCCTCTTCTATAGCTGTAGCTCTGACTCCATCTTCTCTGAGTTCCAGGAGCTGACTACCCCCTTGCTCTTTCCAGGCCCAGGGATCACCTGGGGTCCTTCACCATCCCTTGTCAGGCTCCCTGAACTCTGCTACATCTTCATCAATCATTCCTCCGTAAAATGTTTCTCAGTTGCCCTGTTTGAGGGGACCATTTATTTCCTGCCAAGACTCTGTCTGGTATGACTTCCCAGCCGCAGGGCATCAGCACCACCTCTCTGGTGGCTCAAGGCAGAAAGCCCCCCTTCTCGTCTCCTTCCGCCTCCAACTCATTGTCCATCCGGTTGTGGCTACTTCCTACTTCCATCTTGAAATTAACCATGTCTCTCCTTGCCGTGGCTAAGTGGTAGCTTCTTTGTTCATATTCCCATTTTTGCCTCTCAGTTTATTTACTGTGTGACAGTAAATCGTCATTTTAAAATTGCCTTTTAAAACTAAAACCAGAGGCACTTGTTGGTTAAGTGTTCATGAAGCACTGCATCAGGCTCTGTGCTGACAGCTCAGAGCCTGGAGCCTGCTTTGGATTCTGTGTCTCCCTCTCTCTCTCTCTCTCTCTCTGACCGTCCTCCGCACACGCTCTGTCTCTCTTTCTCTCTCTCTCAAAAATAGACATGAAACAAATGAAATAAATAAATAAAAGGCAGATCATTTTTCTTCACTGCTTAAAACTCATTAAAACTCTTAAAACTCTAAATTCTTTATTGTGTAAAATCCAAATTCTTTATTGTAGTCCTATCAGACACTTTATGATTGGATCTCGGCTGACTTCCCCAAGGTCATCTCATGCCTTCCTCCAACTTGCCCTTTGATACCCAAGGCACACTGTCCTCCCTGTTCCTTAAACATGGTGAACTCATTCATACCTCAGGACCTCTGCTCATGCTTTTCCATTTATTGGGAACTCTTGATCCCCTACATAGAACACTCATTACTCTGCTTTTCACATGTGCCTTCTGCTCCATCAGGTTTCAGTTTAAATGTCACTTCCTCAAAGAGGCCCCGTGACACTCTTATCAAAGTAGGTTTCCCTACCCCACCTTGCCCACACCTCATTATTTCCTACCATTACATCTTGTTGATTCCTTTAGAGTTTACAACAAGATATAATTATGTAGGTTGGCAGGCTTTGTTTTTTGTTTTGTTTTTTTTGGCTTTGTACTTATTTTCTGTTTATTTCGATTTGTTTGCTGTCTCCTTCACTAGGGTATGAACTTTTTTTTTTTTTTCCAGCGTTTATTTTTGGGACAGAGAGAGACAGAGCATGAACGGGGGAGGGGCAGAGAGAGAGGGAGACACAGAATCGGAAACAGGCTCCAGGCTCTGAGCCATCAGCCCAGAGCCTGACGCGGGGCTCGAACTCACGGAGTGCGAGATCGTGACCTGGCTGAAGTCGGACGCTCAACCGACTGCGCCACCCAGGCGCCCCAACTAGGGTATGAACTTTTTGATGACACGAGCTTTTGTTCACCACTATGTACTCAGCTTTAAATACAACTCCTTGTATTCTGGCACACAACTGTATTCAATAAATATTTGTCCAGTGCATGGATACTTAAATATTCAAATGGAAAAAAAATAAGTAGTGTTTTCTGAAGAGGTTCATAACAAACGGCAATGGAAACTGAAGAGATAATTTGCTTATCCAGAGACAGAGAGAGAGGGAGAGAGAGAGAGAGATCATATGCATACATTCTCCTCCCCACACCAGAGAATGATCAACAGTTAGATGTTCTTAGCCTGTTGAGGGTCCTGAAAACCACTTAGCTGTAGAGAAAAATTCAATTACACAATGGAGATTAAATTTTCAGACCTTGGGAATAATTACAAAGATGTTTTCCATTATATACGCTCTAGAAAAAAGAAAGAAACACATGAAACCCAATGGAAAAGCATTTCAATGTTAATCAAATTATTACCTTTATTGCAATCACAGGAAAATTATTTCAAGCCTCAGATCTTTGGTCTAAGTCCTTATTACTAATCACTTAATAATGTGGTTAAGAACTTCAGAATCCAAAGAACCCTGTATAGGGCAAGAATATTTTAAACCAGCATGCTGTTGGTAGAGTCTTGAAATGAAGGGATGAGGTCTGGCTAATTATCCAAACACAGAACACCAATGTTTCCTCCTCTGAGATGCGTTTGGTATTTGTATGACTAACTTACCATTTAGGATAGATAGTCTTTCATTGCAATTATTTTTTTATGTATCTGTGGTTTATTCCTGACTTTATGTGATAAATTTTGTGGCTAGGGATATGTTTTAAACTTCTTTTCATTGTCTAAGTAATCTTCTAGAGGGCTGTAGTGAACATCTATTAATCTTGCTACCCTGAATTCGTTCCCTCTTCTTTGGATACAATGTTTACTTTCCTCTGGGGAAACCCTTCCACCTCTGCCCTTGAGCAATGTGATTTCACCCCACTGCTCATTTAAAACAACAAGCACATTTCCTCTCCCAGGCAACAGTAATTGGTTGGGCACATGATTCCACATAAGGAAATATTTTAAAACTGTTCTGGGAGAAACACTCTCCTTTTCCCACTGGGTCTTAATGATGAAGCATATTGGAAGCCATCTTGGAAGCAATCGCTCGAGAGAGACTGCCTGGATATGGAGCCAACACTCAGAAATGGAAGTGGGGAAACTCAGCCCTGGTCACATTTGACTCCTGGGTCGTACATCTGAAAAGAGTTAATTTTTGAACGCTTAGGTTACAGCAAGTAAGTTCTCTTTAAAAAAATAGAATTTATTTATTCTATTCTCTTTAAAAAAAATAGACTTTGGGATTGGTTATTCTCTCTACTGCAATCAAAATAATTCTTTTAAGTAGGCTCCACACCCAGTGTGGGGCTTGAACTCATGACCCCGAGGTCAAGAGTCACATGCTCTACCAACTGAACCAGCCTGGCACCTCAAGAACCAAAATAATTCTTGTACACAGTAGGCACTTAACTATTGTTTTTGATTAATTTTCACTGGTTCACTCTTCATTTCCGGGCCTCTTACAGGAATCTAAAAAATTTCTCTTGATTTGATTAAAATGGAAAGATAAATCTTTGTCACGATGAATGTTCCTTAGCTCTTCTGGGACAATCATCTCTATTTGAAACACACAAAAATTATTTATTAATATATTGCTATATCCAACCATTCAAGACATCTGAAAAACTTCCCTCTGATATTTCTGGAGCAAAAAAGTAAACCTGTAAACTTTATACTCATTTAAAATTAGAATGTCTTTCTTTATTCTGCAGAACGCTCTTCTTTTGAAAATTGAAAATGTATTTCTTTGTTTTTTGTCAACAACTATGTTTTTAACAAAATAGATCAATTTAGTTAGATACTGTAACTTATAAAGGGGTATAAAACTATTTAAAAACTGGAATTGATTTCTCAGAATTTAGAAGTTATAAATACTTTTGTTTAATATCAAGTGATTCAGATGTGTCAATGGAAAATGAAAATCAGGTGTAATCCCATTCCTAGAGATAATTGCTGATATTTTGATATGTCTTTTTGTATAATTTTTATATGTAGGGATTTTTTTGTTAAATGAAGAAAAAGAATCATCCTATTTTACACTATGTATGCTTTTTTAAAATTTAATAATAACAATAGGGGTGCATGGGTGGCTCAGTCAGTTTAGTGTCAGACTTCAGCTTAGGTCATGATCTTGAGGTTCATGGGTTTGAGACCCTCATTGGGCTCTATGCTGACAGCTCAGAGATTGAAGTCTGCTTTGGATTCTATGTCTCTCTCTCTCTCTTTCTGCCCCTCCTCCACTCTCTCTCTTTCTCTCTCTCTCTCTCTCTCTCTCTCCCAAAAATAAATAGACACAAATTTTTTTAAAAAATAGTAACAATAAATGATGCGGTAGTCTTTCCATGGCAACATATATATTCCATTGTGTGGATATACCACATCTTTTTAATAGTCCTCCTTTGTTAAAGAACATTACAATTAATTCCCTAACTTTATTTATTTATTATAAATGAGGTTGCAAAATCATATTTACATAATTTTTTAAGAATAAAATCCAAAAAGAGTAATAGCCTGGGACATTTGAAAATTTGATGCATATTTCCAAACTGCCTTTCAAGAGGGTTATACGATTCAGCCTTCTATGTAAGCAAAAACCCTGTGTGTGAACATTCTTGTTTACTTATATCCGTCTCATGGGTGATAAATCGTCCTACTTTGCTGTTTTAGCTTGAATTTCTTTCATAGCTATGGGGTGAAATATTTTCAGTGGGTGAGCTATCAGTTTTTCATTGCTCTATAAAAAAGCACCTTAAGACTTTGGGACAGTTTACTATTGCTCATGTTTTCAGCTGTCAGAGGGGTGGTTCTGACTTGGTTGGGTTGGCTGAGCTCGCTCATAAATTGCTTATGGGATACATTATCACTCAGCTCGTGTGCCTTGGCTTTCTTGCACATTACCTCCCAACACTCAGCAGGATAGCCCAAGATGATTCACACCATAGAAGCAAGGTTCCAAGAGAAGGAATAGAATCATGCAAAGCCTCTTGATGCTAGACTTGAAACTGGCACAATGTTACTTACATCTTCTTTCTGTTGGTCAAAGGAAGTCACAGGTCTGGTGAGATACAAGCTGTGGGCAATGAGATGTTGCCATTTATGCAAGGAGCTACAAACAGCACATTGGACAGAGGCTTGGACACAGGAAGAGATTAATTGGAGTTGTTGGTTTTTGATTTTTTGTTTTTCACACAGCTACCATACATGCTGTCTTTACATCCATACATAATGAGGAGAACAAAACCTCTACTTAGCTCTTCTGAAACAAATGTATACTTTGGAAAGTATTTGAAGTTTCTGACAATGACAGATTTGTTTCTCTGTTTCTTGGGTTATTAATAAAAGCATCAATTTAATGTTTTTTTATAAGCTGTATGCTTTTCCTGCCACAATTTTCATCCCAGATTAAACAAAGTAGGTTTCCTAAATGGGTTTTTGCTGAAGCTCACTAAAATCAATCCATGAGCTCTGAATTTCTTTCTGTACACACGCAGGAATTTATAATTACTGAAAGGATTAATTGTTTCCATTTGAACGCACTTTGCTTATTTTCCAGATTCTGATAAAAATATACTGCCCAGTGGGAAAAAGTTTCCCCTTGGATTGGGTTTTCCCAGCGCCATGTTCAGAGAATTTCCTTGGAAAATTTTCTCTGAGCATATTTCTAGTGCTGAGATCCTGAGGTCTGGGTACTTTTATTTCAGAGATGCATGCCACTTCGTAGTCATTCAGAATGAAACCAAAATGAAATGCTATATCCTATTTTTACTATGAGGCCCTGCTTATTGAAAGGACAATTAGAAGAGCTATATCATCAAACGGCTAGGCTCTGTATTTTCTATCTGTACCAATTCCTCAGCAACGTGGGTTAAATTGGAGTTTTACAATTTTCTGGCTATCTCTAGGCACCATACGTGCTTGCTTGTTCATAAATATGGGCACTTACCACACATCAGATGTTATGAAAAGCTCAAGGAAGACACAAACAGCAAGTCGGACACTGTCATCGGTCATATCGTTGACATTCTGTGCGATACAGATAATGGAGCAGACGATTATAATAGCATCCTCAGAATATCATTTACAGAATTCCAGCTTCCAAGGCTGACCACTTTTGAAATCTTAGAAAGTAACTCTAGGAAAATATCTCCAGTTAGAAGAAATTACTTGATTTTTTTTTTTTTTCTTAGCTTTGGAGGAATGTCAAGAGTGAAATGTAATCTCAGGTATAGGTCGCACATGTTCATGTTGCTGCCTTAATTCTCCCTAGGGGTCCGACTGCTCTCCAGTGTTCAGGATCCACCGACTTTATAAATGCTGTGGCCTTCCTCCTATTTTTCAAGCTCTCGGCCCTAATCTTACAAAACCAGGTCCAGAGTAGAATGATTGATGTGGAACGAAGGGTCAGTGTGACCTTCTAGCTTGCTTAATAGTTTGAAAAATCCATTTTGAGACACTAAACACAAAATGGCCTTCCTCAAAAAGATTTTCTCTATTAGGGCTTTTAATACATATTTTCTGAGAAGATAGTAAATGTCTCTGAATTCCACCATTCTAAAAGCTTAAATAGCTGTCTTTAATAGTTTGGGGACAAAAAATGCCTGAAGTCCTGTCGCCTACCTCCCTTAGATTCCTATTAATGAGAAAGAAATCTAACGCGTTATCTGCTTGTTCTATGAATCCTGGACAGAAGTCTGGTATAACTTAATGCTCTGTACGGCATTTGGCGACAAATGTTACAGTAGGTATGACGCTCTAGCTACCAACTTTTTTTTTTAAGGGTTTCTTTTAACTTTTTTAATGTTTATTGTTTATTTTTGAGAAGATAAAGAGACAGAGCATGGGTGGGGGAGGTGCAGAGAGAGAAGGAGACACAGAATCTGAAGCAGGCTCCAGGCTCTGAGCTGTCAGCTGAGACGTGGGGCTCGAACTCACCGGCTGCGAGATCATAACCTGAGCTGAAACCGCTTAACAGACTGAGCCACCCAGGCGCCCCTTGTTGCCAGCTGTTCTGAGGTATCGTTTTAAGGTATTGCAAGAATTCTTATCTTTTACCCTAGCCTTTTCTTTCTTTCTTTCTTTTTCTTTCTTTCTTTCTTTCTTTCTTTCTTTCTTTCTTTCTTTCTTTCTTTCTTTCTTTCTTTCTTCCTTCCTTCCTTCCTTCCTTCCTTCCTTCCTTCCTTCCTTCCTTCCTTTCTCTTTCTTCCTTCCTTCCTTCCTTCCTTCCTTCCTTCCTTTTTTTTTTTTTTTTAAATCTTAGCTTTTAAAATTGAAGCTAAGAATTTCACTCAGCCATTTGGTGTCAGGTGCCGAATGCTATCACAGAACCAGGTATTCAGTAACTGCAACACAATTAAGTTAGGGCAGCTGAGACAGTCTATTTCTAGCTTATAAAGAAAAGCAAATTGTTTTTAACCCAATATGAAAACCAAGAAAACTAGTAAGGGGAGTAAATTAAAATTGACAGTAAATTATTCAACAAGACCCAAACTAATGTCACCAGACTGGTTTTCGGGCTAAATTCCTGTGTGTAAATGTTGAATGGGTGGGGTAAATGGTGAAGGGGGTTAGATGGTGAATGGGGGGGTTAGATGGTGGGGTCGGTGAATGGGTGGGGTAAGTGGGTGGGGTAAACGGGCTGGATAAATGGTGAATGGGTGGGGTGAAACATCAAGTGATTTTCTAGTTCGGGTCCCTGTGCTCATCCGTGCTTTGTCAAGTCCCCCCTTTGTGCCTCCCAGGGATCTCCAGCCCCCTTCCCTCAACGGAAAGTGGAATCTGTCCATGTTATCCTCGGCACAGGCCAGGCCACTGCAGGAGGGATCAGAGGTGAGATGAGGAAGGGGCCAGCTCTTTCCCTCCTCCTTGTTCCTTCTTTGGGTTCTAGCTCTTCTGGGCTGGGGTGAGGAAGGGACGTGTGAAAAAGCAGTGTCTCTGACCTAATTGGTGCCATTGTAGTCCGCCTTCGGCTTCCCTGCCTCCCTGGCTATAATGCCAGGTGGTCATCAGGGCCCAGTGAGTAACAGGTGTACAAAAATTTGCTCTCAAGTTGTGCGTGTGTGAGTTCTTTGAGGGGCCTTGTTGGAAGAAAGGGACCTTCCCAGTGCCCAAGGCCCTAACATTAGTTCACCCTCTTCCCATGATCCCCTACTGTACAACACCCCATCTCCTGCTGCTGCCCGTATCCTTTGCCAAATGACAGACCTCTTAGCTCCGGCCATTCTCGGGATGGCCTTTAGCCCCACAACCTCCCATCATTCACCTGGCCCATGGAAATCCTGGCATTCTTTGCCAGGAAGTGATAATACACATGGTTCCTTGGCCGTATCTGGCTCCTCACTCTGCCATTTTCTTTGACTTCCTTTCTCCTGTGTTTAGATAGGCACAGACGCCAATGGCTTTAGCAGATGTCCAGTCCAGAGCGGAGGCCTGTCTCCATCTTTTGCCAGCACCCACAATCTCTATAAATGATTTTTCTAGAGTGGAGGTCAGCACACGTTTTCTGTAAAGGGCCAGATAATAAACATTTTCAGCTTTGCGAGGCATATAGTCTCTGTTTTGACTATTCAGTTCTGCCATTGTAGTGAGACAGCAGCCGTGGAAAATATGGAAACCAGCGAGTGTTGTTGTGTTCCAATTAAACTTTATTCAGGACAATAGATCACGGGCTGCATTGCACCCACAAGCTATATAGCCTGCCGACTTCTGTCTCAGAGAATCCCCCATGTAATTTGACACAGGAGCTGGGGCAAGCATCTTATGGAGACGAGAGGAAAAGTCCAGGTCTCTGTACCAAATGGTGGACTCAGGACCCAGATGCTTCTTTTTTCTCTCTTGTCTTCATCCTCCCCTGTGGTGCTCACCCTGAGATTTCTGCTTATATTGACCGCAGAAGAGTGTGGCAGGGGGAGCTTCGGTGAGAGCAGCAGAATGGATTGGAATATCTCCCCTACCACTTGCGACTCCCGAGAATGTAGGGAGTCGAGTCTTCTCTGTCTCAGTTTGAGACCTGAGTCCTGAGGGTAGGAAAAGCCCCTCACTTGACCTCCCGTGACACAACTTATCACCGTGTTTTATGCTGTGGGTCAGTGATTAGAAGAGTGGATGTGATTGAGAACCAGAGAAATCCAGCTGTAGCTCATCAAGGACGGTGCTCATTGACTGTGTCCTAATCTCAGTCTATCACAATCGTGACAAAATTCTAATACTTTCTACTAGAGCACATTGTAGTGTTGCCCAAAATGTTGATTTTTTTTTAACGTAGTCGATGTTCTTTTTGCTTTACTATGATAAAGAGTCTTTCTTTTGTGAGGCATTGAAAGAGCAAATCTCACAAAAAACAAACTGGTATGTGGAAATGAGTTTCAGGATATGTCCTAAGATCCAGGTTCTTCATCTGACTTTATTTTGTGGGATGACAGCAAAAGGTGACAGTTTTAATATTCTGCCATCTCTGCATTTGTCTTGTTTTGTATATATTTTTTACTTTTTTCAAACATTTATTTATTTATTGAGAGGCAAAGAGAGACAGAGTGCGAGTGGGGGAGGGGCAGAGAGAGAAGGAGAGGTAGAATCTGAAACAGGCCCAGAGCCCGTCGCAGGGCTCGAACTCATGAACTGTGAGATCGTGACCCGAGCAGAAGTTAGACGCTTAACGGACTGAGCCACCCAGTCACCCCTTGTTTTATATACTTTAATAATTGCTTTCAGGATGCAGGTACCTCTTGGAAACATGGCTTTTCTCCCAGCCAAATGAATAAATAGTAATTCCCTGCCCCTTGCATTCAGATGACACATTCTGAACTATTCTCAAGTGGGCCTGGGCTTTGAGTCATTTGACCGATGAAAACTGGTTTTAATGTAGAGCGCTTCTCACTGTGTTCGCAGACCCACACATGCCAAGTAAGTGACTCAGGAATTAGAGTAGGGGACAGGTGGGGTCAGAAGGAGGGAAAGTCATGAGAAACGACAAAGAGACTAGAACACCTGGGCATCTGTATTGGCTCAATTTTCTATTGGTTTTAATTATTGGAATTCTGCACAAGGTTTTGTTTAAAAGTGGAGATAATGTACCTTTTTAAGTGTTTACAAACTGTGCTTCTAATGCTTTGGTTTTCGCTGACCTGGTTCCCCCCCCCCCAGTAATCAGCATTGTGTATACATTCCAAAATATACCCCCCTAGGCAATGACTGAGCTGCATCTCATAAATTTTGATATGCTATGTTCTCATTTTTATTCCATTCCAAAATTTTTCTAATTCCGTCGTTGGCCCATGTCTAGTAAGAAATTTTTTGTTTAATTTCTAAATATTTAGATTTTTCAGATAATTTTTTTTTAATGTTTATTTATATTTTAGGGAGGGGGGCTTCAGAGAAAGAGGGAGACAGAGAATCCCATGCAGGCTCAGTGCTGTTAGCACAGAACCTGAGGCAGGGCTTGAACTCACAAACTGTGAGATCATGACCTGAGCTGAAATCAAGAGTCAGACGCTTAACCAACTGAGCCACCCAGGCGCCCTGATATGTTTTGTGTCCTGCCTTCTAACTCAATTCTCTTATGATTCCAGAACATATTCTATAGGATATCAATCCTTATAAATATGTTGAAAATTTTTATGACTCAACACATTATTTATACTGATGTATGTTTCGTGTGCACTTGAGAAGAATATGTATTCTGCTTCTGTTGGTTTTAGTGTTGCATAAATCTCAATTAGGTCAAGGTGATTGATAGAATTGTTTATATTTCCTATATCCTTGCTGATTTCAGTCCACTTATTCTCCTAATTACTGAGAATGGAGTTTTTAAATTTGTAACTATTAATTGTGAAATTCTCGATTTCTTTTTTCTGTCAGTTTTTCATGTATTTTGAAACTGTCTTGCTATGCACGTTACACATTTAGAATTGTTATGTCTTCTTGATTAATTGACGCTTTATCTCTATAAAATATCCCTCTTTATTTTTAGAAATATTTTTTGTTCCAAAATTTATTTTTCCTGATAGTCATAGAGCTGCATTATCTTTCCTATGATTATAGTTTATAGGGTCTATTTTTCATCCTTTAACATTTAAAGTATATCCGTATTTATATTTAAAATGACTTTCTTTTATATAGCGTATCGTTTTGTCTTGCCTCTGGATCCAGTCTGATAATCCTCCTTTTTCACTGACAAGTTAGGCCATGTATACTTAATATAATTATCAATATGCTTGCATTAAAACTTGCTTGTATTTTCTATTTTCCTATCTATTATATGTTCCTTTATTTTCCTGTTTTGCTGCTTCCTTTTGGATTCATAGAGTATTTTTCAGAGTTCCATTTATCGCCTCCATGGCTTACCTTACTTTTCCTTTCCGTAGTTTCTGTAGCTTTAATAGTATGTATCTTTAAGTTCTCATAGTCTATCTCTAAATGCAGCTTACCACTTCTGTATGATGAAAGAACTTCACAGCCAGTGTACTACTTTCTTTCTGCCTGCTCTTCTTGCCGTACATTTTACTTCTATGTATTTCACGATCTCCATAATACATGGTTTTATTGTGGGCTAACCAGTCATCTATCCTTTAAAGATATTTAAAACAAGAAAAAAGTCTCATATTTATCTACATATTTATCATTTTCAATGATCTTCATTCCTTTGTGTGGACTTTCATTTCCACCTGACAATCATTTTCCTTCTGCTTGAAGAACTTTCTTTAATATTCCTTGACGTGCAGGTCTGCTGGAGACAAACGCTCTCAACTTTTGTTTTGCCGTAAAATGTCTATTTTTCCACTTGAACATACAGGATATTTTTGCTGGATATAGGGTTCTGTGTCATCATTTTTTTTCTTCCAGCAATTGCCATTCAATTGTTTTCTGGCTTATTGAGTTCTTATGAGAATGCAGAAGTTATTCTTACCTTTGTTCACCTGTTGGTAATGTGCCGTTTACCCTTGCTGTTTTATGATTTTCTCTTTAGCACTGATTTTCACCAGTTTGGTTTTGATGTCATTATTGTAGTTTTATTTGTGATTTTTCTGCCAGGAAATTTTTTTTAAATATTTATTTATTTTTGAGAGACAGACAGAGACAGAGACCGAGGGCAATGGGGGAAGGGGCAGAAGGAGAGGGAGACACAGAATTTGAAGCAGGCTCCAGGCTCCAAGCTAACAGCACAAAACCCGACACAGGGCTCAAACCCACAAACTGTGAGATCATAACCTGAGCTGAAGTTGGACACTTAACAGACTGAGCCACCTAGGTGCCCCTCTGGCAGGAAATTTTTGAGTTTCTTGGGATCTATGATTATATAATTTCCATAAAATCTGGGGACATTTCAGCCATGTTTCCTTAAATGTTTTGTCTGCTATCCCATCCTTCTTGAACTCTAATTACATGTATGTTTCACTATTTGATATTGTCCCACAAGAAATGAAGATCTGCTTTTATTTTTTACTATTTCATCTTTTTCCTTTGCAGTGCAATTTGGATGGCTTCTACAGTGATGTCTTCCAGATCAGTAATCTTTCTTTCTGCAATATTTAGTTTGTTGTTAAGTGTACTAAATGATTTTTTAAAATTTCAGATATTGTATTTTTCACGTCTAAATTATCCACTTAGTCCTCTGTTAGAGCTTTCATTTCTTTCCCCATAGATTCACTTTTTTCTAAATTGTTGAATATACTTACAATATGAATTTGAATACTAGGTCCATTATTTATGACATTTCTTGGTTTGTTCCTACTGACTAATGATTATTCCAATTTTGAATTACATTTTCCTGCTTCTTGGCATGCCTGTCAATTTTTGATAGGAGTTTTGATAGGATGCTGGACATTATTAACGTTAATTTGATGAGGGCTATTGTCTTCCTTTAAAAAAGTATTGAACTTTGTTTTGGCAGAAAGTTTAATTGCTTGATCTTTCCAAGGCTTGTTTTTTTTTTTAACACTTGTTGTTACAATTCTAGTGTAGCCTTTGTTCCAGGAGTACATTTGTCCTACTACTATGGTATCTGTGGATCTCTCTTCCATACTTAATTTTCCTTGATCTCTTCACTATGACTGAGTGAAAGTCATACTGTCACAACACGAGAATCCTCCACTGCCATATTCTTGACAAAATTTGGGGTGTAACAGGAGAATTTTTAGGCTGAGTGATTGTTTTTATACTTGGACCCTTCCAGATCTCCAAATGCCCTTCTAGCCTATACTGTCATTTAAGGCTTACATGATTTATCCTGGTCTCCTCCCAACCTTTTTATCTAAGGCAGGCTTATTTCTATATCTGCCACCCTCGGGTAAAGATGCTGTTTCAGCCCTTTGATCAGCTGTGAAGGGCTTGTTTTTCTGTTCAGTTCCATTCATCCAGAATGACCCGTGTCTAACACTCTTTGTTCACCCCACAGAGAAATATTATTTGGTTTTTCTGAGTTCTCTTGTGGTTATCATGAGCCGAAGATACATGATCTTCTGCATCCTACTTGAACAGAGGTCTTCAACTTCTTTTTGTTTTGAATTTAATGATGGGTTTTAATCCCTGTCATAGCTGAAGAAGTTACTGCACAAATACAAATTCGTCAAAATGGAGGTCATGCATTGCTGGCTATACTTATATCATTGTAATGTTTTTTTAAATGATTTTTATCTTATTTACCAGTTTATGTAAAGTACTTGTCTTATAACTTAATCTATGTCTCTGCTATGAATCAGTTACCTTGTATGTAGACTGATCTGAACTATACGTGAGACTTACACATGTCTTTGTACGTGTATATTTCTTATCTAACATGACCATACGTACATATGCACGTGCACAAGCACACATATACACACAGGCAAAAATGTGTTTAAAATCTATTGAAACTCCTCAAATGGAAGATCCTTAAGTACGTTTTTTAAAATGCCATATCTGACTAGAGTTGTTGTAGTGGAGATGATACACACATTTTCAGCTATAAAATTACACAGCGATGGAAACATTTCAAAACATCCATTTTCAAGATGTTCTTTCCATTTAACAAATTTCTTTTGAAAAGAAGCAGTTACTTTCTTTGGATAAACAAACTATTTTTTTCCCCAAGGCAGATTAAGTGTGGGTTTTTGTTTTTTTTTTTCTTTATAAAATACTATCTGGCCTGCAGTCTCGCAACAATCTTCACATTGACGGTACTTGTATAATGCTCTCCTCAGTGTGCTCTATACATTGCTTTCACAATGGGCTTACCTAAAATAAACCTAGACCAGCCCCCACTCCATCTCCTATTTAAAAACCTCCATGGAGACTCAGTTGGCTTCCAGATGAGCGCTAAACTCCTTAGCATGCATGAAATCTTTCACAGATATTCAAGGTCATCCCAAACATTCCTAGTTATGTACCATAGCTTCCAGCCTTGTCTTTTTCCCTGGGCGGGGATCATCTTTCAAGCTTCTGTACATTTGCATACACTGTGCTCCTTTGCCCAGAACACTCTTTCTTCTTTCTAAGAAGTTTCTACTCATTCCTTTAAGATATAAGTATAGAGGTCCACTTCTCTGAGGAAATTGTCCCGATTCTCATTAACAGAGCTGACTTCTTCCACCATGGCAACCGCTCTTCCGGCTCTGTTTAGAGTTGTGCAATGCTGTGCTGTAATCATCTGTTGGCAAGACAAGTCTGTTTCCCCCGCGTGACCGTGAGCAGCCTGAGTAAGTGGTCTCACCCACCTTTGATCCTCAGCACTTAAAAAAAGGACTGGGACCAGGTAGAAACTTGACAAATGCTGTCAAATGGACAAATGGAGCAGGCCGATGACGACATACAAAGAAACTATGTCGTAAGATTGTTAAATGTTTCGCTTAAATGTTCCCATTTCCTTTTATGATAGAGCCAGAAAGAAATCAAATGAGATCAGATCATCAAAGATTGGATGGCTCATTTTCCTTCCTGGATTTTTCCAGCAAGAGGAAGATCGCAAGTTCCCGTGTTAGACTGCAGCTGCTTTTGGTTTGAGTAGCTCTGTTTTCAGCAACATGTCTGATTAACTGTTAGAATTCAATAATGAACCGTGAGATGAAGTGATGACTGAGGATTAATTTAAAGAGGCAGTCTTAAGTGAGGAAGAGGTTTTGGAGAGGGGGGCAAAATTCAAAGTATTATTTATGGTCCTATCAGTGGTATAACTAGGAATAATAGATTAAAATTAGGAGAAGAACATTCTCAGAGGAAGATAAGAAAAATTCTCCAGACAGTGAGGCCTACTAGACTGTGAAATAGGCTTTCAAGTAAAGTGATGGAAACACAATCCCCGGAGACATTCTAAATAAAGGGACAATGGACTAGAAAGTACTTTGCAGAGAATTCTGCGTTGATAGCTGGAGCACAAAGGGGACAGGGGAGTGGGATGATGACCAGATGTGGCCCATAGACAGCCTGTGTGCTCTGAGGAGAGGAGGACAGGCTGAGACTCAGAGTCCCGAAAAAGATGTGCTTAGGGGAGAAGCAGGGCACAGTCAGTAATGGCGGGAGAAACACAAGACTCAGAATTAACGTTAACACGGACGGGGATTTTCAGATTAGTAGGAAAGGCCAGTTAGCACCAAACACTGACAATGGAGAAGTTTGGATGGAAAGAGTTGATTGAGATCACAGAAGAGTTTGCTGGATTAGAAGAGTTTACTCTTGGATATAATGGGTAATAGGGAGCTAGAGAGAATTCCTACACCAGAAATTGGCTCTGCGCAATAGAATGCTTGCGGTCGCTACAGTCTTTCTG
Organism: Acinonyx jubatus; assembly: GCF_027475565.1. Taxonomy (NCBI): domain Eukaryota; kingdom Metazoa; phylum Chordata; class Mammalia; order Carnivora; family Felidae; genus Acinonyx; species Acinonyx jubatus. The sequence goes on from NC_069393.1 coordinate 3,657,784, forward strand.
TGGGAGAAGGCGGTGGGGACTGGGACAGGAGCCACTTGTCTCTATAAAAGCCCCGCCTCCGGCCGAGAATGAGGATTTGCTGAACATTTGTTGAGTGAAGGACAGAACGAATGGATAAGCGTTACATCATCAAAGCGCAGCTGCAAAGAAGATGCGTTTTACAGTAGGAGCAGCACACATCAGAAGAGAGAGAAGCCAGAATTGGGGCAGTGGTCTAGAGCCCTGATAGCATATGACGCAGAGTACCAGCTTTCAAACATTTCGCCCAAGTGAAAAATATGTGTTTTGTGGTGACTCAGTCTACACATACCCACACCGGCATGCACATGCCTGTCACAAAACAACGTACAAAATAATATTAAGTATGCTGTGGTGTGAAATTACTTTTTGCATTTTATTGTATCATGATCTGCAGTGTTGGCTGGGAGATTGATTTCATGACCGGCTAATAACGGGTCACAGCCTGTAGTTTGAAAAGCACTGATCTGGAGATAAATAACCAATTAACTACGATCAGATGAAGCCCAAGAAGCAGGATACAGTCTTGAAGAACATAGCAAAGTACAGTTTTTCTTCAAGTGAGAAATTCCCAGAAGCCAACCTGGTCAGACACGGAGGTACAGTCAGTCACATGGAGTGAGGTACTGTTGCCTCACACGAACCATGAAAATTGTCCATTTGAGGGGCACCTGGGTGGCTCAGTCAGTTAAGCAGTTAAGCATTTGACTTCAGCTCAGGTCATGGTCTCGTGGTTCGTGGGTTCGAGCCCCACGTCGGGCTCTGTGCTGACAGCTCAGAGCCTGGAGCCTGTTTCAGATTCTGTGTCTCCCTCTCTCTCTGCCCCTCCCCCACTCATTTCTCTCTTTCTCTCTCTCTCAAAAAATGAATAAACATTAAAAAAAATTTTTTAAAGAATAAAATTGTCCTTTTGAACTTGCGACACTCTTTGTTGGACTTCTGTATCTTTCAGAACACTGACCTCAGGACATTTTTAGGAAATTTATTAAGGGACTCTCGGTGTGGGAATCAGTTAAATGCCCAGTGGATTGTTTTGATCGCTCAGAATAAGGCCAGCATACTGCAGGAATCTCAAAAGAAAAGCTTATTGTGTTTTCTATTTTTGGCAGAAAATATATTGTGAGCCTTCTATTCTGAGACAGAGTTGGACTGAATTCGAGCATTAGACATTAATCACACCACGTTTTCATATTCCAGAGGTTTTTTTTCTCCGTGACCATCTCCTCTTACAATGTTTTGCAATTCCTTGTAGTCCAAATCTCCTGGCTAAATATGTTTCTAAATTGTTCTAGCTTTCTGTTGCTCTCCCCACCGGCAGACACATAGAAAGCTATTTTGCTGTCTTAGCTTCCTAATGGGCCCGTTGATGTAATCCTCCCTTCATTTCTTAATAGGTTTAGAATGCTCCTCCCTGGTATTCATTTCTCTCCTGACACAACAGCAGAAGGGTATCTTACTTCCCTTTATCCCTCTGGCTGACAATAATATCTTCTTTCTCTTTCTTGTCCTTAATTGATGTTGTTTAGACTCATAGAGATCCTTTATCCCTCTTCCTTCCTGGTGTTTTTTTAAGAAACCACCTATGTTCACACCTCATTTGTCTCAGGGCATTCCCTTGTGAAGCTTTCCTGGCAGTTGCTCTGTCCTGTGGAAGCTCTTTTTCCATCTTGGCGCCCCCTCTGGGTCTTAATTATGTGTTTCTGAAAGTTCTACTTTCCTATGGACACGTGGAGGATGGTGCACTAGGGTTTCCATGAATGGATGCACTAGGAGAAAAGACCTTTATGATCCACTGTGTTTGTATTTTAAAAAGAGAAAAACAAAATAATTGTACAAGTCTTGGGAAACAGTATGGGTTTGCTTTCCAGGCTCAGTGGAGACAGATTATCAAATGAGAATCTATCTTTACGAAGCAGATAATGATCATGTTGGATGTTTGTGTGGTAGAGCTGAAAGAGTAGGGGGTTTAGAGGGGATACGCTTGCGTTTTAATACTGGGTCTGCTACTCATTTGTTTGTGGCATTGGGCTGGCTATTTAATGGACTAATGGATTAAGTGAGATAAGTATCCTAAGTACCTAGCACAATGGTTCTCAAACTTCGATGTGTATCTTAATCGCCTAGAAATTAATGAAGAATGCAGAAGCCCGCACGCATTGAGGTAGGATAAGATTCTTTGTATTTTTACCGAGACTCTCGTGTGATTCTCCTACACCCGAGCTTGAGAAACACTGGTCTAACATACTGCAGGCTTTCAACCTCTGTTGCCCTATTTCACACTCAGAATCTTTGAAAAGTGATCTTAAGCATTTTAAAGGGAATTCGTTTTGACTTAAACCTGAGTTTCAAAGGCCAGAGATTTGGAGAGGAACGGTATTATATGAAGATAGATCTATTTTATATCTCCAATCTGTAACCCTAGAACCGAGTTTTGGCCAGATCATTCAGCTAAGGTTTCAGTGCCTGAATGGTAATTGTCATCTCATACATGTTGATAGGAAAGTACCCTCTAGAAATATGTAGCCTTATACATCGCAGATATAACAGAAGAGAGGAACTGAAACCGCATAGTTGTAAGTGATAGGCATAATAGGATTTAAAGTAGACTGTGATTAATTAATGATGTATATTGGAAACCCTAGGGCAACCACTGAAAAATATTTAAAAGAGGCATATAAAGCAAAGCAAAATGGAACAAAATGATTACACAGAAAGATGAAAAGAGGAACAAAAGAACAGATAAAGAAAAGATACGAAGGTGGTAGATTACCAATTTTCAAAACACAACTTTTTCATTTACTCTTGCTTTTCTGTTTTCACTTATGGATTTCTGACCTTGTTTTCTTTTCTTCCTTTTGTTTTCTTTGAGTTAAATTCTCTTCTTTTTCTAGTTTCTAAGCTTGAGGCTTAAATCATTGATTATAGACCTTTTTCTACTTTTTTAAACAGAGCATCATCACTGCTGTAAATTTCCCTGGAAGTTCTTCTAACGCCACACCCCATAAATTGGATGTATTGTGTTTTCAGTCTCTTTCATTTCAAATATTTTTAAATTTCCATTGTGACTTCCTTTTTGGCCATGAAAAGTGTGTCGTTTAATTCGGTTTCTCTCTTACATTCTTTCAACTGGACACAGACCAATGAAAACTGTCTTCAGAAACACTTATTGTTTTCAGTGGCTTTGTTTTAAAATCATGGAGGCTCAAATGACTTATGAGGATTTTTGGTTTGTTTGCTTTTATTTTTCCTCTGTATTATCTATTCTCTGAATAATGGCCTCACTGAATTGCTAAAAATGTAAATATAGAGGTAGAACAGAGGCGAAAGAATACTTGTTAAATGAATACACAAATGAATGAATGAATCCTTTTGGTTCCTAAAACTTTTCAGTGACTTTGCTGCACTTAAAATAAAATCTACGCTTTTTCTTAGGGCCTGTGAGTTTTTGCAAAATCTATCCTTTTCTTAGATCGTCTGTTCCCCTCCCCTTTCCAGCATCATCTTACTCCCTCTGCTTTGTTCATGTGTCTTGTGAAGGGTTTCCTGTCGTGGCACAAATAGATCCATACTCTGTGTAAGACCCAGGCGGTAGACAGAGTGTATTTGTTTACCCTGGCCTAGACCTATCCCCCAGCTCTTCACATAGATACACCATCTTAATAGTTCAACTTAAATGGAACCTCCTCAGAGAGGCCAACCACAGCCATGTCATCCAAAGTACCTTCCCCATTAATTCTATATCATATATGTTGATTTCTCCCTTAATGATGACCAATAAAAGACAATAATCCTTTTATTTTGCATGTTTACCTGTTTATCCTGTTTCCCTGTACTAAAATGTAAGCTCCAGAGAACATGGGCCATGTCTGCCTTGTCATGGATGATAAAGTTGGTAATTATGCTGAGGAAGAGTTATTATTTTTCTTTTTACTTTTTATCATGAAAATTTCAAGCATACATGAAAATGGAGAACAGTACAGTTAACCTCCATACCTATCGCCCAGGGTCAACGTAATTGACATGTGGTCAACCTTGTTTTGTCAATACCACCTTCCCTTTCCCCTAATTGGATAATTTTAAGGCACATTCCAAACACTGTATCATTCCATCCATAAACACATCACAATATATCCCTAGAAATAAGAACACTTTTTAAACATAACCATAACACCATAAAAAATTAACACCTAAAAAATTAACAAAACTTTCTTAATATAATGTAATATTGAGTGAAAGTTCAAATCTTTCTCGATCAAGACTTGGTTTGTTCAAATGAAGATCCAAGCCCACCATTGCGTTGGGGTAATACATAACTGCTTCTCCTCTGTCTTGTGTTTTAATTGCAGTTCATTTGTCAAAGAAACTGCTCATTGATTTTATGGATGGTTCTACATACCGGCCTTGGATGGCTGCATGTTTTTTTATTCCAGGTACTTTTAAAAACTGAGATATAATTCCTGGATCACAGAATACACCCTTTAAAGTGTATAGCTAAGTGAGTTTTAGCATATCTGCAAAGTTGTGCAACCAACACTAATTGCAGAATATTTTAAAAAATTTTTTATGTTTATTTACTTTTGAGAGAGAGAGAGAACAAGTAGGGGAGGGGCAGAGAGAGAGGGAGACAGAGGATCTGAAGCAGGCTCTGCACTATTAGTGCAGAGTCCAATATGGGGATCAAACCCACAGCAGGGAATCATGACCTGAGCCGCAGTCAGACAGACGCTTAGCCGACTGAGCCATCGAGGCACCCAGCAATTCATTCCTCATAATGGCTGAATAATATTTCATTGTATGGATATACCACATGTTTTTACTCATTAATCAATTGATGGACATTTGAGTTGTTTCCATTTGTTAGCTGTGACAAATAATGCTGCTATGAATGCACAGGTGCAAGTATGTGTATGGATGTGTTTTCATTTCTCCAGGGTATATAACTAGGAATGGAATTGCTAGGTCATATGATATTTCTGTGGTTAGCTTTTTTTTTTTTTTTTTTTTTTTGGTAGAGAGTATGAGCAGGGGAGGGGGGGAGAGAGAGAGAGAGAGAGAGAATCTTAAGCAGGAAGCAGCCTCCATGCTTGGCATGGCCTCAATATGGACCTCAATCCCAGGACCCTGGGATCATGACAATAGCCTAAATCAAGAGTTGGACACTCAACTACCTGAGCCACCCAGGCACCCCTGTATGTAACTTTTTGGAACTGTCAAACTGTTTCTAAAGTGGCTGCAACATTTTATTATCCCACCAGCAGTTTATGATAGATCCAATGCCTTCACATCCTCATTAACATTTGTTATTGTCCATCCTTTTAATTATAGTCATCCTAGTGGGTATGAAGCGGTGTATCATTGTCATTTTGATTTGCATTTCCTTAGTCGCTAATAACGTTAGGAATATTTTCATGTCCTTATTGACCATTGGTGTATCTTCTTTGGAGAAATATCCATTCAAATCCTTTGCCTATTTTTAAATTGGGTTGGTTGTCTTTTTGTTGTTGAATTGTAACTGTTTATATGATATATAAGTTCCCTTATGAAATGTGTGATTTGCAAATTTCTGTACTCTGTTGGTTGGCTGTTCACTTTCTTAATGATATCCTTCGAAGTGTAAAAGTTTTAATTTTGATAAGTACAACCTATCCATTGTTTTTCTTTTGTAACTTATGACTTTGGTGTCATATTTATGAAACTGTTACCCAATCCAATATCATGAAAATTCTTATGGTTTCTTCTAAGGGTTTTATAGTTGTGGCTCCTTGCATTTATGGCTATGATCCATTTTGAGCTTTTTGTATGTGTGTATCGTATAAAGAAGACACACAGCTTCTTTCTTTTACATGTGAATATCCAGTTGTCTCAGCACTGTTTGTTGGAAAGATTGGTTTTTTTCCCCATTGACTTATCTTGGCACCATTGTTAAAAATCAATTGACCATCAGTATAAGTTTTTCTTTCTGGATTCTAAGTTCTACTCCATTGATCTGTATGTCTGTCCTTTGTCATTAACATATCTTAGCTGTCGCTTTGTAGTAACTTTGAAATTGGAAAACGTGGGAGCACCTGGGTGGTTCAGTCAGTTAAGCGTCCAATTTCGGCTCAGGTCATGATCTCACGACCCATGAATGAGCCCTGCGTTGGGCTCTGTGCTGACAGTGTGGAGCGTGCCTGGGATTCTCTCTCTCCTTCTCTCTCTGCCCCTCCCCCCCAAAATAAATAAATAAACTTAAAAAAATAAGATAGGACTAGCACCTTATCAAAAAGAAAGAAAGAAAGAAAGAAAGAAAGAAAGAAAGAAAGAAAGAAAGAAAGAAGAAAGAAAGAAAGAAAGAAAGAAAGAAAGAAAGAAAGAAAGAAGAAAGAAAGAAAGAAAGAAAGAAAGAAAGAAAGAAAGAAAGAAAGAAAGGAAGAAAGAAAGAAAGAAATTGGGAAATGAGGATCCTCTGATTTTTTTCTTCTTTTTCAAGAGTCCTTTAAAACTATTCTGGGTGCCTCCTATTTCCATATGAAATTTAGACTCATCTTGTCAGTTTCTGCAAACAAGTCATATTATTTCAAGTTTATGTGCCATTCCCCTCCCCCCCCAAAAAAATTCTGCTTTCATAGAGGAGCAGATTTTCAGATGTCCCGCTTGGCCATTCCTACATCATGCCCCCAAATTCACTTCTGTATGTCATAGCTGGAAGTAACTCCAGAATTTCATCCGGTCTACCTCTATAACTTTATAGGAATACGGCTGAGAAATAGATGTAACTTCTTTCTTCTGAATTTAAAAGTTTTCAACATTTTCTCAACTTAGAAGTCCTTAACAGCAGGGGCTTTTTTCTCGCTCACTGTTTACACATAGATCCTAGTACTGGGTCTGGCACATGTCACATGTGCAGAATAAAGAATGTTGACATGGCTATTTGTCCTTATATTAGTGCACTGATAGCCTGTGCTATGCAGTTTGTAATTCAGTTGGGAGAAGAGAGGGTCCCTGGGGCCAACGCTGGGCTGTGCCTGGGGTTATATTCTGTTGGATACCAGAAAATTGTCAACTATGTGTGGAAATATTACAGACTTTTCAGTTTAGATATGAAATGTTTTTATAATTTTGGAAGGCCTCAGCTTGTACTTAAGTTAGTATAGATTTAGCTCAATTTCTCAATCTTTGAGCTGCCCATCTATAATAATCACTTTATAATAATCACTTCAGGGGCGCCTGGGTGGCTCAGGTGGTGGAGCGTCCGACTTCGGCTCAGGTCACAATCTCACGGTTCGTGGGCTGGAGCCCTGCGTCGGGCTTTGTGCTGATAGCTCAGGGCCTGGAACCTGCTTCGGATTCTGTGTCTTCCTCTCTCCCTGCCCCTCCCCTGCTCGTGCTGTGTCTCTCTGTCTTTCTAAAATGAATAAACGCTAAAAAAAATTACAATAATCATTTACATGATAAGATTGAGAACTTTTACAAGCCTGAAATACATTCTGAAATACATTTTTAGAAATGATAGCGGGAACCGCCTGAGTGGTTCAGTCGATTAAGCGCCAGACTCTTGATGTTGGGTTGGCTCAGGTCACGGTCTCACATGCGATTGAGCCCTGCGTCAGGCTCCCTGTTGACGATGCAGTGCAGAGCCTGCCTGGGATTCTCTCTCTCTCCCTCTCTCTGCCCCTCCCCTGCTCGCTCTCTCTCTCTCTCTCAAAAAAAAAAAAAAAAAAAAGAAACGGTAAAAAATCATAATGGGAAGCTAATTCTTTCGGCATAATTCTTTGATAACTGGTAAGCCATTCACTTGTTTATTCATCTATTTATTTAGCAGATATTTATTGAATACTTAATCATTGAATACGAGGCATTATGCTGAGTACCGGGGACAATGTGACAAAGACAAGCATGGTCTCCTCCCCTCTTAGGAAATAAACAGCAGCTTAAATCCAAGCAGCAAATGAAAATGGAATCCCCAGAGGACCTTATCCACCACCATTCTGGAAACAGATACAAACTGCTGGGCCATCACTAGAATATCTTCTGGCATACAGCACGTTCTTGTGAGAGGCAGAAAACCTTTCCAAATAATTCTCCTATGCTCGGCTTCTATTTCTTGGCCACTTGGTATCATCTCATTTCTCCAAGAATTCTGGTGTGGATTCTCCATCCTTCTCTAGACTCTTTCCATTCTGTCCCTCTTTTCCACTTATTTTGTTCTTTCTCACTCCCTGCAAGAAAAGTGTGCTGACTTGTGTCTTTATTGAAGTGGTTTGTCTCTTAAATGCAGAGGACAGGGTATGACGGAGGAAGATATGGAAAGCACCACCAACGGGATGATACCATTCAGAGACTCCAGGACTTGCCTTACTTATCAATGCCTGATAGTTCATAATTAGCGATTCTTGTCTGCAAAAGGCGTAGATTCTGGCTACAATATAAATATCCCTGGGGAGATAATTGTTTTTTGAGTCTTATAGGTCATTTCTGTATGGCGTTTATTTAAACCTTTTCTGAGAACAGATTTTGGTTGGAAAGATGGAAAAAACATGAGCAGTAGATAACCAAAATTATTAGCAGGAGAGGGCGAGATGGGAGGTTGAAGATGCCACTGTTACAAAAGAGAAAGAAGTCATCTCTTCAAGATGATCTCAACTTACTGTATTTCAAAACCTTATCACTAAGTTCTCTTAAAATGCTCTCTGAAACATGACGTTAACAGTTAAAATTAGCTTTGTGATAAGTACTCAAATTCCACCGAATATAACCCTGGGGATAGAATGACACGGGTTACATGAAAAAATTTGGAACCCCTCATCCATATTCAATATCTCTGATGTATTCCTTCCTGCAAGCCCCTCCCCATTCCAGTCTTGGGGTTGGGAATTCCTGACATTCGGAGTACAGAGCATTGAAGTCAGTGGACTCAACGTCAAGATTAAAGAAAAACATAAAAAAGGATTTTGGAATGCTCAAAGTAGCAGTGAAATTTACAGACAGGTCACTCGCTAAAATATGACATCCCCAGTGTGCACTCTGCCTGCCTTATACGCATGGCTGGGGTGGGGGGGTGGGTTCTGTACGAATATTCCCACGAATATCCCACGAATATGTCCTCAAGAGCACAGCCCAGGTTGTGATATTAATTATTCTCTGGCTTCAGTAGGCCTGTTTGGATCATTTTTTCAATTTTAACTGATTGATTTTAATGACAGATTTTATAATCATATTAAACAATAAGTCTTTTAACATGAAAGAAATGCCTTACATGAACCCGGCGTTTAAATGAATAGCAGTTGTGTGAAATTGTGTGCGATGCCATCCGATATAAAATACGTGGACATAACAATTACAGGCCATCTGTTAAACTGGCATCTTGCTTGTACAGGAATGAAATTTCAATTAAGTTTTATTATCAGGAAGTGTAAATGACAGATCCCACACGAAAGGCCATAGCCAGTAAACTGTCTAAATAAAGAGTGAGATGTCATACAGTTAATGAGTTGCATCAGGTTCCCTGATTACATACTTTGTAAATAATGTGTTGTCGTTCACCAGCTCTTGGAAACGCGTGTTGCTGGTGAGCGTGGCGGTTGTTTTTTAAGTGATGCCCATATGGGAGGTAAATTGAAACAGTTGTGCGACACGGTCCGGAGTCGTCTGGTTACTGTTGATCCACCACTTGAGCTGGAGAGACTGAAGCTAAATCACACGTGAGATAAAAAAAGACGATTAGAAAGGGGAGAAGCGAAAATCCTATCTCGAACGTGACTAAGAAATGGTGATTTGCTGGAAGCCACGCATCCATGGCCTGAAAACCATTCACAACCCGAAGGAACGGATGTCAGGATCCCACCGTGGTTCAGTGTGGTTTCACATCATCCCAGGACGGGGAGATTCTAACACTGTCAGCAAGTGTAGGGACAAGGGTCTGGGTTATCGACAGCAGAACAAGTTGGCGTATAGCTTTTAGCAGTGAAATATGTCTCATAACTCATCAACCAGGGTCCTTGTTTTCTTACCTGTCATCAACATAATATCTATTATTGCTGTGATAGGAAAATAAATAAATAAATAAATCATACCCAAATTCTACATGTTCAAGTAGTAACTTGGAGAGTTGTCAAAAAGAAGTCAAATTTTCATTCCCATAAAGAAGCTAAAAATAACCTCAAGCCATTTCTCTCCAGTGCACTTCTACAAACATATAATTAAGTAGAGCTCAGATTCATCATCGAAGGCATCAGCCACAGCTGGGGACAGTTATTCAGCGTCTTCCAGCACTTTTGCTGAGTAATGTCTGGGTGAGGCAGCAGCCAGAATCCAGCCCTGGACAGGATTTGCCAGAGGCATTTGCAGGCTGGGTGACCTATCTCCTCTGGGCCCGGACACTTCCACATTTCAAGGTTACTGAATGGATATCACATGCCAGAAAGTGAATTCTTCGGTGACCTTTACTGTTAATTCAGCTCTTCTGGCTTTCAATGGAGAGTGGATGGATTCCTGTTGGGTGTTGTTTTTTTTGTTGGTGGTGGTGGTGGTGTGTTTTTGTTTTTTTTTTTTTTGGTATTAACTTTTGAAAAAGAATGGGCAGATGACAGGAACAAAATAAATGAGCTTTTACTTGGATTCAGCCTGTTTAATTCCACCTGTATTTTGGAGGTGGGGTAGAAAAAGGAATATGCTGTATACCTAGTCCTGGGGTTGTGGGGGGCGGGGCACCCAAATAGCAAGCAGGTATCAGGACTGCTGATGAGTTTTGACTTAAATTTTAAGAATTTTTGTTTTATGGGGATGTAATTTACAAACAGTGAAATACACAGATCTTAAGTCTACAGTTCCACCATTTTTGGCAAAAAGATACTCTCATGTAATTCACATCCCTATCAGTATATAGAATGTTTCCATCATACCATAAAATTTTCTTGTGTCCTTTCCCAATCAATCACTATGCTCCCTGCTCCCAACCACTGAACTGATTTTTATCACTGCAGATTCTTTTTTTTCTATCGAAGAACGTTGTATAAATGGAATCATACATTATGTACTCTTTAGTGTATAGCTCTTTTCACGAAGAAGCCTTTTCTTCTGTGAAAGAGGTTTTACAGGGGCGCCTGGGTGGCTCAGTCGGTTAAGTGTCCCACTTCGGCTTAGGTCATGACCTCACAGTTTGTGAGTTCGAGCCCCATGTTGGGCTCTGCTGTCAGTGCAGAACCCACTGAGGATCCTCTGGCCCCCCCTCTCTCTGCACCTCCCCCGCTTGAGCTCTTCCTTTCCCTCTCTCTCTCTCTCTCTCTCTCTCTCTCTCTCAAAAATAAACATTTTTTAAAGAGGTTTGAGAGATTAATCCATATTGCATGTAGTAAAAGCTATTTCTATTACATGTAGTAAATCTATTTCTATTAATGGGCTTTTGCTTTGTTTCTAGTTTGGAGCTATTACAAATAAAGCTGCTATAAACATTCTTGCATGAAATGTTGGAGGACATTTTATTTCTCTTGGATTAATATCTAGGATTCACATTCGCCCCCTTAGAGAATGTAGGTAACTTTCCAGAATCACACATCGAATCAGTACTGGGAATCAAACCCAGATGCATGAGACTCCGAAGCCTGTGATCTTAGCCAATATAGCAACATAAAACTTCTTAGCATAGAGTTCTGCTTCTGGATGGCAGCATGAGGGGCTCTGTGCGCACCCTCCCCAGTGCAACAAGCAAAACTAGTGAAAACTATTTTAAAAATCTAGCCATTTAGGGGTGCCTGGGTGGCTCCGTTGATTAAGCATCCCACTTGGGCTCAGGCCATGATCTCTCGTTTGGTGATTTCGAGCCCTGCATCGGGCTCCATGCTGATAGTGCGGAACTTGCTTGGGATTCTCTCTCCCTCTCTCTCTACCTCTCCCCGACCTGTGTGTGTGCTTTCTGTCTCTCTCTCAAAAAGGAAGGAAGGAAGGAAGGAAGGAAGGAAGGAAGGAAGGGAGGGAGGGAGGGAGGGAGGGAGGGAGGGAGGGAGGGAGGGAGGGAGGGAAAGAAAAGAAAAAGAAAGAAAGAAAGAAAGAAAGAAAGAAAGGGAAAAAGAAAGAAAAATCCAGCCATTTAAAGTCTTTGAAAGTTTTCCCAAGGGAATACAGCAAATGAAGAAACATTTATTCAAGAAAGTCTACTAAAACTCAGCAAGAACAGCAAGAATCTGTGATATTTGTGTATGTAAGTTAATTTATTTTCAGAGAGAGAAAGAGCAGGGAAGGGGAAGAGAGAGAAGGAGAAAGAGAATCCCAAGCAGTCTCTGCACTGTCAACAAACAGTCTGATGTGGGGTTTGATCCCGTGAACCATGAGATTATGACCTGAGCCAAAATCAAGAGTCAGATGCTTAAACAACTGAGCCACCCAGGTGCTCCAAGGATCTGTGATGTTTGAACAATGACCCATCTTTACCTCTCCCCCATGCCCTACTCAGCTCAGTTAGATAGAACTTCTGCTTCAGGTAGGTTGTGGCCAAAAAGGCAGGCCTCCCTCTCTCCTCACAAGGGTTATAGTATTTCACTAGGAGAAGGCTCTTAGCATTCTCCTTTCATCAGACTCCAAGTTGAAGAGGCTACATTCCTGGTGAGTGTGGCCGAGAAGTTGTGGCTGCCTGGCTGCCTTCCCTCACTCAGCCGATCCCCAGGGAATGGCCGCTCTACCACAGGCAGGGCAAGCTAAAAATACCGAGGCCCTGATCATTTCACCCCCACAGTGATAATAAAGAGATTCTCCATCAGCAAGGCAAAGCCAAGAAGACCAGGGTTATCCCCAGCCAGCATGCAGGGTAGTGACTCAGATGTTTTGTCTGCAGGGAGAAGCAATCGATAAGAAGAGAATTCCAAGTTCTCCAGAGGAACTGGCTTGATCTGAGACAGGGCGGGGGGAGGTGGGAAATTCAAATCTCAATGTGGTGTCAAAAACAACAGTTCCTTTAAGATAAACCATGAGCCGGCTAACTTATCAGAGCTAGCATGAAATATATACTTTGCTTCAAGACCTTGGGATGGGTTGTCAGTCGGGGTGGGCAGAATAACAGTGATTTCACCCTTTCAAATCCTAAATTCCCCAGACAACAAAATCTGACTGCCTGTTCAATGCCTTGGCCAAGCTAGAGCACAAATCCTTCATCAACAGGACTATGTGCAGTGGTGTGGAGGGTGCTGTCTAAAGCAAAATCAGAAATGAAAGCAACAGTGCATGAGGAAATCTATCAAATGCTCTAGGGGTCTAAGTTGAAGTGATGACGTCAAGAAAGGAGCAACCCTTGGAGGGATGTCTTTGAGCATCAAGAAGGTGAATTGGAAGAAATATGATCATTTTTTTTTTATTATATGCTGTATGTTGGCCTGAAAATGTAAGTGTGTAATGAGAGCTGTTTCTGATTTGAATCACAGTTGTGTGGCAAAGACTGTATGTGGTATGTTGGACCTTGGCTAATTTGTTCGAAGACCCTTTAATTTTCTTAGGGAAACCAATGAAGGTTTTTAATGTTACGGCTATGGGGCATTAATAGTTCTGAGGAGCTCGGCTCAAACACATTTCTGGAGAACACTAAAATTCCAGGACCAGTGGAATATAAGAAATTATTGAAAACTGGATTTTTTTTTTACTTAATAGTATTCATTTCCAGTCTTTGCTAAGTGAATTTTCCTTCTTCCTTTTTCTTTCCTTCCTCCCTCCCTTCTTCCTTCCTTCCAACCTTCCCCCTTCCTTCCTTTTTTTCCCTCCCTCCCTCCTTTATTTCTTTCCTTCCCTTCTTTCCCTCCTTCCTTCCTTCCCTCATTCCTTCCTTTCTTCCTTCTTTCCTTCCATCCTTCCCCCTTCCTTCCTTCTTTCTTTCCTCCTACCTCCCTCCTTTCCTTTTTTCCTTCCTTCCTTCCTTCCTTCCTTCCTTCCTTCCTTCCTTTCTCAAACATTTCCCCAATATTTGGTAAAGAAAAACAGAATTATGCGATAGTCAACTGCACAGAAATCCTTGAGCCTCAGAGACAGAGAAGGAGGTGTACACAGTGAGTGAGACTGGGGTCTTATGACTTGAATAACAACAGATGGGAGGGAGGACAGTTATCTCTAATTGCAGTTAGCAAGGAGACTTGAGAGGACATCTGGGTTGAGAGCAGGTTATCTCTAGGAACTTTCTTTGCTTCTCTTTAGTGCAGGCAAAAGAATGTTTCTTTCTGTACTTGAGCCTGTTGAGAGTTATGAAAGAGGCCTTTGTGAGGAGAAATACTCCATGGATTAGAGGAAAAAAGCAGTAAGCATGGAAAACCATGAATTAATTTTGGTAAACCATGTTGAAGAGAAATACTTGTGAATGACAGAAAGAGAGTGAGAGAGAGTTCACGCCAAAAAATTTGAACAGTTGTACCCAAAATCCAATGGAATTTACTGAAAAATGCTGAAAGATTGTAATTCCATAATTTTCTGCTTTTGTTCTATTGGGACAGATTTGAGGATTTCGCCAGTATTGTTGGAAATCACTTGTAACGGCATTGGGAGAGGGTCGTTACGCTCTCTTGTGAACGTGGCACTGTGATGTGCTGGGTCAGTGGGCTGCCCCAACACCTGGTCTGTGGCTCTACCGAGAAGTCCTCATTCTGGATGGACGCCCTAACGCAGGGTTTCCAAAACTGCACTGCACATTAGAGTCACCTGGGGACCTTTTACAGCTATCAATGCCTGGGGTCCACTCTACACCAATTAAACAGTATCTTTAGGGATGGGGACCAGGCATAGCTGTTTTCTCAGACCTCTCCAGGTAATTGCGATTTACAGAAAGAGCTGAGAACTGCTACCCTTGGGAGATGCGGGGCCAGCAAATGAAATTACCTGTGGAACTGTCTGTGAAGAAAGAACAGAGATGAGGCCAGTGGGAAAGGGGCCAGAAAAAAAATCAATACAAGAGAACAGGATGTGGTATGTTTTAGACAGAGTAGTCAGAGAATGCTCATCTTTTGTCCAAATGGGAAAGAGAGCTAGATCGTCACTTCTTCTAAAACCCTGAACCCCAGAGACACAGCCAAAGAGCTGGGATACTGTTGGAATTCTCTGAGCACAGGGGGTCCCTAAGAAACTTCAAACCTCAATGAACAATGGGCCCTTTGGACAAAGATCTCAAGAGATTCCTTAAATCCCAAAATCTCTAACAAATCCAAAGGCAAGATGAGCTTTGAAGACCCAGGAATTCTTCACAGGGTAGCAATGTTACCAGGCAGGACAGACCATCTCCCTCCCTCCCTCCCTCCCTCCCTCCCTCCCTCCCTCCCTCCCTCTCTTCCTCCCTCCCTTCCTTCCTCCCTCCCTTCCTTCCTTCCTTCCTTCCTTCCTTCCTTCCTTCCTTCCTTCCTTCCTTCCTTCCTTCCTTTTCTTTCTGTCTTTCTGTCTTTCCTCCTTTCTTTAAATTTACTTATTTATTTTGGGAGAGAGAGAGAGCTCAAGCAGGAAAGAGGCAGAGAGAGAGAGAGAGAGAGAGAAGGATAGAGAGAGAATCCTAAGCAGGTTCCACACTGTCAGCGTGGAGCCTGATGCAGGGCTCTAACTCACAAACTGTGAGATCATGACCTGAGCTGAAATCAAAAGTCTGGCACTTAACCGACTGAGCCACCCAGGTGCCCCCAGACCATGTCCTTGCTGTAGGAAGCAATGCAGTGGGCAGTGCATCCTGCTTCAGCAAGCAAAACTTTCTGGAATAGAATAGATTCCAATGGCTACAATCTTCGAAAGGCACTTGTGAATTCAGCATGACGTAGCAATTAAGGTTGCCAGACAGATCATAGGACATCCAGGTAAATTTTGAAGTTCACATAAACAATGAAAAACTTTCTTAGAATTGCCTTGGACATGCTTATACCAAAAATTAATGTGTTGGGGTTACCAGCAATTCAAATTTAACTGGATGTCCTCTACTTTCATTTGCTAAATCTGCTAACTCTCATTCCCAGTGACTTTATAGTAATATTTTATAAAATGCTGGCCTGGAAAGTGAGAAATGGCTGAGAAATGAAACCAGATCCACCTGGACATTGATGGACAGAGCCAGCTGAAAGCGCTGTGCCGTGATGGTCTGACGGGAAAGACAGTGTCCTTAGGTACGGCCATCAAGGTTCAAAATCGTTTCCAAAAGAGATGCTAGTGTCTCATAATAAGACGCCATAAAAGGAAGGTACTTTGGAGTGTGTTGTGCTAGAAGTTTCCTGGTTCATAGTCAGTACGTAGGACATCTGTCAATAGGCTGTAGGCTGTGGTCCCAGGAGAAGGCCTAACAAGACAAGATCCAACTGGAGACCCAAAACTAGCAGTGGCATGGGATCCTAGATTGGAACCTAAAAGTAAGACTAGGACAGAAGCTTAATTAGTGGTCCTGGGGGACTATGACACCAGGTCAAATTGGCAGCAAGGACAGCTACATATATACAGATCTCTATTATCTGTCTACCTGTCTGTCTATCAATCTATTATCTATTGATCTAGCATCTATCAATCTATTGTGTATGTATGTATCTATTATCTATCTATCCATCTATCTATCTATCTATCATCTATCATCTCCTGAAAATATCACCTTAGCGACTGGCCTAATGCTGTCTGCTCAGACCAAAATTGATTCTGAAAACAAAGCACACTGCTGACTCTGCTGGTGAGGATGGCCTGGCTCCAACCACGGAGGAGAGAATAATTACAGAGACCCACAGCCTAAGCTGGAAGTATCTCTAGAGTTTGTGGGCATCTTCACAAAGCAGCCTGGGTCAAATGTCATGATTCTTACTTGGCAGTTTATACAGTGGCAAATCAGTGCCTTGTGTCTCCTGGCTATGCCCTAAAAGTACAAAAACACCCGGTGACAGCAAGGTGTCTGAAATCCCTGACCACTAAGCTTTGTTGTAATGGTGCTTGGTGAACCACTAGGCAGAGTTGGTGTCTACGTAGGATAGTAGGTGGTTGATTTCATGTAAAGAAGACAGAGGGTAAACTCAAATGTCCAATCAGGAAATGTTCTATTTAGGAATGCCATTCTTCCAAAAAGCCTAATCCTTAATTTATAATTGTTAATACATAAGATTTCTAGTAGCTGAGAATTCTGTGTTCCCCACATTGGATACAGAATCTTGTCATTGGCCAAACGTGTGGAAGTGCTAGACGTATGAATCTCAGAAAGAGTGGAAAGTGGGTTCTAATAACAGCATATGGTTTTTTAAACTTCCAACTGCAGATGTTAAGGAACAACTTCCTTTTTGGCTCTATGAAATGGGGACAGAATGGAGGGTCTGTGATTTGCTATAAGTTCTGTAGGAAAAAAAAAAAGCAGGGCCATGATCATTGAGGAATCAACCATGGGGTCTCCCCACATCTCTATATCCGTGATGCTAACAGGTCATTTGAATACAAATGACTACTTTGAAGTGTCTGCTAAATTAATGACTTGATGTAAAGGTAAAGCAATCAATGTGCTGACTATAGTTTCTATTCAATAAAATGTTCTCTTAGAGGGTATCTGGATTCCATCTAGGTTTAGCTTTGTAACGGAATAGAATAGCATGATCATATTAGCCTTCATCGGCCACTTTTGATACCTTTGACCTCTAATTAGGCAGTTACACGTAAGAGATCCACTTGAGGTATGCTCTAGAAATGGAAGAATTTGTCCTAACACAGTTCTTACCCTTATAAATGCCATGGTTCTGTTCTTTTTATAATTAACAAGCATTAAATGATTGGTTTTTGAAGTTGCATGTTGGGTACAGCACCACTTCCTTGAGTATGAGGTAGCAGAAGGGCTGGGCAGCATGAAGCTGATAACAGGGTTTCTTGGAATCAGGGCAAAAATGACCTTAGAATTAAGAGAAAGCCCTTGAGTTCTCTTGTTCTTTCTCTCACCTCTGTGGGCTAAACCCAAAGACAAAGCTGCAGATTATTTGTACTTCTTTTATATGTGAAGTATCAAAAAGCAAATCCTGGCAACCTCAAAAACCACCTTGTTAGTTTATTGTGAGTATCCATCATCGTATAAACCAATTTAATAGGGGACCATAGTTGCCAAATTGTCTGATCTCCAGATTTTCTCAGCATTTCCCATCTGTTCACACAATAGCCAGAAGATGTTTGCTTTCCTGGATAGAGAATAATGCTTTAAAACTGCCTGAAGGAAACTACTCATCCAAGCTGTTTTAATAAGGTTAAGTATATAAAATATTCATCTCACAGGATATATGCCCATATGCTATCATATCATTAGTCACAGAAATGGACATTTAATTATTCTGGTCTCTAAAGTCCATCTCTATGGTGAGACTGTGCAGGACTTTGTGAATCAGGCTGCCTCATTCATCCATGACAGCATTTTTTTTTTTTTTTTTACCTAGTTGTTGGTTCGCAGTCTTCTCAGAAGATTTCCGGCTATCATCTGAAATTAGCCCCCCTTATTTGGAGGACAGGGAGAGACTGAAGAAACAGGCAGAGCACTCCAGGTTGGTAGGTGACAGTTTTAATAAGCAAAGGGAACTTACAAGGCTTGTCTTGGGCAGCAGCAAGACAAATGGGTCCCCACTCCCACCCGCCGTATCTTAAAAGTTTATATATATACAGAGAGAGAAGCCTTAACTGGGTTCAGAGAGGTATACTGTGCAAGTGTTGTCAATACCACATCACTGTCCCAAGACTGTGTCCTTGGAGCAGCCTCTGGAAGCGAGAAAGGCAAGTGGAAGCCACATTCCAAGGATCGAAGGGGGCGAGGAGCCTTCTGAGTGTCCTAGCCAGCTCATGGGTCAACAGTAGTCATGTCTTTTCCATGACCTTCCCCAACCCTAGCTCACAGGGCTTTCTCCGCGTCATGATAGTCCATTTGCCTCTCCACTTTGTAAATGGTCATTCCTTCTTGTCAACCATCTCAACATATTTGGAGCAACCGCACCCACCCACCCTCCGCCCCCAGCATTCTACGCAGTGGTCTTACCCATCTCCTTGTAGGCTATCACACGTTCTTAAACACTCTTCCTGAACAGTGAAATTCTGTTCTCTTTTCAACAAGAGCCAGAGAGGAAGTTGTTGCTTAAATATCTGCAATAAAAAGACCCTGTTTCCAAACTGTTGATTGGAATTTCACTTACCACTGTTTCTAAACTCAAATGTTCTAGCCCTGCTAGAATATTGGTTGGCCAATATTAAGAAATCACATTCCATGTGGGGGAAAGAAGGCCATAGAGTGATGTTTCTCTCATGTTTTCCTATCAAAAGACATCACTCAGATGTGGTACTTCATGCAGAGAGAATAGGTGGTTGTGTCATTAAGATTACATTTTCCCAGAACAGACTTGTTTGTACTTCCTGTGGGCAGTATTTATAAATTAGCATACATATCAAATAGTACATGTGTATTTCTACTTCACTTATTACTATATACCCATTTGGATACATGTCTATATCTCTATTTATACATATATATGTGTATGTGTATATACATATACATATGTGTGTGTGTGTATGTATATATACACACATACATATATATATCAAAGGATACCTACTGAAATATTGAAGGTATTTCTAAGTGGTATAATTATAGCTGAGTTTTATTTCTTCCTGTTGGTTTTCTTGGTAGTTTCAATTTTTTATTATTTTTTATTATTTTTATTTATTATTTATTTGTTTATTTTTAATTTTTTAACAATTATTTACTCTTGAGAGAGAGAAAGAGAAAGAAAGACAGAGCATGAGCAGGGGAGGGGCAGAGAGAGAGGGAGACACAGAATTTGAAGCAGGCTCCAGGCTCTGAGCTGTCAGCACAGGGCCTGATGTGGGGCTCAGACTCATGAACCAAGAGATCATGACCTGAGCCAAAGTCAGACACTTAACCAACTGAGCCACGAGGTGCCCCTCAAATTTTTTGTTAATGTTTTTTTTTATTATTTATTTTTGAGACAGACAGAGACAGAGCATGAGCAGGGGAGGGGCAGAGAAAGAGGGAGACACAGAATCCAAAGCCGGCTCCGGGCTCTGAGCTGTCAGCACAGAGCCTGACACGGGACTCGAACCCACAGACTGTGAGATCATGACCTGAGTCAAAGTCGGATGCTCAACCGAGTGAGCCACCCAGGCACCCCGCCCCTCAAATTTTTAAATCAAGAATGTGCTTTACTCCTATAATCATTTTTAAAATGTGAAAACAGCTGTTTGCCCGCTGTAAGCAGGATCTACACGTGAGCATAAATGATGTGCCTATCCCAATGCTAAAAGCCGTGGGCATCCGCAGATAGCCTCACGATGCACCGATGTGTTCATTTGTACCACGTCGCTGCTGCCCTGAAGAGCGTGTCAAGCGCTACAGAATGCTCTTGGGGTCAGATGGGACAATTGCAATCTTCCACTTTGATTTCCTGAGAAAATAGGTGGGCAGGAATATAATAAAAAAGAGAGTAGAAAGAGACTAATGTTTAGTAAGTGCCTGTTTATGGCCTAGGTATTGGATGTGTGTGTTGTCTCATTTCGTCTTCAGAATCTGGTATCGCTCCTATTTTGCAGATAAGGAGGTGGACACACAGTTGCTTGTGATGGCACACTAACTCCGGCAGACCTGGGGCTTGAACTTAGTTTAAAAATTGCAGCTCCGTGCACTCCACCCCATTGCATTATTTCTCAATTTCTGGAGAAAATAAGGCAGACTGATGTGACACAGACAACCTGTCAGTCACCTGTAACTACTGTTTTCTAGGGCTCTCCTATTGTGATTTCTCTTGACAGTGGGGCATAAATGGCCCCCAAAAGTCCTTATAAGGCCATGCCTTCATTACCCTTTTATTTTTTTATTTTTTTTATTTTTTTTTAAATTTTTTTAACATTTATTTATTTTTGAGACAGAGAGAGAGAGCATGAACAGGGGAGGGTCAGAGGAAGAGGGAGACATAGAATCTGAAACAGGCTCCAGGCTCTGAGCTGTCAGCACAGAGCCTGACGCGGGGCTCGAACCCACAGACCGCGAGATCATGACCTGAGCCGAAGTCGGACGCTTAACCGACTGAGCCACCCAGGCGCCCCTCATTACCCTTTTAGTTGCAAACCTCCCCAGTTAATAAAATCCTTTTGGACTTTTTATAAAACCGCTGTGCATGTAATATTGAGGTCAAAAGTATGCCGTTGTAGAGTTATGTATGTTAACTAGCTCCCTACCAAAGTAAAAATAACCATTTGAGGCAAGTCAAAAACCTTGGCTTGAAACCATGGACAGATTCTCTAATTCTTTCCTGATACTGATGGACCGTAAGTGGGATGGATAAGAAGGGGACAAAGCTTTGACCCACTTTCCAGTTGACCAACTTGTTTTGATCCGATGCTCACTGATGTGAAGCGGGACTTGGGAGGTTCCTCCCACCCCCCACCCCTCCGCCACCAAAGGCTGGTCCAGCCTCCCGTGCGGCCACCATGGAGCCCCGCTAGTGATGGAGGTGGTGGCACATCGTGGGAACCGGCCACAGGAGTGGAAACCCTTCCTTTTATCGACCTGCAACCTAATTCTTACAACCACCACTATAACAGGACAGAAGACAGCTCTTCAAATGTTTGAAAACTGGAACTGGGTCTTCCTCTAATATTGTCTCTTGTCCAGGTTAAACTGGGAGCTTCTTTAAACCCACCTATGCCTAACGTTATTGAGTGTCCACAATGTGCTCCGCTCGTCTCAGTCCTTCTCAGTCTCACCTCCTGGCTACTTCGAATTTAATCAGCGGGGCGCCTGGGTGGCTCAGTCGGCTAAGTGTCCGACTTCAGCTCATGTCATGATCTCACGGTTTGTGGGTTTGAGCCCCACATTGGGCTCTGTGCTGACAGCTCAGAGCCTGGAGCCTGCC
This sequence comes from Acinonyx jubatus, assembly GCF_027475565.1. Taxonomy (NCBI): domain Eukaryota; kingdom Metazoa; phylum Chordata; class Mammalia; order Carnivora; family Felidae; genus Acinonyx; species Acinonyx jubatus. The sequence goes on from NC_069393.1 coordinate 3,679,632, forward strand.
TCAGGTTCTGTGTCTCCCTCTCTGCCCCTCCCCTGCTCACACTCTGTGTCTCTCTCGAGATTAAATAAACATGAAAAAAAAAAAAAGAATTTAATCAGCATTTTAATGCATGCTGCCTAGTCTAGAGTTAACCAAGGAAAAGGGGTTGATCTCACCTGCCTCCCCTTCAGTCTTACCTGCAGATAATCACTTCGGTCTGTAGCCTTCGGTGACTTTATGTATGTAAGTCTGTCCCGATTTCTGTCTTCATCTCAGTCTCTGTCTTCTCTTCAGTGTAAGTTCTCTCATCAGGCACGGCATAAACCACCTAGTTCATTCCAGCTTGTTTTGTGTCTTTCAGTAAGATTTTATAGTTTATTCCATCCTTGGGCAAGACCTTCGACTTCTTTGATCCACAGGTTTTACGTATACGTACATGAAACTCAAGATTCCCCAGAATTCCAAAATTGCTATGACATTTGAAAGAGTTAAATGTGTTCTTCAGATCATTTACAGAGGCTCTCTTGTTCAGCAGGAGACTTTAAAATGCTCCCTACCTTCAAACCAAAATGCCTTTCTAAATACGTACAATTTTGGGGGGAACCCTTTCTCCATGTCAGACTGCTCCGGTTTGTAAAATCTCATTGAGAATGAACTTTATTTATTTCTAAGTAAGCGCGGTGTCTGAACAATACTTAAGTATTACTTCCTTGCTTCCAGTCTCTGTCTGATGTGCAAAGTTTCAATGCTCTTGGCCTACAGCTGAGCCTCCGTGTGGGATTTCTGATCGTGGACGCTCATGACTTTTTATGATCGTTACTGGGCATCAGGAGGCAGAGTGGTGATGTAAAAGTTGAAATCCATTCCCCTCCTCTTGGGCTTTTAAAATCCATTAGACTGGGGAGCCTGGGTGGCTCAGTCGGTTAAGGGTACGACTTCGGCTCAGGTCATGATCTCACGGTTGGAGTCACGATCTCTCAGTTTGTGGGCTCGAGCCCCGTGTCAGGCTCTGTGCTGACAGCTCAGAGCCTGGAACCTGCTTCGGATTCTGTATCTCCCTGCCCCTCTCCTGTTCTCACTCTGTCTCTCTCTCTCTCTCTCAAAAATAAAGAAAACATTAAAAAAAAAATAAAATAAATGGTCTTCCAAGTTTCTGTTCAGTTCTGACATTCTAGACTCTAATCTTTAGAACAGTGTTTCTCAGACTATCTCCGTTGGAATCACATGGTAAAATACTTATAAAAATGCGCATTCCTGGGTCCCCCCCAAAATCTGAATCAGAATCTCTGGGGATGAACTCCTGCAGGCATTGTCTATACCTGCTATGAGGCTGAATACACTACTTCGTACACTTTGCCACATAGGACCACATATGCAGTCCCTCCTGGTCTCCACCTTTACTCTGGTGGAACAGATCAGGCTCCAGCACCTTCTCCCACTCATGTTGTTAGCAAGCGCTTGCCACTATCCTGGGCTGTGAGCAACGATGCACACAACTCACCCAGAGTGTGCCAGCGTCACTCACGTTACATTTTAAAAATGAGCCGCTATGGCTAAGCCCACCATTGTTTATTTTGGCAAGGACGAGAAGAGCAGCAACCCACAAATATTTTGCCCTTCATGTGGCTTCGTGCGGTGTTGCAGCTGTTGCCTCATCCAGTCAAAGTGCCAGGCCTGAGGGTAAACAGACACTTAATTGGGTTAGGGTGAGCTCCAAAAACTTGCAAGCAGGCAGAGCAATAATGGCCACCATGGTTCCTCAGTAGTGCTCTGTGTGTGCTAAGAGATGCTTATCCCAAAGCTGGGAGCGCTGTGCTTTTTTTCCTCCCCCGTGCCCCCTCTTTGGGTTGTTGTGTTCCAAGTCTATGACCTGGTAGGGTATTTAATCACAAGGGATGCGAGGGGCACCGTTTTCCTTCAACCGTGCAATAGGAGTCGATGTGCCACGAAGCTTCCGGAATTTAGTGTTGGTCTTTGGATTAGAGTCTCAGCACGGGACACGTTTCAACAACCCTTGGTACCAATGGCAGGGGCATGTTAGCAGAAGAAAAGAGTACAACCCTGGCCCGGCAGAACAGTTACGACAAACGTGTGCCAAATCAAACAGAAATGCAGTCTTCCGAGGAACACTCATGATTGGTCGGTCAGCCCAGGCCCAGGGGAGCTATTGTGGACATTTTCAATATGTTTCACTATATAGTTTCTGGTTATTGTTGTTCCAAACGACTGCCTTCTGCTACCCATGGGCAAGAATGGCAGATGGTTGAGCTGGAGCGCAGTGAGCATCTCTAGGTTTCTGAGAGTGGCCGGTGCAAAGCGCTTCTGTCCTTCACCTCAGCCAGGATGAGGGAAGCCGTGTTCCTGTGAGGACCAGAGGAAATTAGATCCAAATACAGGTACGGGCACACATTCATCCATTTTAGACTCCATTCATTTGGCTAGGTCCATCGCCTCGTGCCATTTTCTGTCTTGAGAGTTTACACTTTTTTTTAAAACCCATGGTGTTGTGCCAGTCTTGTGGTATGTCAGCTTGGCTAGGCTAAACTACATTTCCCGAATCCCCTTTGTAGGATGTGGGAAGGTGGAGTCATAGGAGACGCTCTCTCATGACAGGTGGAGAAGGGGAGCAGCAAGCATTGTGTCGCGTAGCCACACCCTCTCACAGGTGTTCAACCAGACAGGCTTCTAGGTGCTGCCGTGAAGGGACTTTGCAGATGTAATGCAAGTCTTTAATCTATTGACCTTCGGTTAGGGAGATTATCTTAGATGGGCCTTACTTAATCAGGTGAAGGTTCTTAAAAGGGAACTTGGGTCTTCCCTGGAGAGAAAAAGAGAGAGAGAGAGAAAGAGAGAGATTCCTCCTCCCTTTGGATAACAGTTTCAGCCCATGGCTGTGGGGTTCCAGCTGCTTCTGATGTCCTCCTGATGCCTTGTCCTGACAGACTGGATTTGCTTACCAGCCCCAACAATTGCAGTAGCCAGTTCCTTGTAAGCGAGCCAGAGATCCATCTGTCTGTGGGTCCAACCATAATCTATCTATCGCCCATCTCTCCTACTGGTTCTGCCTCTGGTAAATGGTGTCTAATACAGATGTCATTTCCTTAAGGTCAAGAATGATGCCTCTCTTTTTAAACCCAGCATAGCACAGTACTCTGTAAATACAGGGCATGGTAAAGATTTACTCTGAGATTTTTTTATTTGGTGTAGTTACCCTGTGATCTATTCACCAGATACATATCTACTTGATAACTCTCTGAGATTGTTTCAATTTATCTGTATTTATTGAGCGCCTGATAAAGGGAATAGGGGTGTGTGTGTGTGTGTGTGTGTGTGTGTGTGTGTATTGGGCACACATCTATACACTAGACCAGAGATAAAACTGGATTCAGTTTTAGGACCTCTTCCAGATTAAAGCAGATCCCAAGGCCTTCCCAGTTCAATCGCAAGCTCAGTTTTATTTATTTTTAAAAAAATTTTTTTTAATGTTTATTTATTTTTGAGAGAGAGAGAGCACGAGTGGGGGAGAAGCAGAGAGAGAGGGAGACACAGAATCCAAAGCAGACTTCAGGCTCTGTCAGCACAGAGCCTGATGCGGGGCTCGAACTCACAAACTGTGAGATCATGACCTGAGCTAAAGTCGGACACCTAATCGACTGAGCCACCCAGGCGCCCCGTCAAACTCAGTTTTAGGGAAGGCGACAGTAACACAGAATTGAGGTTGCTTGGCCTGGTACACTGTTATTCATCTGGTGTTCAATTTATCAGTCACTCGGTCTTCCAGTCATTGTGGCACAAAATGCACACCTATCCATGCAGAAATATTCGTTGAATTCAATAGATCTTGGGATATTTGATCTACTCGGTCTATCACCTATCACTAGTACAACAGATACCCCAGTCTACTTGCAAGTGAAGGAATGATATCACTTATTTCAAAATAAGAGGGGATCTTTTCGGTCAGCAATGGATTCTGAGTAATCACTTCTACGGGCAGAAATTCCGTCCACTGGATTTGAAGAAGGAAGCCTACGGTTAAGGGGAAAGCTGACAAAATGTCCAGGCAGTCATCCAGGCCTATCTCGGCAGAACGGGCCATCATCCCTAGAATGGCACTCTGCAGGACTGGGTGGCCTTTGAGCCTCTGAGAAAATACCCACACTTTGAAGCTTGCCACTGGAGGGAAAGTCCGTGTGTCATTTCCCCAGATAAGTAGAGAAAGGGCTCTCTTCAATGACGGCTGACCGCACGCAGGGCCACTGTTTCTACACCAATGAGATGATGTGGGCAGCAGGTTTTAACCTCTTACGAACAAAAGTGAGGTACAGAAACAGACTTGGATTAACACCCGCAGCAAGCCGATTGCTGTTTTCAGATCTGATTTGCCTAACACGTTAAATATCATGATGTCACTGCTGGCCTCCAGTCTTAAGCCAGAGATCCCAGTTAACACGGCCTACTAAGCTAGTTTCCTACCGTGATGTGATCTTTGAAATGAATTTTTAATGATTATTTTTACAAACCGTCTACAGATGTTCAGCTTATCACCTCGGCCCCTTAGCTGGGCAGTTCCTAAACTGGGATCATCACGCTGCTGCCATTGTTGCTGTTTTGCTAGAGGAGAGAGTGTCTTCTTCTAGAAGACCAACCAGAGATCATTTCAACAACAAAAAATTCTTTTGCCTCTGAGTGCAAAGTTTTATTTTTGCTTCCTTCCTCCTCCCCTACCTTAAGCAAAAATCATTAAATATGCAGATAAGACCGCCTCCTCCCTTCGACATTCATAGCTGACTCCTCAAATCATTTCTCTGCAGACTTGAGGGAGTTAGCCCCTGCCTACTGGGGCACCTCCCTGGGCCATTACTCTGGAAGCAGGACCCTGTTCCATTGAGGGAGGGGGTTTCTAAGCTCAGGAGGCGGGCTGTGGCTCTGTGGCATGGCTCTCTACAGATACAGGGGGAGGGGGAGATGGCTGGTGATGGCATCCCCAGACTGTGAACAGGGTTCCTTCATTTGCTGGCTCTTTTTGTCCTTTGATGCTATCGAAGGCATGGAAGGGTGAACGGCAGGTGCACTCTGGGGCTGTGGGTGTATTCCCAGTCGCCCTGGGAGAAAACAGCACAATGGGAGGGAGCTGCCACTTGGTCTCCCAAGCCCACCACAGTGACCCTTTCTGAAAACCAGCAGATGTCTGTGGACAAGATTTAAAGTGTTAAGGTGCCAACATTACAATTTAGGGGTTGGGGAGGGTAGAAATTACACTAGCAGCTTGTGGAGTTTAATCTATAGCATAGAAATGGGAAGGCTGTGGGCTAGAGGTGACCCATGGTTATATATTTTGGTTTTCCCCCACAAGGTTAGACCACATTGTGTTTTTTATTGTTTTTATATTTTTTTTAATGTTTATTCATTTTCTGAGAGAGAGACAGACAGACAGAGTGCAAGTGGAGGAGGGGCAGAAAGAGAGGGAGACACAGAATCCCAAACAGGCTCCAGGCTCCGAGCTGTCAGCACAGGGCCTGACGTGGGGCTTGAACCCACGAACCGTGAGATCATGACCTGAGCCGAAGTCGGATGCTTAACCGACTGAGCCACCCAGAAACCCCTGACCGGATGTGTTTAATATGCAAACAGAGAATGGTGAAACAGCACAACTTAAGGAGCTTTTATGAAACAGATTTGACAATTCTGCCCACTTCTATTACCTCTCTGGCCTTGCTGGTATTTGAGTTTGTGAACCAATCGTTTCATGAGTTTGGAGGACTTTCTGAGCTGTCAGGGGGGCAGGGCAAGTTTCTGGGCTCATAGTAAAAGGGCTTCTGGAATTGAGAAAGGGGTTGGGTGACCCACTGCCCTGGATCGGAGGGGTTTCCCAAGATGAGGAATTTTCAGTGCTAAAATCAGGGAGGTTTCTAGTGACTTGGAATGGTTGGTCACCGCAGGAGTGGGCCTCACACGGTTTCACCAAATGAACCCTGCCTTCGTGGCACCATCACCCAGAAACAACACTGGGTAGCTGTCCCTTTGACTCTCCTGAGCCGAAAAATGCCTGCTTCCCTGGACCCCAGGACCTAATTCATGCCTGAGGATATACACAAATGATACAGCTGGACCTCCTTCCCTCTGTGTGCCTGGAACAGACCTCGCCATGGCGATAGGTGTGGGGTTCCCTTGAGAAACTATCACATTGCTGGTCAGTTCCGTTTGCTTCTAGCTCAGACCTCACTCCGGTCCCTGCCTGAGATGGAGAAAAAGAAGGACCGAGAGCCCTTGGATGGGCACCTGGGATCCGGAAGGACAGCAATGACACAAAACAAAGTTGCGCGGCCTGTTATTCATCTGGCTTCCAGTTTACCAGTCACTGTGCCTGGATGTGCCCTGAAGTCACCTTTAAGAGAAAATGATCAGTTATCTTTGCCAGAAGAAGATCTGTAGCATCCTCTTTCCAGGGTCCTTTTCTCTCTGCAGGCTGGATGTCCACCCCCCCCCCCAACTCCCTCCTGCCAATCCCTGCCCTTCCCCATCTCAGCACAACACTGACCCCCACTCCCTCCCCACCCCCGCAAGAGATTCTTTTCTTGTCTGTCTCCACCTGACTCCGGTCACCGCCATCCGTCTTTGGTCCCCTGGGCCCCCCACATCCCAACGACCCAGCTCTGTATGCACATGTGATTCAGATTTCACTCATTTGGAATTCCTGATAATCCCATCTGGGCCGAGATGAGTTTGATCGTGGCTTATGTTTTATGAAAAAAGGTTTTCACAAAACAAATGAATACTGACAACAAAATTACACGGATGTTTAGTTTAATAAAGAGGACAATCTGCCAAAATGCTATCTGCGCTTTGGGGCCTAGTTCAAGTCCCTCAACAGATGTAGTGGCTGGCGTACCATATACGTGGACCTCTTCTCCTCTTTCCTCCCTCGCCATCTCCCCGGGCCGCCCCCCTGACCTGCCTCCTCTGACCCTCACGACACTTTGGTGCCTGCGGCATTTTTTTAGCCCACACCTGGAGTTCTCTCGTCAATTCTCTTTACCTGTGCGCGTGAACCAGACTGCCCTGGCGGCCATTTCACATGTCCTGGCCTCACCTTTCTCAAAGGGCCGTTGGCCACCTTTCTGACCGGTCACCATGAGGCGATCAGCTCTGTGTGTGCTCTGACCAGCTCCAACGCACAGTCCGCGGCGCCTCATCCGTGCCCAGGCCCCACATCTCGCTCCCGCTTGATGCTATACCGTGGATGCTCCAGGACCCTGAAGCGTGAGACACTTAACACCCGTGGGCAAATTATGACCCATAGGACGCAAGCACTAACGCATAAATTCTCCCTTCCTCTCCTTTGGAGCGACTGTCCCGAGACAGTGTATTCTTACAGCCTCTGTTGGCCCCACGGGGCCATCTGGTCAGTGGTAGTTGGTTGGTAACACATCCTGGTACGGCTCCCCATCCTTCCCTGCCCTAGTCCCCTTTCCCATCTTTCCTGCTTCCCTGGGAGTGTGACGCCTAATGAAACAGTTGCTTGTGAACTTTGGCCTCAGGCACCGTTTTCTGAAGAACCAGGCCAAGAACCAGACCATATATGTGTCTTCTTGCCCGATCCCTCACATCCTACCTACCCTGCCTTGGACCATCTCAGAATAAGCCAAGATGGAAACTGGGATATGCGTCCCAGGCTCCAGTAAGGGGGCAACAGGTTGAGTCTTGCTGTGGTTTTAGTTCAGGAGGAGGAACCATGGGCACGGGGCAGCGAGTTCAGGGATTGAGTATGGTGTTGGCGGGCTCTTCCACAGGTTATCCGTCGTTTTCTTTGCTTTCGCTTTCTTTCTTGATGCAAAACGACCATTTCTTCACTGTTGCCGAGTAAATGCAGCACGTGACTATTATTTCCCAATGTAGGCTGCATTGTTCGTGCCCTTTCCCTTTTTTCTATAAGAGCTGGATGTTTGCGAAGTGTAGGGTCCTGGTAACATCAGCCGAGCACCTGCTCCGAGACGCCAGTCCAGCACCTCACCCTTAGGCTTTCGAGTTACCTGAGACACACACCATCTTTTCTTTTCCTCAAGCCAAGCAGGTTTTCTAGCACCTGCAACTGAAAGAATCTTAACTGTCGCCCAGAATCTGTGGCAACGTTTCACCGCTGCTCAGTAAACTTGAAAGCAGTAACATGCTCCCTTTACAATATTGATGAATTCCCATTATCCAAGTAAGATAGACCTCAGCTAGTCGAAAAGTGATTTTGCACTTACTAAATTACCTTATAAAATAACGATTTTTGCCACACGCCCTGTCCCTGTCACATGCATATGTTTGTAACTTAGAGGATGTGAATTGTTAGAAGTGGAGGACTTGTCCCTTCCTCCTTGGAAGTCCCCAAGGCCTGCGGTCTCAGGCTCTGTGTCATGAGCACTCAGGGAACAGCGCTGACTCATCATGGGGAGACTCTAACATGGTTCTAGAACAGTCCAGGGGAGTTGGCCCTGATGTCTAAGGACCCAGGTTAGAGCAAGTTAGAGGAGACATGGGGTTTCCACACACAGACTCCACTCAACCTCTGAGAGTCAGGGGCTTACTGGTCAAATGAAAGCTAGAAATTGTTTTTGGGTTAATCCCAACACACCTCCTCCAAATCCAACCGCGGATCTGAGAAAAGATCTTCTCTCTGGAGAAGCCAGAGAACACACGGGGGTGGTGGGGTCATGTTTGTGTCGAGGGTGGCCCTGAGCCTCGCCCACAGTGCCGCCTGCGCTGGGGTGTGGAGGCATCTCCTGAGGACGTGCCCAACCCCCCTGCCCAGGGAGAGGAGGCCTGCGGGCCCACCACACCGCTGCTGCCCAGCCTCTGGGACACTTAAGAGGAGTCTGGGTGTCGTCAGCAAAACGACAAACACTTGGGTCACAGTTTCAGTTCTGAGAACAAAGCCCAGCGCGGGGCTCAAAATCATGAGCTGCGAGATCATGACCCGAGCCGAAGTCAGACACTTAACCGACGGAGCCACCCAGGGGCCCCTACCAACTCTTAATCGTGGATTTGTTTTGTGGTAAAATACAGAGAGCATAGGGGCGCCTGGGAGGCTCCGTCGGTTGAGCATCCGACTTTGGCTCAGGTCATGATCTCATGGTTCATGAGTTTGGGCCCCGCATCAGGCTGTGTGCTGACTGCTCAGAGCCTGGAGCCTGCTTCGGATTCTGTGTCTCCTTCTCTCCCTGCCCCTCCCCAACTTGTGCTCTGTCTTTCTCTCTCTCTCTCTCAAAACTAAAATCAGGGGCGCCTGGGTGGCTCAGTCGGTTGAGCAGCCGACTTCGGCTCAGGTCACGATCTCGCGGTCCGTGAGTTCAAGCCCCGAGTCGGGCTCTGTGCTGACAGCTCGGAGCCTGGAGCCTGTTTCGGATTCTGTGTCTCCCTCTCTCTGACCCTCCCCCATTCATGCTCTCTCTCTCTCTCAAAAATAAATAAACGTTAAAAAAATTAAAAAAAAAAAAACTAAAATCAACATTAAAAAATTTTTTTTCATAAAAAGATACATGGAGCATAAAGTTTGCCATCTTAACTGTTTTTAAATGTATAGTTCAGCAGTACGAAGCACGTTCACATTGCTATGCAACCCTCACCATCATCCATTTCTAGAACCTTCTCATCTTCCCAAACTTAAGCCATCTACCCACGAAACATGAACTCTCCTTTCCTCCCTTCCCCAGTTCCGGCCACCACCATTCTGCTCTCTGGCTCTCTGAATTTGACCCCTCCAAGTACCTCAGATGAGTGGAATCATTCAGCATCTGTCCTTCGGTGACTGGCTTATTTCACTTAGCCTCATGTCTTCCAGGGTCGTCCATATTGTGGCAAGTATGAGGATTCCCTTCCTTCTTTAAGGCTGAATATTTAATAGAACTTTAAAGCATACAACTCTCAAGAATGTTCCTCCATTTGCTAAGAGGACAAGCAGCTGAAAGCCAGTGGGTTTTCAGCTCTGCCGAGGGCTGACCGAGACCCCTCGGAGCCACCGCCTGGGTGATGACAAGGCTCCCTGGGGGAGGACGGGGCTGCAGGACCTCCATTCCCCCACCCAGAATGGCTCTGCCTCCCTCATCCAGCACTGGGCTTCTGTGTACGATTTCACTGGGGGCAAAAAGGGTTCTGTTGCCAAAAATAGCTTGAAAATCCCTAGGGTCCCCTCCCTCTTAGCCTTTTCCATTCTACATTTCTCTCCCCAGCTAATCTTTACTGAGTAAAGGTCAAGGCTTCCACCTCACCCTGGCTCTTTAAGAAGAAGTCGAGGATCGCTTCTCGTTCAAACCTCACCAAGGATGCCAAGAATGATCCCAAGTCTCTCCCGGTTCAGATGGGCGGGTGTTCACTGGCACAGGGAAGGATGCATACGCAGCTCTGAGCACACATTCCACGAAAGAAATCATTCTGGGGGAGCCTAGGTGGCCCAGTCGGCATCTGACTCTCGGTTTCGGCTCCCATCATGAACTTGTGACTCGTGGTTCGAGCCCTGCATCGGGCTCCGTGCCGCTGTGCAGAGCCTGCTTGGGGTTCTCTCTCTCCCTTTCTCTCTGCCCCTCCCCAGCTCATGCTCCCACTCTCTCTCTCTCAAAATAAATATATAAACTTAAAAAAAAAAAAAAAGAAGTTATTCTGGGATCTGTTGCTATGAGATCTGTTCAGTGAACTTGAAAACTGACTTTCACATGCTGCAATTGAACTTAGTGCTTTCCCTCCCAATCCCTACCTGGATCCCTCTCATGCCAGGAAGAAAACCAGAGGTCGTAATAATTTTAAATAGAAACGCCACTCCCTGAATTCCAGGCTCTCTGGATCACACCCAGATTTATGTCTCCCTTTGTAGACCTACAGGCTTCGCCACCAGACTCCTTCCTATTCTTCCAAACACACCCTAAGCTTTCCTACTTTTGTTCACTTGCTAAACCCCTTTTCTCCATCTGGAAAGGGTTTTCTCTCAACATCTGCCTGCCACAGGCTGCACCAAAGACCTTAGGTGATGTTTGCCATCCGGAAAGTCAACTCTGCTCAGGTCCCGAAGCATGAGAGCCAAACCTCATGCTTTCACGAAAAGCCCCTCCTAATCAGCAGTGTTGGGGCACCTGGAAACAGTCATCATCCTCTCTGCCCAGGGTCTGGTGAGCCCTAGGGAAAGATACGGCACGTTGGGTTCCCAATGGGGATCAGACTGCAGTTTGCTGAGTCTACATAATCTGGGGTAACCGGTCTCCAAACTGGCTTTTTGGTGCAGATTCAAGGTAGCTAGATCCCCCTCTCTAGCCCTTACAGGGACGCGCATCATGCTATCAGAAACTGATGACAGGGGGGTTGTCGGATTTGGCCCCAACACCTAGTTTCTGCTAGTCACTTTCCTTTGTGCTCTGACAAAACCCACTGCTGAGCCACTCACCCTACTGGTCCCGGGAAGCAATTGCCATAAACTCTAAAGATCTGCCCATTACAAGACCATTATGCTATCTTAATTCCACAGAATACCTTAACCAAGATAGCTCAGTGTGTCAATGTTTCTCTAATGAATGAAGGAATATGAGGGCCTCAACCACAGTCAAGATGGAACCTTCTTCAGGGTGCCTGGGTGGCTCAGTTGGTTAGGGGTCCAGCTCTTGATTTCGGCTCAGGTCATGATCTCACGATGTAGGAGTTTGAGCCCCGTGTCTGGCTCCATGCTAATGGTGTGGAGCTTTGCCTGGGATTCTCTCTCTGCCTCTCTCTCTCTGTCCCTCCCTTTCTCATACTCTTTCTCTCTCTCGAAATAAATAAGCAAAAACTTAAAAAAGAAAAGATAGAACTCTTTTCATTGGGGGATGCCTCTGGCTCCTAAACTTCCACTGGGCTCCAGCCAGTAATTTTGTGCCCAGGGTCTGGTGACCCAAAATGAACGTGCTAAAAACGAACATCGAATAACAAGATATCACATCATTTGCCCACGTGGCAATTGACTTCAGCTTCTGCCCATCCATGTTTCGCTCCGGATTCTCTGATATAAAATAATTCTCTTCGGCTCTGTTTGTTGTTGCTTCCCCTGGCCGAGTCACCTGGCAACCGCAGCCAAAACTCACACATTTGATCTCCAGGCTGCTTAGGTGGATTTGCAGGACATCTTCCTAAGTGCTTTGGGCTGGGAAGTGGCAAGCTACAGAGAACCTTTCTCACGTGTCCCTAGGAAACCATCTGGACTACTCTCCTAGTGCCTCACATCCTGTTCCCCTCAGCACCCATGCTAGCTGATGTCTCAGGGGCCAAAGATAGTCACAAGGCTAAGCCCAGAGTCTGTGTTGAGGGGACCACACGAGGTACCTGGAAGGCATGTACACTGGGGACCCTGCAGTAGAAGTCAACCAAGAAGGCTGTGCCTCTAATCCCTGAGGAGACGCTCTCTTCTCACTCAACGCGTCCCTCGTTCCAGATCATTCTGCAAAGTGCTTACAAGCTTAACAGACATGATTCATCAGTCAGCACACACCTTGGCCCAGACACTGCCCTGCTAACGTGTCATAATAGCATCATGTGAGTAGAGTACACAGCCTCCGTGCCCATTTTCGCTTCACAGCCCAAATCCTTTGCATTTACATGGTCTTCCGAGGAGCCCCCGCATCTCCAGCTACTCACCCTCATTAGTTCTTACCCCCATGGAAGAGGAAGGAGGCAGCTCTTCCGCCCTGTTTCACAGAGTCTAGACCTCTGCCTGAAATGATCTTTCTAGAACTCTCAGAGAAAGAAGAGTTTCCATCGTTCCTAGACTCTCTTAGAGTATGGACTGTGGGTTGGTGACATTGTCATCAATAATAGTGGCAGAATAAAGGTAAACTTGCAGGGGAACACCTGCGAATCCATAAACCAGGAAGACTATTTTGGAATTAAAAACATATAATCTGATATGAGCTGGGCTGCCCCGCCAGGATGGCAGTCGATGGACCGTCATTTCAGCTAATGTGTTCTCATTTAGAATCAAAGCCAGGTCTAGGAGAGACTCAAGCACTTCTCAGCTCGATAATGCTAGGGTTTTTGTTTCACGAGGGGCAAGGTCCCATGCATGGGAACAGAAGGAATGTTCTTTTCCCAGAGCAAACTGAGATGGCGCTGGTCCCAGAGAGTGAAACACCAGCCCCAGCTCCCTGTGCTGCTTCTCAGACGCCTGAGGTAATTGGCCTCCAGCCTGGCTGGTCAGGACACAGCTGTAGAAATGGTACCTCCCCCCACTCCCAACTCCTGGGACTTGAGCCCTCATCTTCATCCCCCTTTCCTAGTGCAGAACACCTGAAAGAGGGACTCGTGTCCATCAATCAAACCTGAAGCTTCAGCCTTGAGGAAGGGGCTCTAGAATCTCTTCTCCTTGGGGAAGCATGGAATCTCCTGAGGGAGAGGCTGGAGGCCCCAGGCTGAGGGACCCGGAAGAAAGGGCTGTAGAGAAAGGAAGTCGTGCTGGATTGAGAGAAAGAGAGGGAGAGAGAGACCTGAGAGGTATCCTCCTGTTTATACCTGGAGTGTATGGGTCCCTGGGTTCATGTGGCACAAGGGAACCATGGTGGACCAAGTTTCAGGGTCTGCTTAGAGATTTGACCATCTCTGTGGCCAGGAACCTCCACTGTAGTCAGCCGGGCACAGGGGTGGGAGCGAAACAACGAGGTCACGGCTGTGCCGAGGAGATCAGGAGAGCTGGGGGCACCCAGGAAAAGAGGGTATGACCGAGAATCATCCTTACTTTCCTGAAACTTGGCTAGGCTTAAGGGGAAGAACTGTATTCCCCTCCTAGATCACATTTCAGGGTGGTGGGGACCCCTTCATTCTAGGACCTTTGCCAACCCATGTTGTGCCAAGGTGCAAATTTAGAAAGAGATGCCCCACGTGGGGAGATCCTAGGTATCACAGTGGTGGGACTGGATCCCACCCCTACTCTCCCCTTCATAGAGCAACTTGCAGTTAGCATAACCACTCCCCCATTCCTGATGTCTCCCCCTCAACAACCAAGCAAGCGCCTGGAGACAGAAAATGAGGGGCCTGCCGTAGCTAGGTTATAACAATCATAATGACCCCTCTTCCAGGTGCTAGGCTTGCGCTTTCTTTTCACCACCTAATTCAATCCTCCCAATGAGCAGATGGCTCCCACCCCTTGCTTCTTTGCAAATGAAGATTCTGGAGGCTTCTCGAAGGAAGCACCTTGTCCCAGGACAGACGAGTCACCAGCGGAGCCCCTCCCACCAGCCTCTCCTGGCTCTCCGCCACAAACTGATGGATGCTCTCTGACTGAACTGATGTCCAGAGGCGGTGCTTGTTTTCCGTTCTTTTTGTTCTATTTGGCCAGTTCTCGGCCAGCCAGCTGCAGATTCAGGTGAGGTCAGACCGCCAGGCAGGGGTAGATCCAGAAGGTCTTTCTGCCAAGCCCGGGCTCCTTCTGCAGGCCTCGCCGTCCCCCCTGTGGCACCACGTTGGCTTGCTCTTGCTCACGCCTGGTGTGGCCGGACGGGGCAGAGCACAAGGACAGAGGGGAGCCACGCTCTCCTCCACGGCTCATGCTCAGGCCTAGCCCTGGCGGCTGCCTCTGCTTCCTTCCACCCTGCTCCGCCTTCCCGGAGATGGCCCACAGGAGCCATATGTGGTGCATCTTGGCTCCAGGGACCCCCCCCCCCCGCAGACAGACCCTTCCACTTTGCTGTTTCTCTCTAATCCAAGCAGATGCCTGCTGCGACAGATCCCAAGGACAGCTGCTTCTCCTGTGTCCTTTCCAACAGAGGAATAGTCCCTAAACCATTTGGTTTCACGGCCCCTAACTTTCCTTGCAAAGATCCCCCTGCAGGGTTGGGGAGGGACTCCCCTCGGGGGGAGCTGCGTGTGGTTCCTCAAGGTCCCGCGTGCCTCTGTCTACGGACAGACTGTCTCAGAAGCAGGGAAGACGTACGCGCGGGTGTCTGTTTATAGGCATACGTGTGTCAGCCTTTTACCCACAGATACCATCAAATCACTGACGATTCATATGCCACTTGCAGTGCACAGGTTATACAAACAGGAAGTTGGTAACGATAAGGCTATGTCTCAATAATGCCTAAGAGACCAAAGTGATGAGCACACTTGTCTTTCAGGCTCTTGTCCAGCTCTCGGAAGTTCAGAACCAGGTGTTCTCTCTTCCCACCTGGAGGCCGCGTAGTCCCACGTGTTGCTGGGCTCCACAGAAACAGTTCTTGGTGGCCCCCTCGCGGTAGAACAGAGAGCTGCCTGGTGGGTCCGTGAGGCGTGACCGTGGCCACCATATGGAAGGACGCTGGGAAGAAGGCCTCTGCTTTCCCATAAAAGCTTAGATACGTCTGCATATCTGTGCTTTCGGGGTCCAATCATGGGGGTGGGGGGAAGAAACAACAAGTACGGGGTTAAAAAAAATCCGGTTGGAATGATTTATGTGTAACATGTCATGTAATGAGAAGGCAACTTTTCAACACGTTAATTTGAAAGAATTGTTTTTAATGTTGATTTACTTTTGAGAGAGAGAGAGAGAGAGTGGGGGAGGAGCAGAGAGAGAGGGGGAGAGAGAATCCCAAGCAGACTCTGTGCTGTCAGCACAGAGCCCAACGCAGGGTTCTGGGGCTCGAACTCACAAACTGTGAGATCATGACCTGAGCCAAAGTCAGGTGCTTAACCGACTGAGCCAGCCTGGCATCCCAACACATACTAATTTTATTATTTATTTATTTTTAAATGTTTATTTTTGAGAGAGAGACAGAGAGACAGAGAGAGACACAGACAGAGTGCGAGAGGGGCAGAGAGAGGGGAAGACACAGAATCTGAAGCAGGCTGCATAGAAAGAGTTCTTGGTGATCCCCTCGTGGGACCTGAGCTGTCAGCACAGAGCCCCACACGGGGCTCCAACTCATGAACCTCGAGATCATGACCTGAGCTGAAGTCAGGCCCTCAACCAACTGAGCCACCCAGGAGCCCCAAACGCATTCTAATTTTAAAGGGCAGGAAATCCTGCAGGAAAAGCAGGGCGGTAGAAAGGAAATGTTTGTTCCTAACGTTGGGAGGAGTTTTGCCGGGTCTACAGCATCCCAGAGGTGTGGGGGATCCCCTCCTGAGTCTGGGGTCAGGGGATGCTGGGTGAGGAGTTCAAGGGCAGCCCTGACCAGACCGCGTGAGGCAGAAAGCCTCCGACTTAGTAAATTAAAATACAGGGCACCAAGTTAAATTCAAACTTCTGATGAACAACAAATACTTTCTTAGTATAAGTATGTCCCGTGTAATCTTCGAGATGTCCTCATACTAAAAACAAATTTGCTGCTTATCAGAAATTCGAATTTAACTGGGGGCCATCTTTTATCTGACGTCCCTACTGAGAAGCCTCCCCCCCACCGAGTCCCCACTGATACTAATTAAGAGATCGAGAGACACAGGATGAGAAAGAGGTGAATAGGAAGTTATACGGGGAAAATGATGTCTTTCTTTTATGGATGGCTTAAGGTGACGAGTAAAAAGGCTTTGATGTTAAAGATACTTAAAACAAGAACATTCGGAACTGAGTCAAGCCTGAGTCGAGTGGACTTCCCAGCATAAAATGATAAAATGTGGTTCTGATTAGATTGAAGGTGATTTCCCTGAAATAATACCGGAATTACATTAAATGGTGATCAGAAGCAGTTACACAGAGGCAGGAAGCTCCCCAGCCTCTCCCTCCCGCTCACCCTCGTTCGCTCTCTTCCTTCCTTCTCTGTTTTCTTTCTTCCCTTGTCTCACTTTCTGTTGCTGAATAAATATTTACTGATGATCAGCTCTGTGCAAAGCAAACCTTCAAAACATTCGTATTTTCACTCTTCTCCAGTTGCACCTTTAAGACTGTTAAAAAAAAAATAACTAAGAATCACATAAATAAACTTCTATGCATCCCTTTGAGCCTTGGGAAGAAGGGCTAGAAATAAAGAGGCCAGGGGCGCCTGCGTGGCTCAGTCGGTTCAGCGTCCGACTTCGGCTCAGATCATGATCTCTCGGTTCATGGGTTTGAGCCCCACATCAGGCTCTGTGCTGACAGCTCAGAGCCTGGAGCTTGCTTTGGATTCTGTGTCTCCCTCTCTCTCTGCCCCTCCCCTGCTCACACTCTGTCTCGATCTCTCTAAAAAACAAATAAACATTAAAAAAATTTTTTTAATAAAAAACAAAGAGGCCAGTTTTGTGGATTCATGCCCACCCGGAGAGAGTTGTAAGCTTCCTCCTCCTGTCACAGTCTAATCACACTGCCAAACCAGAAAAGAGCTGGTGCGATATAAAAGTAAAACTATAACATGTGCTGAGCTTTTTCTAAATCTCTTTTTGGAAAAAAAAAAAAAACAACAAAAATAAAAGGTGACAATTTGAGTCACAGAAGACGCGGAACCCCAACGACAGGGAAATAATGGATTGGTTCTAGAATTAATCCCTTCAGAAACAGTTTCTGAGCAACTCCCTATCATTGCTAGCAGAAAGAGAATTAGAGCAGGATGTAGAAGAAAGAACATAAAATCTGTTTTGTTTCTCTATTTTTTTTTAATTTTTTTTAACGTTTATTTATTTTTGAGACAGGGAGAGACAGAGCATGAACGGGGGAGGGGTAGAGAGAGAGGAAGATACAGAATCGGAAGCAGGCTCCAGGCTCTGAGCCGTCAGCCCAGAGCCCGACGCGGGGCTCGAACTCACGGACCGTGAGATCGTGACCCGAGCTGAAGTCGGACACTTAACCGACTGAGCCACCCAGGCGCCCCATTGTTTCTCTATTTTTACAGTCTTTGTCCAGATATTGGGCAGGTCATTTCTTTTCTTTTTTGAAATTTTGAAATTTTTATTTATTTTTGAGAGAACGAGACAGAGAGAGTGTAAGCAGGGGAGAGGAAGAAAGAGAGGGAGACACAGAATCCAAAGCAGGCTCCAAGCTCTGAGCTGGCGGCCCAGAGTCGGACGCAGGGCTAGAACTCACGAACCATGAGATCATGACCTGGGCTGGGCCTCCCTGGGGGACGCCGAGAGACAACCCAACAGGGCTGATTTAATAAATAGTTTGTGAATATTTGTCAGCTAGTATTTTTTGTGCATCTCTCCTCCGTACTTGTGGGCACCCAACATGGACTGTTATTTTCCATGGAGTCTGAGTTTGCTGCCTCTCCCGTCAGTACTTACACAAACAGATGTCAGTCGCCCTCCCCAGGCTCATCTTTCCAGCCCTTCTTATTCCATCAGGGAGCTGTCACCGTGGGCAGCCTCTAATTCACAACCTGTCTCTTTGGGCTGTTTCTAGGCTTGATCTGCCCAAGCTTTGTATTTGAGCCCATCACTCCGCGTGAGAGGATGCTCTTGAGGAGGAATACATTCATCCCTTTCTTCAAATGGAAATTAGTTCTGTTATGAAATCATCGGCTGACCCATCATTTGTTCTGGATGTGATCTGGTAGACAGTAAATCGTACATTAAAAGAAAGCATAGGGGTGCCCGGGTGGCTCAGTCGGTTGAGCGTCCGGCTTCGGCTCAGGTCACGATCTCGCGTGGTTCGTGGGTTCGAGCCCCACGTCGGGCTCTGTGCTGACAGCTCAGAGCCTGGAGCCTGCTTCGGATTCTGTGTCTCCCTCTCTGTTTGTTCTTTCCCCACTCGTACAGGTACAGATGGGTTTCCACTCAGTTTTTTCAGCCTCGCAAGTACACGCTTCTTCCACTGTAACGTTGAGCAAATAAATAAATAAATATATATATACGTATATATATATACACACATATATATATATGTATATATATATGTGTGTATATATATGTGTGTATATATATATATGTATATATATATATATATTTACAAGCCTGGGGGCTGAACGATTATGAGTCTTGGAGGAAAGGATGATTTCATGTATACTTTCCTGGGTGGGTTGTGACTTTATTACTAAAGTTACTCAGAATATGGAAGTCAGAATTATAGAAGCTAAATAATTAAAGGGTCTCAGAGGGCTCACTGGTATCTTCTACAGGGGCACCTTCACCAACAGGAGATGTTCTCCGACACTAAAATTCCAGGCTTCTGTGCAGGTGAGGAAGAATAGGTTCTTAAAACAAGGGCATGGCTTGTCCAGTGTAGCAGGCAGAAAAATGGCTGCCACGGCTGTCCGTGTCCTGGAATCTGGAAATAACGTGTGGTCCCGTGGCAAAGGGGGGGATCAAGGTTACAGATGGAGCTAAGTTTGCTAATCAGATGACTTGAGGTGAAAGAGATTATTCTGGATCATTAGGATGAAACCAATGTAGTCACAAGGGTCCTTATGAATAGAAGGAGGAGGCACAAGAGGAGACTCGGGCAGTTGTGACAGTGGAAGGAAAGCTGGAGTGATGTGATGTGGGGTCACTTCTGGCTCTGAAGGCGGAGGAGCGAAGAACCAAGGAAGGCGAGTAGCTTCTAGAAGCTGGAAGAGGCAAGGAAACACATTCTACGTTAGAGCCCCCAGGGTGAACACAGCCATGCTGACACCTTGGTTTTAAGACTTGTGACCCCAGACTATAAGATAATGAATCTGTGTTGTTCTGCACCACTAAATTGTGGCATTTTGTTATAGCAGCGGTAAGAAACCGATACATCCAGTCTTGCTACTTGCTTACAAAACTGACATTAATTACGGGACCAGTGCTGTGTTAGTTAGGATATTGGTTTGACTGACAGAGATCAAAATAACATTAGCTTCAATAAGAGAGATATGTATCTCTCTCGTGGAAAAATACAAAGTGACAGGTGGTCCTGGAGGTAACTCCGCTTTGCTCCACAAGGTCCTCCAGAGACCCAGGCTCCTTCTGTCTTGTTAATCTGCCATGCCTCGAGGGAACTGTCCTCACGGGCATGGGTGAAAATAGCTCATTACTATGAACTTTAAAAACTACGGGAGAAAGAAAGGGGGAGAGAGAGACTAAGCAGGGAAACAGCAGGCAGTCCCATCTCTTGAAGTGGAAGGATCAGAGGTCAGCTCCCGGCATTCTTAGAGTGATCCGTGCCCAATCTCTCCGGACCAAGCTGATGAAGCAGGCACCAAGTAACTGGGAGATTCCTGGAATTTCTACCACTATCCCATAAAAGGTAGCCTTACACAAGACTCTGAATTGTCCCTCTTGATGTTTATGAGCTGTTGGATGCTATCCCACGATATCAATTGTGGCCAGGACCAGGGAGACTTCATACTACACAGCCCATCCCTCAAAATTCCAGCCAACTCTGTGCACAGACTTCCCTGTCATTTTATTAACCTTGCAAACACTTTGGCCTGTATTTCACATGACTGAATTTTTTATTTTTTTTTTTTAGATGGCAAGCTTTGACTGCTTTATCTCTTTTAATCCTCAAGACAACTGTGTAAGGGAGTTACTTGTGTTATTCCCATTTTACAAACGAGAAAACACAGGCACAGAGATAGTAATTTGCTCCCAAGTCTACACAGCTAATAAATCGTGGAGTGACGTTTGAATTATCAGGCAATCTGGCTCCGGTCCTTGAAAAGGTAAGAATTTTCTGGGCGGAAAATTAGCCGCCTCTTCCCAAACTTCTTGGATTGATGGGAACCAAGGGAGACTGTGGCGCTATGTAATTTTGTAACAAATGGAAACATAAACACAGCTCAAAAGGTTGTAACCACTTGTTCAGAGTTTACAGCCAATATTAAAACTCTGCTGGGAGAGGATTATGGGAAGATGGCAGATTAAGAAACACCAGGAAATCTGTCTCCCCGCCTAGACAATTACACTGGCTGAATCTGTCTGCTGTGACTATTTTGGAACCCTGGAGTCTATGGAAGGCTTGCAACTTCCTGGGGAAGGCTTGGGGGGTAAATTGCAGTTAATTTTGGTCAATTTCGGCTCTTCACACAGTAGCCACTACCTATCTCCAACCCCCACCCCCATACTCCCAGCCTCCCTACCCCTCTGCTCCCCCATCCCCCCACCCCTCCATCCCAGCCCCGAGGCTGGAATAGTACATTGTGTTCCAGGATCCGCTCTCAGTTTGGAGGAGCCAGCAGTGAGGGAAAAAGAACCCCATCCTCCCAAACCGGAGCGGGGGGGTGTTGTCTGTGTGCTGATTGCTGGTTGTTGCTCCCAATCACAGAGGTGCAGACAAGGAGGCAGACAGTCCTTGTTCCTCCCTTTCCTGTTGCGAGGCCTTCCTCCTCCCCCTGAAGTGACCTCCAGGGAATTGAAAGAGTGCATTTCTCCCTCTCTTCATTTTCCTCTTTTTCACCTTTCAGGAGCCAGTCATTAAAGACTAGGGCATTCAAAAGCAACTCCATATGTGGGGAAAATTAGAAAATGGCGATGCAGGACAAAAAGCAGGCTCAGAAAGGACCTAAGAAGACCTTAAGTTTATATCTCAGGCTGACCCTTGGCACAGATACACCCTACGACAATTAAATACGACAAACAAAAAACTGCAAACCCCAGAGAAGGGAAAGAATCTGATTTCTAAGGTTAACAAGTTATTAGATCCAAGTGTACCGTTTAAAACAATAAAATATCACGAAGCATACACACAAAAGCAAAACAAAAAACAGGTATGACCTATTCAAAGGAGAAACAATAAATCACTAGAAAATGTCCCGGAAAATGACCTGATGGCAGACATACTACACAAAGACTTTAAAATAACTGTATAACAAAAAACTAAAGGAAAAAGTGGAGAGCCAATAAAATGATGTGTGAACACAGTGGAACTATTAATAACAGACAGACTTTACACTGAAAACTTTTATGAGACAGAGGAAGGGTATTTTATATCAATAAAAGGTTCAACATAGCAAGAAAATATATGACTACATAAACATTTATGTGCCTAATAACGATGCCATCAAAATATAGGAAGCAAAAGCTGATAGTGTCGAGGGGAGAAACAGATAGTTCTCCAATGATTGGAGCCTCCCATACCCCAACCATTCTCAATAATGGACAGAACAAGCAAACGGGTAAGTAGGAAAACAGAGGACTTAACAAGAAACCAGCTATATCTAACAGATGTATCCCGAACACTCTACCCAACAAAAGTTTGCATATTTTTCTCAGGAGCCCATGGGACAGTTTCCAGGATAGACCATATGTTCGACCACAAACTCAGTCTCAATAGATCTTAAAAGATAGATATCATGTAAAGAGTTTTCTTGGACTAAAATGGGATGAAGTCAGAAATAAAACCAAAAGGAAAACTGGAAAATTCACAAACTTGTGCAAATTTAAATAACACATTCTTGAACAACCAATAGTACAAGAAAGAAATCACAAAGGAAATTGGAAAACACTAAGAAACAAATGGAAACAGAAATACAACATGCCAGAACTTATGGGACACAGCTTTTATTATAACTATAAAAGCTTACAGTAAAAAAGGGAACATCTCAAATCAACAACCTAACTATACAACTTAAGGAATAGAAAAAGAACAAAGTAAACCTGAAGCTAGCAGAAGGAAAGAAACAATAAAGATTAGAACAGAGAAAAATGATATAGAGAATAGAAAACAACAGAAAGAATCAACAAAACCAAACACTGCTTCTTTGAAAAGATCAACAATATTTACAAACCTTTAGATTAAAGGGCTAAGGAAAAAGAGGGAAGGCTCAAATCACTAAAATCAGAAATCAAAGTGAGGGGGCGCCTGGGTGGCTCAGTCGGTTGAGCGGCCGACTTCGGCTCGGGTCATGATCTCACGGTCCGTGAGTTCGAGCCCCGCATCGGGCTCTGTGCTGACAGCTCAGAGCCTGGAGCCTGTTTCAGATTTTGTGTCTCCCTCTCTCTAACCCTCCCCCATTCATGCTCTTTCTCTCTCTGTCTCAAAAATAAATAAACGTTAAAAAAAAAATTAAAAAAAAAAAGAAATGAAAGTGAGGACATTACTACCAATTCTACAGAAATAAAAAGGATCATAAGAGGGTACTATAAACAACTATACACCATCAAATTGGATACCTTAGATGAAATGGACAAATTCCTAGAGACACAAAACCTACCAAGTCTGAATTATGAAGAAATATAAAATCTGAATGAACCTATAACTAGTAAGGAAATTGAGTCAGTAATCAAAAATCTCCTCAAAAAGAAAAGCCCTGGACCAGAGGGCTTCTCTGGTGAATTCTACCAAATCGTTAAAGAAGAATTAACACCAATCCTTCTCAAGCTTTTCCAATAAATTGAAGAGAACGCTTCCTGACTGATTCTATGAGGCCAGAATTACTCTGATACCAACGCCAAAGTCACTGCAAAAGAAAGAAAGAAAGAAAGAAAGAAAGAAAGAAAGAAAGAAAGAAAGAAAGAAAGAAACCTACAAATATATCTTAGGAGCGCTGATGAAGAAAATCCTCAATAAGCCACACAAATTCAGCAGCATCTGAAAAGAAAATTATAAAAACTCCATTTGTAATAGCATCAAAAAGAATAACACGCTTAAAAATGAACCAAGGGAGGTGAAAACTTGTACCATAAAATCTATAAAACATTGCTGAAAAATATTAAAGAAGATGTAAATAAATGGAAACATATCCCAGGTTCATGGACTGGAAGACTTAATAATGTTAAGATGTTGACACTACCAAAAGTGATCTGCAGATTCAGGGCAAACTCTATCAAAATCTCAAAGGTGTTTTATGAAGAAATAGAAAAACACATTCTAAAATTCACATGGAATCTCAAGGGAACCCGGTAGCCCAAACGATCTTTACAAAGAGGACAAAGCTGGGGGACTCATGCTTCTTGACTTCAAAACTTACTACAAAGCTATAGTAATCAAAGAAGTGTGATACTGGAATAAAGCCAGATGTGTAGACAAATGATCTAGGACTGAAAGTCCAAAAACGAACCCTTGTATATATGGTCAAGTGATTTGTGATATGTGTGACAAGACCATTAAATGGAGAAAGAACAATCTTATCAGCAAATGGTACTGGGAAAACTGGATATTCACATGCAAAAGAATGAAGTTGGACCCTTACTTAATGCCACATATAAAAATTAATTCAAAACAGACTAAAAACCTAAAGGTGAGACCTTAAAACCATAAAAATCTTAGAATAAAACATAGGACAAAAGTTTCATGACTTTATCTTTGTTATGATTTATTGGATATCATACCAAAGGCACAAGCAACCAAAAAAAATAGACAAATTAGAGTTCATCAAAATGTAGAAATTTTGTGTACCAATAGACAATGTCAACCGACATCTGTCAACTCATCAAATTGGACAAAATATTTGCAAATCATATGGTAAGGAATTAATATCTAGAATATTTTTTTTAAACTCCTCTAAAACTCAATGAGAAAATGTACAAAGGACGCGAATAGACATTCTCAAAAGAATATTTCTCCATTTGGCCAATAAGCCCATGAAAAGATGCTCAACATCACTAATTATCAGGGAAACGCCAATCAAAACTACAATGAGATACCACCTTACACCCACTAGGACGCCTACGATCAAAAAAAAAGAACACCTCAGGTCAGCCACGGTATTGGTGAGGATATGGAGAAGGTAGAAGCTTTGTGCACTGTTGATGCAAATGTAAAATGGTACAGCTGCTGTGGAAAATAGTATGACATTTCCTCAAACAATTAAAAATAGAACTCCCATATGATCTGGCAATTCCTCTTGTGGATAAATACTCAAAAGCACGGAAAACAGGTCTTGAAGAGAGATTTGCACGCACGTTCACACAGCATTATTCACAGTAATGAAAATGTGAAAGCAACCTAAGCATCCGCTGTCACTAAGTAGAGAAGCAAAACGTAGAATATACACAATGAAATATTACTCAGCCTCTAAACGGAGGGAAATTCTGACATGCTGCAGCACCGGTGAATCTTGAGGACACTATGCTAAGTGAAACAAGCCAGTCACACACACCCAAAAGCAAATACAGTATGATTCCACTTACATGAGGTACTTAGAGCCAACTGTAGAGACAGAAAACAGAATGGTGGGTGCCAGAGATCTGGGGCAAAGGGAATGAGGAGTTGTTGTTTCATGTGTACACAGTTTCAGTTTTACACGATGAAAATAATGCTGTAGGTGGAGAGTGGCGATGATTGTACAACATTATGGATGTATTTAGCACATCGAACTATATATACATTTAGAAATGGTTAAGATGGCAAATTTTACGATGTGTGTTTTATCACCAAAAAATTTAGGAAAAACTCTACCGAAGCATTATGCTGTTGGACGAGCCCATGAATGACAGAGAGGAGACCCAATAATTTAAATAATGTTTAAATATTACGTCTTTGTGCTGGACACCAGCCTGGACATTTTATGTGTTTCAGTGAGGACAGCCAAGGTAGCCTATCGCACGGGGTTAAAAAAATTTATGCCGCAATTTTCTTTTCCACATGGCAGCCTGAATATTTTAACTGGTCAACCTTTTCTACGTAACGAACTACTCCAACGCTCAGCTGTTCAAACAGTCACCATCTATCAGCACATGGTGTGGCTTGCCAACGTGGGTTGGGTTTGGCCGTTGGTTCCTCTCTGTTGGACTTAGCTGGACCCACTCCGATGTTAGTGATCTGTCCACTGCTATTCAGGATTCAGTTGCTGGGGGTGGGCTCCTGGGGACGAGGCAACAGAAATGAAGGGGCTGTGATTGACATCCCTTATCATCCACTAGCTTGGGCTTATTAAACATGGTACAGAAAGGCTCTTTTCAGAAAGGATATTTTTCAAGTCTTTGCTTCTGTCACATTTGCTATTGTCCTGTTGGCCAAAGAGGGCCACATGACTAGCCCAGACGGAAGGGGTGGAGGAAGGCTCCATCTCCTGATGGAAGGAGCTACCAAGCCACATGCAATTTACCACAATATTACAAGTCCTCCTTAAGGACAAGGGAGTGCTCCTTGGCAATATTTTCCACTCAAGGTGAGTTTCATGAGCCTAAGACACAAAGAGCATCTTAAAATATTGCCCCAAGCATTCATACCTAAATAAATAACCCACCACATTAGAAAAAAAACCCAGGGAACTCCTACAACATCATTTCACTATGTAGAACACGGTCCCATTTACAATGGAAAGCTGAGATGCTCTTGAAATAAGACAATGGGTGATGGGAACCAGATCAAGATCTCTGTTCATATCATCTCTTCCCTCAGTTAGCATTTAGACCCACTCCTAAAATCCTGGGGTCTCCATCACACATTTGAAAACCCACTTCAATGGCAGGGCCACTTGGCAAAGATGGGGACTCTGTCAGCCTCTCCTGGGCTCAGGCTGTAGCAGTCCGGCTTGGCAACCCTCCTGATTCTGTCTCTAATCTCCTGGCCCGAGTGGCCAGAGATGCAAGGTGTCAGAGGGGCCAGCACTCTACTGATAAGAGCGCTAACCTGCGAACCAACGGCCAAGCCGTGAATGTTTAGGTTAGGTTGAATGGAAAAAATAATTGCCTGTCAAAACACTTAATTGCATTTGAGAAACCTTGTGTCCATCTTTCTTGTTGACAGGGGTCCTCAGATTTCTTTTCTTAGATCCAGAACTCTCAGCTGATACAGGCTTCAGTCCGTGTGAGCAATGGACAAGCTGTCACTGCCCGTTAGATTTTGGATGATGCCAGGAGACTCCTCTATGTTGGGGGAAAGTTGGCATGGGAAAAAGGGGCATCTGATTTCCTGAGGTGAGTAGAAATGTATGTATTTACATACCACTCTCACGAAAAGGGGATTTCAGGTGGCCTCGGAAAATATACGTATATGAAACAATTTTAAAAATAAATCAAGGGGCTCCTGGGTGGCTCAGTCAACAGTTAAGCCTCCACCTTTGGCTCAGGTCATGTTCTTGATGTTCGTGAGTTCGAGCCCTGCATGAGGCTCTGTGTTGACAGCTCAGAGCCTGGAGCCTGCCTCAGATTGTGTGTCTCCCTCTCTCTCTGCCCCTCCCCTGCTTGTGCTCCCTCTCTATCTCAAAAAAAAAAAAAAAAATGAATAAACATTAAAAGAAATCAAAGTGAAGGAAAATAAAAACAAAAAGAATCAGTGAAACACTAATGTGGGCACAGAGTTTCCTTTTAGAGAAATCAGTCAGGAAAATATAACCCATTATACGAGTCTCAGTGTCCGTGAGATAAAATTCAGCCAGTTCCTTGGGAGAAAAACGTTTCTTCCTACCATCAGACTTCGAAATGTGTTTTTCCCAAGGGCCTTTACAGAGAAGATATTGTGTGTGGACAGGTTCTTCACCAAACTCCTGATGTAAGTACTGGGATGGCCAGGGACATAGGACGGGAGGTCAGGAACCCTGGAGGTCTGTTGTGACGTAGATGGGCCTCCTCAGCTCAACCACTGATAGGACCCGAAAAGACAGGCCCCAGAGGATGTGAATACGCTGCCCTATTTCAAGGAGCGTAGAAAGATCATCAGCAAGGGTTCAGGCTCACTGAAAAGATAGCAAGGGTTCTTTTGAGAGAGACATTCACCTGAAGGCCACACACAAGTGTGCACACAGGATTAGCAAAGGGAAAAGGGAGATTCTCCATGGGACTGGGGACATGTGCTTTCTCTGAAGCTCGCCAAGAGGGAGAGATCTTCCCACCCAATCCCAGAAGGTTCTGGACTGTGCATCCTCCGGGAGGTTGATGTCACAGGACTGTGGGAAAATAGGGTGGGAATTGCTAAGGTTGCCTCGGGAGGCTCCTGAGCCCCTGGATAAGTCCAGATTTCGAGTTCTTAAGGGGGAAAAGCATGTGCTGGTTCAATGCAGGCACCGGAGTCGGACCCCCAACATTATCACTGGGGGGCTAGGTGGATGGAGCAAGAGACAACCTTTTGAACCCTGGTCTCCTTCTGTGAAAATGAGTTATGTATTTGCTACGATTTAGCTGCAGCTTAAACAGAACATTAAGTTCCTCCAGGCTTACACAGAAAGGGTGTTATTCACATCACATGACCAGAAGTCCCAGGGAGTGCAGCACAGGGCTGGAGATGTGGTTCAGCAGCATCACGGACTCAGGCTCTAACTTCCTTTTCCACCGTCTTTGATTTGTAACCTTCATTCTCATGACGCCCCTCCAGGCTTTGTGTCTGCAGTCCAGGTAGGAGAAGACAGAAAAGGTAAAGTCTTCGGGGCTCCTGGGTGGCTCAGTGGATTAAGCGTCTGACTTCAGCTCAGGTCACGATCTCATGGTTTGTGGGTTCAAGCCCCACGTCGGGCTCTGTGCTGACAGCTCGGAGCCTGGAGCCTGCTTCGGATTCTGTGTCTCCCTTTCTCTGCTCTCTTTCTCAAAAATAAATAAAACATTTTTTAAAAAAAGAAAGACAACGCTTCATGATTTTCTCCAGAGGAGAAGAAATTTCAGCAATGCTTGTATCGCATTAGTCAGGATGTCACATAGTCATTCCTAGCTGCAAGGGGGTATGGGAAGCTTGCTCTGTTTGCTGCCTGCCTTTAAATTAGAGAAAAATGAAGGGAGGGTCAATGTGGCACGCAGGTCACGCTTCCACGTCGCAGGTACGAAGTCAGTAACAACATTTCTGTCAAAGAGCTGTCTTTAAAACATGTAGCTCACTCATCTGGAACATGGCAAGTACACAGAACCTGTTACTGTTACTCACGCCCCAGGGCAGAGCCCAAAACAACACGGTGGTGGCTAGCTGGGCCCAAGAGATCTGTCAACCAAACGTCCCAGGCTTTCCAGATGAGTCTCTACTTATCAACGATTCGTCATCCAAACATGTAATAGATACCAAATCCTGATTTGGCGTTCAGAACATGTGATCACCACACGAAGAGGCAGTTCTGGCAACAAAGGCTGATAGGAAGTTAAATGACATGGTTTTCAGGGAATCGACATAGAAGCCTTCGGAAATGGCAGAAATGTCGTCCGCAAGGTCTTTCTCCACCGAGATGCAGCAACACAAAACCTGAAAACAAAGGCTTCAAATCTCTTGGGAAAATCTAGGCTGTAAGAAAAGAGCAGGATGTTTTCTCTTCACCCGGTGACAATTTTGGAGAGGAAAAAGGATTTTCTTACAGAACCTGTTATGAATTTACCAGAGCTAGAATTCAGAGCTTTGACCTTCAGTCCCCTTCCTCACTCAAGGAGAGAGAATGTAAGGCCTCTAGGCTTGCAGCTATTGGAGCCACTTAAAAGGCACCCCTGGGGGCACAGGGTTGGGGACCACAATTAGTCCCGGGATTGGGGGGTCTTCCAGCCCCTCCTCCCTTGGGTCCTTCGAAGGGCTGCCTCTCCTGGAGGGGGTTAGACCCACCCCACCGCCCCACTCGGTGTTCGGCTAACATTAACAACTCCGGCAATGACAGATGTCGGCGAGGATGCGGGAGAAAGAGGAACCCTTTTGACTGCCGGTGGGAATGCAAACTGGCGCAGCTGCTCTGAACAATAGGATGAAGGATCCTCAAAAAGTTTAAAAGAGAACTACCCTATGACCCAGCAATTGCACTAGTAGGTATTTGTGCAAAGGATACAGGAGTGCTGATTCAAAGGGACACATGCACCCCCATGTTTATAGCAGCGCTATCAACATATAGAGAGAACCCAAAACGTATAGAGAGAACGTATCAAAGAATAGAGAGAACCTAAATGTCCATCAACTGATGAATGGATAAAGATGTGGCGCATATATATATATATATATACACACACAAGAATGTATAGAATATATATTATATATTTAATGGAATATTACTCGGTGATCAAAAAGTATGAAATCATGCCATTTGTGACAACGTGGATGGAACTAGACTGTATTATGCTAAGTGAAACAAGTCAGTCAGAGAAAGACAAATATCGTATGACTTCACTCATATGTGGAATTTAAGATACAAAACAGATGAACATAAGGGAAGAGACACGAAAATAAGATAAAACCAGAGAGGGAGATAAACCATAAGAGACTCTTAAAAACAGAGAACAAACTGAGGGTTGCTGACGGGGTGTTGGGTGGGGGGACGGGCTAAATGGACAAGGGGCATTAAGGAGGACACTTGTTTGGATGAGCACTGGGTGTTATATGTAGGGGGTGAATCACTGGAGTCTATCCCGAAATCATTATTGCACTATATGTTAATTCACTGGAATTTAAGTTTAAAAATAAGAAAGAAAGAAAGAAAGAAAGAAAGAAAGAAAGAAAGAAAGAAAGAAAGAAAAAGGAGAGAAAGAAAAGAAAGAAAGAAAAAAGAAAGAAAGAAAAAGGAAGGAAGAAAGAAAAAAGAAAGAAGGAAAGAAATAAAGAAAAGAAAGAAAGAAAGAAAAGAAAGAAAGAAAGAAAAAGAAAAAAAAAGAAAAAGAAAGGAAGGAAGAAAGAAAAAAGAAAGAAAGAAAGAAAAGAAAGAAAGAAAAAGAAAGGAAGGAAGAAGAAGAAAGAAAGAAAGAAAGAAAGAAAGAAAGAAAGAGAAAGGAAGGAAGAAGAAAGAAGGAAAGAAAGAAAAGAAAGAAAGGAAGGAAGGAAGGAAGAAAAAGAAAGAAAGGAAGGAAGAAAGAAAAAAGAAAGAAGGAAAGAAAGAAAAGAAAGGAAGGAAGGAAGGAAGAAAAAGAAAAAGAAAGGAAAGAGAAAGAAGAAAAAGAAAGGAAAGAGAAAGAAAAAAAAGAAAGGAAGAAAGAAAGAAGGAAAGAAAGAGAAAGAAAAAGGAAGGAAGGAAGGAAGGAAGGAAAAAAGAAAGAAAGAAATCAGGAATAGAGAAAGTTTCTATCACCCACTGACAAGTAGCGTGAGCGGCCAGCCTGCCGTGGCCCAGCGTGGCCCTGTGGTGTGGCACTCCGGCAATCTCTGTACAAAGGCGGCGTCACTGCTGAACTTGGAAACTCAGTCTACTTCCTTGTTGGTGCAACGGTGTCCTTTTCAGTTCCGTATGGAATTTCAAGTCTGCCCTGCTGATTCTCGAAAGCCAAGTGGGGGGTGTCAGGGCTATAGAGCATATATAACACACGCCTACGAATTAGAGAGCAAATTTACAAGCTATCAAGGGACGTCTGACTACCTGAGCCGGCGGAGGGCCACAGAGCCCAACACTCCAGCCAAGCAAGACGGCCTGTTTCAGGTGCCCGGCCACCTAGAAGCTACTCTCTTCCTGTCAAAAGTCAGAGCAGCCCATGTCACCATTCCCGCTGTTAAAACTACAGAGACAGAGGAAAGCAGAAGACAGGAAACCATTTCCTGGTAACAAGCAACAAGTACAGCTTTCACTTTGGAGAGAGGAAGCACAGAAAAGCAAAGAAAGAATCTACTCTATGCTGCTACTTTAGAAATAGAAATCACCAGAACCTGCCCTTTCTGGGGTCCTCCAAGCCAGCTCAACACTTCCGGGCATTACGTGTCTGCTGCTAACAGGGAGCTGGGGGCTGGAAAGGAACAGGTGAAAAACCCCAAGTTCCCACTCTCTTCTCTCTTGAAAATACAGGAAAATGTCATTTCAGTGCCCACCTGCATGGACAGGGTTCCCCGGAGAACACAGGAGAATCACTGAGCCCCAGAGCTGGGATGAGGAGACATAGGAGGTTGGAAGGACTGCACTGGACTGCGTCACATCTCACTAGACATCTCAGTGACTGGTGAGAAGGGGAGGCAGGGCCTGCTAGCTGTCCCCTTCTTTTAGCAACAGAACAACTGAGCTTCATCCTAATCCATGTGGCTACTCAGAGTAAAAAACTACATTCTGTGGTGTCCTTTGCTGCTCGGTGTGGCCATGTGACTGGATTCTGGCCAATGGAGTATACACAAGAGTGATGTGACTTCTGGAAAAGGTCCTTAAGATGCCAAGGCGTGCTCTTCTTCCCTTCCATGCTCCTGCTATCTGGAATGAGCTTGTGATGTGATGACTGGTGCTGGAGCAGCCATGTTGGACCATGAAGTGCCTTTGGGATTAAAGGCCACATTTGATAAAGCAACAAATATAGGAGGAATGTGGATCACTGGGGATTTTAGGAAGGAGAGGAAAAATCGGATTTGGGCCACCTACTTTGAGGCTTAATGTGTGAGAGAGATAAACTTCTGTCTTATTTAAGTTCTTAATTGGGGGTGTAGCTGTGCTTGTGCTTGAATCTACTCACAACTGGGATGAAGGAAGTACATTGTGCACCAAAATCACACTGAATATTATTTGCTGTATGCGTATGTATGTCAAGGAGACAAGGCTGGGTTCACCTGCACATCATTGTTCCTACTGGGGTGTCCAGGGGGGTGACCAGAAAGATAAAGAGAATCTGTGTGTGTGGTGGCCGTGGTCTAACAGCTGCACTAGCTTCAAATAGCTTTCTTCCAAGCTTAATGGGCAAGGAAAATAGAGACTATCCCTCCGCGTTCAAGATAGTGTAGTAGGGTCTTCTAGTACCTGCTCCCGCATGCATCCTGACTCAGGGTCCCCTGGTAGTATGGCACTTGAGTGGCCAATGTCTTCTCACCGGGCAGAGGCTCCCTGAAGGCCCACGTCTGCCTGGCTGCCTGCCCCAACCCCAGCATCTTGCACCGCACAGAGGACCTTTCGAGAGGTGTGTGCCTTGTGAAGGGCTGGCAGAGCTGACAGGCCTGTCCGTGTTTGCACAGGGGGGTGGTGGCAGTCAGGAGACCCAGGTTGTTCTGGTACAAAGCCCACCCGTGGCTGGACATCTGGCTGTACCCCGGGACCACGCAGGAAGTGGACTCCTGAGCTCGCCTCCGACCTGCTGAGTCAGCACGTTCTGGGGCGGATGTTCAACTGAACTGGAGAAGCCGAGTTCGGGGACCACTGTTCTCAAAATAACAGAACGGATTGTTTTCATTACGAGTCACACCGTCGTAATTGGCCTGTCTGTACATACTGTTAGTTCATTCGCAGCATCAATTTTGTCTTTTCTTCTTTCCAGTCAGAACTTCAGTTTTGCTCCGTTGTCTACGGTTCCCCACTCAGCCTCCTCCTGAGATGGCAGGTCCCACCCCCACCTCCAAAGAAAGACCAGCCGGGTGTGAGGGCAGTGATGTCATTTCCCGTTGCCTGGGGTTGAGTCAAGAGTGGGCATGTGACCCAGTCTGGCCAATGAGAGGAGAGGGAAAATTCTCGGGTGGGGATCCCTCTCCTGGGACAGAATTTGGAAAAGAGAGGGTATATAGTTCTTTATAAACTTGTGGAATCACTATGTAATACACCGGAAATTAATGTAGCACTGTGTGTCAACTGTCCTCAAATAAAAAAAAATAGAAAAGAAAAATAAATTTAAGAAATGTGAAAGATAAAACGTTCATAAAGATTGATACATGAGAATTCATTAAAACAAAAGGGAGAGAGCTTTTAGGGGGCGCCTGGGTGACTCAGTGGGTTTAACATCTGACTTCAGTTCACGTCATGATGTCCCCGTTCCTGGGTTCGAGCCCCGCGTCAGGCTCTGTGCTGCTTTGGATTCTGTGTCTCACTCTCTCCCTGCCCGCCCGCCGCTCATACTTTCTCTCTCTCCTTCTCTCTCTTTCTCAATAAATAAATAAACATTACAGACCTCTCTTAAAACAAAGAGTGAGGGGATAGCTTTTTCCCACCTGGTGCTGTTGGGTCTGGCTATCATATCAGGGACAGCTGCAGCCATGCGGCCACCAGCCAAGGGCCACCAGGAGGAGGGAGGGACATAGCTGGGCCTGCCACATCAAACAATCCTGAAGCCCCCTCCTGGCCTCCCTGCCCCCAATACTCAGTTCTCTGGACTTTCTGATAAGTGAGCACATAATTATAGGTTAAAATAGACATTAAAATAAGATAAGACAAAATAAAATAAAACAAAACAAAATAAAATAAAATAGTTAAATGGGTTAAGTAAGGGTTTCTGCCCAGAAGCATCCTAACCTATAGCACATTTGTTTGACTGCCTGATAAAGTGAAAATGTTTTTCTCTTTAAGTGCATTCACCTTTTCTTTGATGATTTAATAAAGCCCTTGCAGCACAGATGACAAACACAAGGTGCTGGAAAGAAGGGGCAGCAGCCTGAGAGCAGGTAGGGGGGCCTCTGGGCAGTTAGTTCTCAGGACCACTATAGCAGACGGTGCTCAGAGCTGCGTCTTCCCTCAGAGAGAGGGAAGAGAAATCTTCTCTACTGTATTTGTGTCTGCGGTCCTGTGCATTCTACGGAAGGTATTTTATTTTATTTTATTTTATTTTATTTTATTTATTTTTTAATGTTTATTTATTTTTTAAGGAGCGAGCGCGAGCGGGGGAGGGACAGAAAGAGAGGGAAACACACGATCTGAAGCAGGCTCCAGGCTCTCAGCTGACAGCAGAGAGCCTGACGTGGGGCTCAAACTCATGAACTGAGAGATCATGACCTGAGCTGAAGTCGGACGCTTAACCAACTGAGCCACCCAGGTGCCCGTTAGGAAAGTATTTTAAAGTGTAGTTTCTTAATGTTTATTTATTTTTGACAGAGAGAGAGAGAGAGAGAGAGAGAGAGAGACAAAGCATGAGTGGGGGAGGGGCAGAGAGAGAGGGAGACACAGAATCCGAAGCAGGCTCCAGGCTCTGAGCTGTTAGCACAGAGCCCAACGCAGGGCTCGAACTCACGGACCACGAGATCATGACCTGAGCCGAAGTTGGACTTTCAACCCACTGAGCCACCCAGGCACCCCTTAAAGTGTAGTTTCTATTATTACTCAGGTCTGGCAAGTCTAACAGATCAGGAGATGCCTGCCATTGAAAAGAGAGTTTGGGGGCACCTGGGTGGTTCAGTCGGTTGGGCGTCTGACTCTTGGTTTCATCTCAGGCCATGATCTCACGGTCGTGGGATTGAGCCCCACATCAGGCTCTGCACTGCGTGTGTCTATCTCAAAACAAGTAAATAAACATAGGAAAGGAAAGAGAAGGGAAGGGAAGGGAAGGGAAGGGAAGGGAAGGGAAGAGAAGAGAAGAGAGAAAAGAGAAAAGAAAAGAAAAAGAAAGAAAAGAAAAGGAAAGAAAAGAAAAAAGAAAAGAGAAAAAAAAGAAAAGAGAAAAGAAAAGAAAAAAGAAAAGGAAAGAAAAAAGTAAAGGAAAGAAAAGAAGAGAAAAGAAAAGAAAAGAAAAGAGAAAGAGAAAAGAAAAGAAAAGAAGAAAAGAAAAGAAAAGAAAAAAGAAAGAAAAGAGGGTTTGTTACGGCTCCCACAAGGAGACACAACACACCACAGGGAGCCACATGGGGAAGCTCCGGGGTGGACAGGAGTGGACGAAGCAAAGAGAAAACGTGGACAAGAGGCTGTATTGTGGTTTCTGTGAGAAGGAGCAAACGAAGCAGGGCGAGCCGCTGAGGACTGGCTGCTTCGAAAAATTTCAGGGCTCCGGGCATAGGGCTGTCCCCAGTCGTCTGGTACCTGGCCCTGGATAATTAGGGGGACAGCGAGAGCCCCACGGAGGACATGGTTGTGGTGGGGGCTCTGGCTTGGCTGGTTGGCCTTTGAAAGGCCTGCTCCCGGCTGAGTCATTTGTTACCTGTGGGACGGTCCCTCCAGGGGCAGCAAGGCCCCAGACATCAAAGCATCAAGTTACAGAAACTAGGAAATATGGCTATTCCAGAGCCGCAAAACTTCTTCCCTGAGCTCCTCCTTGAGAAAGACCCGCGAACATCTCAAAGCCCTACTCAGATGTGCTTCCTCCAGGAGACCTGTTGGAACTGTCTCCCCACCGTGCCTTCGGTCCCCTGAAGTCTGTATCACTGTTGCTTTGTGATCACTGCCACCTGTGTCATTCTCCCCTCCTACCCCATGAGCCTCTGGGAAAGAGGGACGTGTCAATCAGTTCCGAATCTCCTCCCACCACCCTCAGGCCTGGAGCAACTCTGGCCCCAGCAGGTGCATGCGGAGTTGCTGGAAACCCAGTGCTGAGCGACAGGAGGGATGCGGATGCCCACGGCCTTTGTGACAGGGTTTTCCTCCGCGCTGGTAAATCCCCAAGTTCACATGCGACGATTCTTAACCAAGGCGACGATGGCCAGGTAAGACGGACTTGCTCCATTTTGTTATTACACCTCAAACGCCATGCACTCTTGGGGAAGGCGATTTCATAGATAATTTGGGGGCCGGGATTTCTTGTTCTTCGTTAATGCTGAATAACTTGCATTTCAGGAATCTACATTGAAATGGATGAAAACCACAGCTGAATTTGGAATAAACCTGGGTGGGAGCAGCATGCTCTTTAAAAAAAAAAAAAAAAAAAAAAAAAAAAAAATCAGGGTGGGGGATGGGGGAGTGGTGATAGGGAAGAAGAATCATTCTGTGGAAAATCTAGCCACAAATTGGATTTTCTTTTTCTCCCCCCTGCCCCGCCCCGGTACTTTAATTTGCTCCTGCCAGCCTTTTGTTATTGGACTTAAAAAGGCAACTTTAAATAGTGTGCATGGAGCCTACAAGTTAAATATTTCCTTTCCTCTTAATAGTATCAGTCATGATGGCGGCTGCACTACGGTTATTTCACTAGGAAATTAAATGATTGCTAATAATTCAAGATGAGTCCATTTTCCGACAGCTCTTGTATTATTTCCATTTTTTTTTTCTCTTTGCAGCTCTTCCAAAAAGTTTTGTCCCTAATCGAACAGACCAACTTGTTTTTCTCCTCTTTCTGTCCCTCCCCCCTCCCCCTACCTTCCTCTCCTCTCCCCCCTGGGCCCGATCTCACCATTACTCAAAAAAAAAAAAAAAAAATTCAAATGCCCCAACCTTCAGACCTCAGCGATGAAGAACAGGATATATTATCAAGGAAAGCTTTTTTCTAGGGGTGCCTGGGTGGCTCAGTCAGTTAGGCATCCGACTTCGGCTAGGTCATGATCTCACGCCTCGTGAGTTCGAGCCCTCCATCAGGCTCTGTACCAACAGCTCGGAGCCCGGAGCCTGCTTCGGATTCTGTGTCTCCCTCTCTCTCTGCCCCTCCCCAACTCACACTCTGTCCCTCTCAAAAATAAATAAAACATTGAAAAAAAAAAGGGTAGCTTTTTCTAAAACTGTCATTTTTAGACTGTTTTGTGCTTTCTGCATGGCAGCAGGCAGTCAGTCGTAAGTACAAAACGACACGAATCATGTCTCTACAGTCTAGTTTTTTAAATGGTGCTTTTTAAGTCTCTGACTAAATTTGTCATCGAGGCTTTAATATAGAGAGCAGTGGAAGCTCTATTTCTCTCTTTTTTTACATTTATTTTGAGAGAGAGAGAGCAAGAGGGAGCACGAGTTGGGTAGGGGCAGAGAGAGAGAGGGAGAGAGAGAATCCCAAGCAGGCTTCTCCCTGTCAGCATAGAGCCCCATGCAGGGCCTGAACCCACGAACCGTGAGATCATGACCTGAGCTGAAACCAAGAGTTCAAAGCTTAACTGACTGAGCCACCCAGGTGCCCCTGAAGCTCTATTTCTCTTGGAGCCATGACGTGAAGCCTCCCACCCACTAGAAAACCAGCCAGGAACAAAATGGGGAGAAGTCACCTAAGCCGATTTCCTTTCTTTCTCTCCTTCCCCCCCCACCCCCACCGCCCCAGAGGCCAATGGTCCTCCAAAGCACACATGACAACAGGGTATTCTTGCCTCTGTCCCTGGAGCCCAGGTGACCTGGGTAGATGTTGGCTGAGCAGAAAGTATAGTGAAGAGCATGGTGACAGCTACTGCTCCCAGGGGGTTTAACCACACCACAGAAAAGCAAAGGAAAGCACTGTGTGCGGGGTGGCCCGTAGCGGGACGCAGGGCCGGGGTGCCCAGCACGTGGCACTCTGTGAACAGTTGCTGAGCTGACTTACCGAATTGAATGGATTCTTCCTCCAACTAGGGCTCCAAATACCACTCTCATCACAAAAGCACAGCACACATCGGCCACGTCAGGAGTAAGTCCGTTAACTCATTAAGTGGCAGCATTTGCAAAGTACATGAGCGAGCGGGAACTTTCTGGAAATCATCACCCGGTGAAGACTCAGCTCATAAAGACTGTTTTTAATAAAGAAGCAAAGACAAGCTCGCAAAGGAGGGACTGAGGGAGCATCAGAACTCGAGGGGCCCACACCCTCCCTCTTCCGCCTCCCTCAGCCCCTCCCCTCTCCTTGTCCTCCTTTCCATTTCCCTGAGAAAATGGAGGAACAGAAGAGAACGTCCACACGTGTCTCTGTGAAAGCACCACTTGGCCGGCCTTTGCCCCCTTCTGTGTGTCCCAGGTGCAGAGCCCCAAGCCCTCTGTTCCAAGGACACGCGTTTTCAGTCATCCCTGCTCTCAATACGCACCTGGCTGCCATCTGTAATGTCCTCCACAGCTCTTATGTTGACGGCAGGGACTGCAGGAAGCACACTGGGGCCTCGGCCTCTCCCCACTGCCAGTCTTTTCTTGGCCTCCCTTTCCAGCTCCATGCCTCAGAGCGGGGACAGCACCTGCCGCTTCCCCCACCTCCCCCCTCGGTGTCTCACCATGTACCCTGACCGCTCTCCACAGGGTAACCGGTCTGTCTCTGATGGCTTCTGCCTTCTGAAAAAGCTTTCTTTCCTGGGCCTCGAGGACACTATGTCTCGTGGTCCCCCGTTGCTTCTTGGCCTCTCACAGTTGCTGGTTTCCCCTCCTTTTCCCAACTTCTAAGCACTGGCTGTCTAGGAGAGTCCCCTGTTAGAGCCATTTAAAGAAAGATTCCTTTGTCCTTTCTACGCTCACTTCCTGTCCCCTGGCTTTAAAGGCATATACAGGGGGCACCTGGGTGGCTCAGTCAGTTAAGTGTCCCACTCTTGATTTCAGCTCAGGTCACAACCTCACGATTCATGAGATTGAGCCCCTTGTCAGGTTGCTCTGCACTGACAGGAAAGAGCCTGCTTGGGATTCTCTCTTGCTCTCAGTAAGTAAACATTAAAAGTTTTTTTAATAATAAAAAAATAATAAAGGTATATATGGAAGGAAGGCATCCCTATTTATGGTTCCATCTTGGACCTGCCTTCTGAATTCCACACCCACGTACTTGACATTTCCCCGGAGGGTCTATAAACCTGTCAAATTTGCCATGTTCAAAGCCAGACTCTTCTGATTTTTCTCCATAAACGTGTTCTCTCCCATAGTCCTTCCCCATCTTGGCAAATGGCAAATTCATTCTTCAGGTTGCTCAGATAAATAATTCTAGAGTCTCCATTTTCCCATTCTCCACTCCCCAGACATGAGCAAATCCTGTCTATTCTGTTTCAAATTATATCCAGAATCGGGGGCACCTGGGTGGCCCAGTCAGTTAAGTGTCCGACTCTTGGTCTCACCTCAGGTCATGATATCACAGTTTGTAAGATCAAGCCCCATGTCGAGCTCTATGCTGACAGTGCGGAGCTTGCTTGGGGTTCTCTCTACCTCTCTGCCCTTCCCCCATTCGTGTGCGTGTTCTCACTCTCTCTCAAAAATAAATTAATGAACATTAAAAAAAATCATGGCAAAGTATATCCAGAATCGGATCACTCCCTTTACCTGTGCCTCTTCAGGATGGGTTGCTGCAGTGGCCTCCTGACCGCTTTCCCTGCTTTCCCTGTACACCTACCTCATTCTCTCTGAGAGTGGCCTTGTTCTCAGTCAACAGTGGCCCGAGTTGAGACACCTTATCGCTGAATTTCATAAGGATGAAGTTGGGAAATTGAAGGATGGTATCTCAGTTAATTTCTGACTCCTGTACCAAATGGTTCAATTTCTAGGTCCTTCCTTCTTTTCCATTTTCAAGTCTCTGACCTGACAAAGGAAAATTCTAGAAAAATGTATCTCTTCCTTCCTCCCCGTATCTGGGCCTAATGATTTTGAACGTGGCGCCTCACACGTGTAGACAGGGACTTGAACAAACGTAGACCTTTCTCTCAGGGTGACCGAGTGGAAAACCCACCCGACACCCTGAGAGATAATGCAGTTAAAGTGCAGAGGCACGTTCCCAGGAGTTAGAAATAAAGTTTTCTGAAGATGCCACTTGTAAGAGACACAAGAAAAAAGTTGGAAATTTTCAAATGCGAATTTTCAAAAGACGTAACAGAACTTTCCATCTGTAAACCTAGAGAAGACAACTTTTTAAAATCATAAAACGCTGAATGGAGACGGTAAGTATGACGGCGACACAGAGAACCCCAGGGAAGGTGGCGCAACGCTGGTATGCTGTTGTAGAACATCAACTAAGTGACTAGAAACCCAGAAGGAGAAACACCACCAGTACACATACCCGCAGAAAGGAAAAAACTAATACAGAGCTGAAGAGTAAAATGCAAGCTATGCAGAGGAATCCCAGAAGAAGAAAAGAGAGTAAACGTAAGAAAAGAGACAATGAATGATTCGAAGAAAGCTTTCAGAACAAAGGAAAGGCTTACCAGTATCAAAAGGCTTACTGAGTACTAGAGAAAAATAAAGGAAAGGGGAAGAATTTGAATTTCAGGCATAAAGTAAAAAATATTTATATATCCAGCCCAGAATACCTGAGGAAACAGAATAAAAGTCCTGTCTGCAAAGGACTTCATCATTCCCTTCCAGAACAACAGAGCTACTAGGGAACGCTATGTACAGCCAAACTGTGTGAGGTTAACAGGAAGACATCTTAAACCATGGAAGGATCCAGAAGACGCAATCATCTAAAACAATCATCTCTTTCTACATACCAGCCGACTTATTGATGGATTAAACTCAACTTTTAAAAAGAGAAAACTGTGTTCAGCATAATACTAGTGAAACTGGGTTACCTGAGCCCAACCAATTTGTTGATTATGTTATAATATGATACGAAGGTCAACAGAGTCATTGAAAGAGGCGCTACAAAAGTGGCTTAAATTTTTAAGTAATTTAGATTGATTGTATTCTATTCCTCGGATTATATCCAGAAGACCTAGAATGACATCCGGAGGCAGGGACTGTGGTCGAGCCCGGGAAGAGACTGTCCGTGCCTCAGTGGGTCTTCTGTGATGCACGTAGCATGTAGCCAATGGCGGCACTGGTCCCACTGCTGTGTGAGTGGTGGCAGCAGCAGCAGC
The DNA here is from genome assembly GCF_027475565.1 of Acinonyx jubatus. NCBI lineage: Eukaryota > Metazoa > Chordata > Mammalia > Carnivora > Felidae > Acinonyx > Acinonyx jubatus. The sequence goes on from NC_069393.1 coordinate 3,720,493, forward strand.
TCTAAAGTTCTCAGATAATGGAGTTTGGGAGAGTGGGAGACACTTCCAAAAATAAAAATAATTGGGGGTGCCTGGGTGGCTCCGTCGATTACGTGTCCGACTCGATCTCAGCTCAGGTCTTGATTCAGGGTGGTGAATTCAAGCCCCTCATTGGGCTCCATGCTGGGCAAGAAGCCTACTTAAAAAAATAATAATAATAATAGAAAATAGTCAATCGATCAATAAAAACTGCAGAGGAGATAAACGATGTTGTTTTATTGCAGATGTTGACAACAGAGAAAAAGTGGATCCTGATCTACTCTTGAGTGTCACCACAGACGAAGAACAATAGGAAGGATGGTTTCCAAATTTTCAGATATGGTAGAAAAAAGTTCAGTCATTTTCCAGGAACCTTTTGTTGGCGTCAAACTAACTGAATTTTGGAACTCTTCTGGGTATTGTTACAATGACCGCTTGAACCGTGAGGCCGCTTCTTGAAAAATTTTTTCAATGTTTATTGATTTTTGAGAGAGAGTGAGAGAGACAGAGTGTGTGCAGGGGAGGGACAGACAGAGAGGGAGACAGAATCCAAAGCAGGCTCCGGGCTCTGAGCTGTCAGCACAGAGCCCGACACGGGACTCGAACCCATGATCTATGAGATCACGCCCTGAACCCAAGTCAGATGCTTCACCAAATGAGCCACTCAGGCGTCCCATTTGCTTTGCTTTTAAACCGCTGTGACAAAATCCTAGCGGACCGTGAATGGACAACTGCAACCACATTAAAGCCAATTTAGGATTGCTAAAAACAATTGCAAAATAAATATTGCCTTAACAAGATTTATTTCTATCAGGATCTGCTACAGACTGTTGGGCCCAGTCCTAATAAAAGGACACGGGTTTATTTCTGGTCCTCTGGGGCAAGCGTTTCCCAACTTTCTGGAAGTTGCAACATCCTGCTGTTTATTTGATTCTGTAACTTCCTCTCCAGTTCCCTCCACCCAAATTAAACATGCTTTATTTATTTAATATTTAATGGGTGGGAATTTAAACTGTTATTGTTCTAAACATTTTTAGGTACTTTTACGATATCCTTTTATATAATGGGAGCTATTACCACAGGCCTGGGGACCACAGCTTTGAGGCAATTTTCAAAGGAATGAATGGGACCCAGAGCATGGAGGGAACAAATAAATCAACAGAGAACGTACGTGGCATAGAGTTAAGGAAGGGCAAAAATCAATAGAGAACTTAATCAGCAAAAGACAAGGGAACCCTCAGATTCTGCCCTTCAGAACATGGTGTGGGGGTGGAGGGTTATAGTCATGTTACTCCGCAGGGGACTGACTTTACTCAATTAATTTGCCAAGTCATAAAGAAATATTTTTGAGCAGTTGCTGCATTATGGGCAATTTGGTAGGCATTAAAGGGAAAACTAAAGATGAATAAAATAATGTTTATGCCCTTGAAGAACTCCAAACCTATCAGAGAAAAGGAATGGTAAACTGAGTCAGAAAACAGTTAACAACTACTTTCAGTAAGAAGGAGCAGAAACCACACCCCAGTCACCTTCAGATTCCAGCAAAATTGGGCTCCTCTCTTGCTCTCACGGCTGTTGGGTGACAGTAAGAAGAACAGCTTCATTCATTTACCTGGCCGTACTTGGGAAGAGTTCACGAAATAGAATCTCTCAAACGAAGAACAAAGAACACCCAGGATGTATGCACATTTACCTAGTAAAGGACATTTGTAAAAGGTGTCGGCACTGAGTGTACAATTCGTGCAAGTAAAGCAGGAGTGTAGATTTGGGAAGGTGAAAGCAAAGAGAAAAGATGAATTCTCACCGTCTCATAGCTCATAGCCTGATGTCAGAAGAGGAGACTCACAGGGTGGGAAGGGGATTCAGAGGGAAGTTTAGAGCTGGGTTTCAAGGCTGCCCAGATTCCATTTACCAAGGGTAGGTGGCTCAATAACATCTGTCCTCTAGCCGCTTAAAAACGCTGCATGGCTGGATGCTGAGTGTGAAGGACTCTTGCTGGTTCAGCTGTGGCTTTGGTAAGGAGATGGGCCACTTTCCCCAGGAGAATGCCACCGCCTTCCACATTCATGTGCCCTTCTACCCAATTCCGTTGCATAATAATCTTCAGACTTTGTGTTTATATGATGAACCCGTAAATATTTGCAGCTTAGCTGTTTATCGAACTCTGATTATGCTTCCTTCCTTGCACAAATTATGCTTTCCCCGGGGGTAGTAAATATCACTGCTGGATGTATACATCGGCCTGAATACTGTAAAAGAGGCAATCTATCAGTTTCATTCTTTTTCTCGGAGACCTTCCTTCTGGACCCCTTGGCCATCCTGCCCACGTGCCGAGGTTGCTCTCGGAGTCTGCTCTTAAAACCAGCGGCTCGTGATCGCTCTTTGGCGTTTCCTGCTGAGTGCTTCATTTCTCTCTTGCTGGATTCCCACTCTATGAAGTCAACATCTTTCTCCTGGATTTATTTCTCTGTTTTCAACGAGTACATGTGATGCTTCTCAAGGAAATGCACAAGGGAGGGTTTTCTGCTGTGTTGGGTTTTTTTCGTCTTTGTCTTCTGAGATCTCGTATGTCTAAAAAGGTCTTTACCGCCGCAGCTGGACTGTGGGGCCAGCACTACTGGAAGACTTTCCCCCCCTCCACTGGACCGACTTGGGGTTGTAGGAAGATGAGCCAGATCCAGAGGAAGCTCGGCCAAACTGGAGGACCCCCGAGAGACACAAGAGTTAGGGAAGAGGCACCATGACATGTCCTCATGGGGGACATGATGAAATTGCGAGACTGGGGCCCGGAAAAGACCACTGAAGAGGAAGAAAAGACCACCCACCTGAGGTTGGCACTTGGTGCAGAAACCAAACAAAGGCAGGAGGCTGCACACAAGAAGAAAAGCATTGAGACAGCGCTGGGGAAGAAGAAAGGGATTGTGGAAAATGAAAGCAGCAAGCCACACCCAAGAATGCAGATGGTGGTCTTTGCAAACTTGCAGAAAACATCCGTACTTCCGCAGCAAGGAAGACCGCGGGGGCGGGCTTCCAGCCGTATGCTGAGTCGCATGCCTAAAGCAGACCTCCACGAGATGCTAAGATTAAAAATAGATTGCTTTAACAGGATTTCCATCAAAGTCTACTGCAATGGTTTGGCTCAGCACTAATAAAGGAACAGGGGCTTGGGGTACCTGGGTGGATGAGTCAGTTAGGTGTCCAACTCTCGGTTTTGGCTCAGGTCATGATCTCTCGGTTCGTGGGTTCGAGCCCCGCATCAGGCTCTGGGCTGGCAGTGCAGAGTCTGCTTGGGATTCTCTCTCTCCCTCTCTCTCTGCCCCTCCCCTGCTCGTGCACTCTCTCTCTCTCTCTCTCTCAAAATAAATAAATAAACATTGGGGCGCCTGGGTGGCTCAGTCGGTTAAGTGTCCGACTTCTTCAACTCAGGTCATGATCTGGCGGTTGGTGAGGTCGAGCCCCGCGTCTGGCTCTGTGCTGACAGTTCAGAGCCTGGAGCCTGTTTCAGATTCTGTGTCTCCCTCTCTCTCTGCCCCTCCCCTGCTCACACGCTCTCTCTCTCTTCCTGGAAAATAAATAAATGTTAAAAAATTTAAAACAAAATTTAAGGTTCATGGACTTGTGGCAACCATTCCCCAACTTTCTCTTTGAAAGATTTTCGTGTCTACTCTCTGTCCGCAGTATTCCGAAATGATGTGCCTTGGTGTAGTTACTTTTTTCATCCGTTTAAGTGGGCATCAGGAGGCTACTTTGAATTTCAGTTCTTGGGAGTCATATTGGATTATTTCTTGGATAATTCCCTCCTCCATTTTTCCTCTGAAACCTTTTTCTGAAACTCTTAGTGCTTGGATGTGGGTCTCAAGATTAGTCTTTCAGCTTTCAAAGCTTTTTCTATTTTTACAGTTTCTTTGTTATTTTATTTGCTATTTCAGGTTTCCTCAACTTTTTTCTACCAAATAATCTAAGGAATTTAGAAGTTCTTTTTGTGAAAGTGTAACATGCTACCATAATATGGGGCTGGATGAGTAAGATCCAATTTAATACACCTTGCCACCACCACCCATATCAAGAAATAAAACCAAGAGTCCCTCACCAGCCCTGCCTTCCTCTCCTCTCCAAAGGTAGCAGCAATTCTGACTCAAACACCAGAGTTTAATTTTGCCTGCTTTTGAACTTCACATAAATGGCATTCTACTCTACGAAGACTTTCACTTCATTCGTTTCACTCGACATAAAAACTGAAATTCTTCCATGTTGTTAAACGTAGCAACAAATGTTTGTTTATTCGCACTGCATTATGGTATTTCATTGTACAAATATGTACCAGAGGTTATTTATCTGGCTATTTCATTGACAAACCTTTAGGTTGTTTTAGCTCTTGGCCAGTGCTAGTCGCATTACCATGATGATTCTTTGACAAGGCTTTACACACACACACACATGCACACACGCACGGAATTGCTGGCATTGGTCATGAGCTTATCAAACTTCAGTGAATAATGCTAAATCGTGTCCAAGGGTTGTACCAACTTACCCTCCCAATTGATAGCACGTGAGAGTTTGAGTTGCTCCATATCTTGGCAAATACTTGGTACCATCTGTCTTTACCATTTTGAATGTCTAAATGGCGGTGTGGGGCACCTGGGTGGCTCAGTCGGTTGAGAGTCCGACTTCAGCTCAGGTCATGATCTCAAGGTTCATGAGTTCAAGCCCCGCATCAGGCTGTCTGCTGTCAGTGCAGAGCACGGTTCTGATCTGTCACCCTCTCTCCGCCCCTCCCCCGTTCAGGCTGTCTTTCTCAAAAATAAACATTTAAAAATTAAAAAAAAAAATAAATGGCAGTGTGTAAAGGCATCTTGCTATAGTCTTAATCTGCACTTTCCGGATTACTAATAAGGTTGAACAATTTCTCAAATCTTTATTAGCCATTCGGAGATCTTCTTTTATGAGTTACCTGTTCAAGGCGCTTCCCTATTTTTGTACTCAGCAGACTATCTTTTTCCTTAATTATTTAATAACCTCCGGAGGAGAACACTTTGTTGCAGTTATATTCTCTTGCTAGATGGCTGGCCTTGTCATATATTTTTTTTTAATTGTGTCTTTGATAAATAGAAGTTTTGGATTTTAGTGTAGTCATTATAATTTCTCCATCTCTTCTTTATGGTTGGTGGGATTTTGTTCTGGTCTGGGGTTTTGTTTTCATTTGTTTTTGGTTTTTTTGTACCCTGCCTGACAAATCTTTCCATATCTTGATGTGCTGATGATATTTTCCTATGTTAGCTTGTGGAAATTTTATTGTTTTAACTTTCATATTGAGTTCTAAAATTCACCTGGAGCTGATTTCTGTGTGGGATGTGAGATCGGAATCAAGTTCCCCTTTTCCCACAGAGATATGTATTTGATCCTTCACCATTTATTGAAAAGACCACCCTTTCCCCAGCGCTCTGCAACGGCATCTGGCCGTAAACCAAGTGTCCACGTATGAGTGGGTCGGTTTCTGCATTCTCTTCCCTGGTCTGTCAGTGTGTTTGTCTCTCCTTGCCTGAATACCACCCTCCTAACTTCCTGTGGTCCCCAGTGATTCTCAAAACCCAGCGGGGAGAATTCTACTTTGTTCTTCCCCGAGATTGCCTTAACTATTATTGGCCAAATGTATTTTCAGACAAATTTTAGAAGTTGGCAAAATTTCACAAAATCCTATTGTAATGTTGTTCCAGATTACTTCCGTTCTGCAAGGAAAAAAAAATTTTTTTTGGAAAAAGTTCACCTATTTACAATAGTGCATCTTCTGCTTCTTGAACTTGGTTTGTTTCTCCACTTATTTAGATCCTCATTAATTTCCCCTAATAATGTGGGGTCATGTCATCTTTCATTACATTTATTCCTAGGTCTGTGATGCTTTGATCCTGCTAGAAATTATATCATTTTTACAGGTTTATTTTCAAATTGCTTATTGCAGAAAGACAATTGATGTTACATTCACTGACCTTGCTAAATTCTCTCTCAATTCTGGTATTTTAGCTGTAGTTGCCTTTGGGTTTCCTACATGCACAATCGTGTTCCCTGTGAGCAATGACATATTGATTTTGTTTCCTCTCAATCTCTAAACCTGTATTTGATTTTTCTCTTTTCACGCCGCCTAGGACATTCAGACCACGTTGGCACCTTTCTCCACCTCTGTTTGCAAGCTTGTTGATGTGCCAAGGACGAATGTAGGAAGGGCGTTTCCAGGAAAAAGAGGGAAGAGTTTGTCTCTAAGATTTAGAGCAGGACTGGCCTAATCCGTACACATCTTGCATGGGAAATATCTTTAGAGAAGGACTCTAGGGTTTTCTCGTAGTACCTAGCTCTGGGATGACTAAGACCTCAAAGAAACAATCCAAACAAAGAATCTAAAGAGATGATAGAGAACTCCACACCCCACACCCTACACCACGGAGGGACCTTTAATCCTTTCTTTGTGTCATCTCCTACAGATGTGGTTTCCAATATTTATTGGACACAGCTTAGGGTAATTGGTCCAACATGATTATTATTGTTACGGATTGAAGTGTGTCCCTCTCTCTCCAAAAACCTCCTATGTTAAAGACCTAACCCCCTCAGAATGTGACCATATTTGAAAACAGGGTCATTGCAGATGTCGTTAGTTAAGAAGAGGTTATTACAGCAGGCACTACTGGGATATGATGTATGTCCTTATAAAAAGAGAAAACTTGGACACACACACACACACACACACACACACACACGAGAATGTCCTGTGACAATGAAGACAAATCAGAGCGATGCTTCTCTCACCCAAGAGAGCTCCTTCCCTCACAGCCCTCAAAGGATACTGACCTTGCTGACATCTTGGCCTTGAACGTTTGACCTCCAGAACTGTGAGACAATAACTTTCTGCTTTTTAAGCCACCCAGTGGGCGGCTTGAGAGGTCACTAAGATAACAAAATGACTCTATGGCGTGGCGTTCCACCGGGCATACCTTGCAGAAGTGTCTTTCTTTATCAGAGTATCCCGGAATGCTTCGGTGTGTGGACCCCAGCTGCAAGCTTCTGAGGAAGACTGTGTTGGGGGGGGCCCAGAAATCTGCATCTTTATTATGCTTCCTGGTCCTTCTGATGTACATTAAGGTTTGAGAACCACTGCTCTGAAGGCGGACGCTTTGTCGTTGGCGGAGAGATCCTTCTCATCTAAGCATTCCACCCTGCAACCCGGAGCACGTGTTGATGGTTGATTCCAGCTGTCAGCTTAGCCAGGCTGTGGCATCAGATAGCTCTGGCAAAACTCCAGATGTTGCTGCGAAGGCATTTTTTTTTTTAGATGACATCAATATTTAAATCCGTTGGCTTCGAGTAAAGCAGATGGATCCTGGTGGACCCTGTCCGATCCGCTGAAGGCTTTGAGAGGAAAGACTGAGGTTCTCCGAGGAAGAAGAAATCCTGCCCCCGGAGGGTCTTCGGATCCAGGCAGCTTCAAAACATCCCCTGGGTCTCCAGCCTGCTGGTCTGCTTCACAGATCCCAGACTTGCCAGCCCTCCCAGTCACATGAGCCAATTCCTTAAAATAAACCCGTCTACACACCTCCTGGCGGGTCTGTTTCTCTGGAGAAGCCTGACTAATACATACATCATGTCGGTTACTGTCTAGGATATCCGTGAATGAGGCCGGACCTCTAATCACTCATTGCCTTCATTGACTCCAGTTAGCGAAACTGGTGCCACTTTTGTTCATTCTGTAACTAATTTTGAGCACCTCTGAGGTATGGCGCGATCGGCGAGAAGTTCCAAGACTTCTGCACAAACAAAACTAGCCGCCCAACTTCAAGAGTTTAGAATTTTACTAGAGATGTTGAGGGACGACGTATCTAATTCTCAAAGGAATCCTGTATGTGACGACCGAGGAGTGGGAATTCGCTTGTTTTGAATCAACTTGCCTGATGACTTAGTCAGGTAGAAAGCTGCTTTTTCAAATTTCCTGACTTGAGTGGTATTAGATTTAATCGGCCAAATAAATCCGCATTTTTGACCTAACGATGGCAAAATCTGCCAATCCAATGATCCATTGTGTATTCCATTTGCGTTTGAAGCAAGGTGACTAGCACTCACCAGAGTATTTGCTCTCCTTGCTCGGAAAACTTGCATCTGCCTTGGTAATAAGGAACCATTTATTTAAAATGTGCTATGTGAGAGCACTTGACAGGTCATGAGTCAGATACGACAGGGTGGAAGGCTGCATCAGGAAGTAGAGTCAAGCAATGGTAGGCGTTCATTAGCTCTTCCAGAGCTAATTTACTTCCATGTAGTAAATTGCTACTTCAGTCCCTCAGGCTTAGGGGAGAACCTGACTCACGCAGCTCTGATTGTCTGCCGAGAGTGGGTGGTAGGCCTGGAGCAAGAGCAAGTAAGGACATGGAACTTTCCAGCCCTCGTCCCCCATCCAAGGCTTGCTAGGCTACGCAAGTTGATATCTCTTTCCCTATTGTGGCTATGAAGGTGCCGAAGATGACATTGACCGTCAGGTCGAGGGAGAGCTGGAGGAACGCTCTTCCAAAAGAAGAGTGCCTCTTGGTGATGGGATCAGACTCTGCGACACTGATTAAGTCACCGTTGTCACTTGTTAAGCCAGGTACAGACATGGTGTCGGGTGTCAATGAGGTTAGAATTCAACACAGACCGGAGGCACCTGGGAGGCTCCATCAGTTAAGCATCCAACTCTTGATTTTGGCTCAGGTCACAATCTCACAGTTTGTGGGTTCGAGCCCCGTGTTGGGCTCTGTGCTGACAGTGCGGAGCCTGCTTGGGATTCTCTCTTTCTCATTCTTTCTCTGCCCCTCCCCCACTCATGCTTTCTCTCTCTCTCTCTCTCTCTCTCTCTCAAAATAAATAAATAAACTTAACAAAAGAATTCACCAGAGATCAACCTAAGGGTGTGCCATCTCGCCCTCTCTTTTCTTGGCCAATGTGGACTGGGTTACAGCCACCATTTCGGTCTCTGGAAGCTGGTAGTAATAATCAAGACCATCCTTAACTTCCAAGCCGTTCACTAAATCAAAATACAGATCAGAAAGGAGGGAAGAACCGGTGCCATGTGAGCAATTCCTCCTTGACTCCCTGACTGGGCTCATGGCAGCAAAAAGATTTGACCTCGATGTCACCTTTAGGCCCCAAAGACTCTTCAAGGGTGTTAGGAAAGGCAGACACTGCAATCAGAATCTCCCAAATGCAGACACTGTAATTAGAATCTCCAAAAGCAAGAACATCAGGGGAGCCTTGGAATTTGTGGTAGCCGATGAAAAAATGACTACAAACCACCACCTTCCATTTTAATGGAAACTACCCGCTAAATATTGCTTGGGTCATTAAAGGACCCCAGCAGAATCTTCAAGGGGCTGAGATTTCAAACATTTTCACCCTTGGTTTAGGACCAGCGGATGTGGACATGCATTTACCCCAGCAACACGGATATCGAGAGTATCTGGGGTGGGAGGTCACAGAGTCTTTTACTTGGCTATGTCTGCATGAGCAAGGATGGAGCAGATGGGAAAATTCTTCTGCTTCGTTCCTTTCTGTATTTCTGGGATGTGCCTCATGCATGGTTGCAGAAAAACTGCAATGCATTGGAATAACAACATTTTTGTAACATCTACTTTTGTTGCTCTGGAGTTGCTCCCAGAGGCTACACCACACAAGGGAAATGTATCTGAAAAATACCTTGTGAATATCTCCAAGACAGGCAGTAAAACCAGACCATTCAGAGCGAGCTTCTGGGGCCTGATTAACGCTCTTTGCTGACTAAAATTTAACAAGTTTACTAAAGGTCCCAGATAATTGCTGCAGCTCTGTGTTACCTCTGGATGGACAGACGCCATACCGCAGTGGGGTGAATGAGGTTGAAATTTGCTGACGTTGATGTGAAAAATAAAACTGTCCATTATTTCACCAGCAAAAACGGGCTTATTTGAGAAGAGCAGAGAATCGCCATTTGGGATGTGCAAAGCGTGCCAAAGCCACAGGCAAGCCTGCAAAACAAACAAGAGGAAAGAGGGGGGCTAGGGAAGGGCTGTTATAAACACAAAGTCCATTGGAATAAACTGGGAGCTAGAAGCGTAGTAGTAGCTTCTCACTGGCTGAGTTGTGGCAGTCTGTCATTGGCTGGGCTGTTGCTGGGTGGTGGAGAAAATCTTTCTCTCCCCTGCTGGGGTAGTCAAGTATAAGCTTTTTCCTGCTGGGAATGCAAGGTATGTTACTTTCTGGTGGGTCTGCAATTGACAAGGACAAGACTTGAGGCGTGAGAGCTCCCCCTTCTGGTTTCCTGGCGCCATCTTAAATGAGGTTTTCTTAAATTTAATAATTCTCCAGCCCAGACACATGCCGAGGAGGGAAATGCCACATGGTAGGGCTGGAAGAAATCACAGACACCACTGGGTCCCACTGCTGGTTTTTATGGATGTGAATCCACATGCAGCCAGAGTCATGACTTACCCAGGACCACACAAGCTCACGGCGGCCATGCAGGGACTAGAACCCAGGTCTGAACTCCCAACTCTGGGCTTTATTTAAAGACTGCACCGCCCCACTGGCAACAGGAGGCCTGGCATGTGCGCTGCTGGTCATGCTTCCGATGCTCCACTTAACCAACTGAGATAGACCAAGACATACTTCATCAGTCAGGAAGCCAGAAAGAGCAAGGGAACAATTTGGCCCTACAGGGTAGAGACAAAGTGGCTTCTTTCAATGGGTTGCTAAGTTCCCCATTTAACATGAGCCAAAGAACAAGTCCAGACCAAAAGCATCTTGCAAACAAAATTCTGCCTTTATAATAGACATCTGCACTTCTTCGGCGGGGGCTGTGGGCCATTAGGGCCATGTGCTTGTCACTCCGCTCGCAACAGATGTTTGCTGCTACTTGAGGACTTCCCTGTGATGTGGTTACTGTTTAATTTTCCTGGAAAGAGACTTTTGCTCAAATTCAACAGGACGGCTTAAATGCAAACCAGGGTGCGGTGCCCTGCTGTGTATTAGTTACACTGGCACATCAAAGCTCTAAGGAAGGGGTCTGGGGTTTCTTCAAGTGCACCAAGGGCCCTCGAAGCACCATGCTGTGCCGAGGGGGGGAATCTGTGCCTCATTCTCAGATGCATTTACGTTCAGCTACGTTGCAGGATCGTCCTGCTAGGCCTCTTGTGCCTTTTGTTCCCAAGTCTAGACCTTTGAAGTGAGCTGGCAAAACTCAACCACATGAGGCCACTCGGGCAGGGCCCATGGCCAGACCATGGAGAGGGGGTGGGAATGGCCAAATTCTTCACGCCCACCCAGCTTTCCTCACTTTACACAGGCAAATGGACTCATTTAAGAAAGGGCTGTTAAAAAGCCAAACAGTGAGATGAAAAAGGGCTGTCCATTGTGACCCATATGTGCTGAGCCAGAGAGAGGAATCAACTGAATCAGATCAATAAATATTTACCGAGACTCTCCTGCGGGCAAGAAGCAAAAGTCTGGGCAATGCTTACTCTCAAGAGGTGATTGTTATTATTTTATTTTACTTTATTTTATTTTATTTTATTTTATTTTATTTTATTTTATTTTATTTTATTTTATTTTAAATGTTTATTTTTGAGAGTGAGAGAGAGAGAGAGAGAGAGAGAGAGAATGCAGTGGGGGAGGGGCAGAGAGAGAGAATGGGAGACACAGAATCCGAAGCAGGCTTCAGGCTCTGAGCTGTCAGCACAGAGCTTGTTGCAGGGCTTGAACCCACAAGTCATGAGATCATGACCTGAGCTGGAGTCAGACGCTCAACCAGCTGAGCCACCCAGGCGCCCCAGAGGTGATTATAATTTTAAATCAACTCCCTTATCACCGAGTGGCCAACTAAAATATGAACGGATTAGTGACTTAAGAATGAAGGCTGAAATGATATTTCGAGAAGAGATAGTCAAGCACAGCGATTTGTTAAGCGAATAAGGGAGGGAGGGACTGGTCGGACTGGGCACAGCTTTGCAGGAGAGGCTCTCCTGGTGGAAAGAATTTGGCTTGAACTTCGCGAGATGGTATTCATTTCTGTGTAGCCTCCTGTCTTGTGAACAAGTAAGGTTTTATCAGTCTTGTTAAGGAGCAAAGGGCCACCTGACTGTCACCGACAATGATTCCTTTATGATAGGATCCAGTCCAAACCAAAGAAACCACATGATGGATGATGGGATGGCCTTGTTCTCAGGTGTCCGCCATCTTTCAGGTTCACGCGTGTGACCGCATGGCTTTCCCACCGAACGATCTCCTGCCACACGGCACGGCCTACACAGTGGACCGCAGCTCAGTCTGCCCTTGGCATTCAGACAAATATCCACTGGATTCCTAGTTTCGCTGCCATGCATGTTATGATTCAGTTTCCCTTCACTTCTGCCCCGAGCCTCCTCCTTTCCTTCCAGATAGTTTGCCAGGCTCACAAAAATGGACACTTAAGGAGTCCATTTATGGAGCTCTCGTCTTTTTCTCTCTTGGGAGAAATTGCAACGGCCCGCCCTTTCCTGAAATTACACTCATTCCTGTATTCATTCTATAATTCAATAACATTTATGGAGCCCCAGCCATGTATAGGTGCAGGGGATTCAATAAAGATCATTGGAATCCATGGCCAAGTGAAGGCATATAGGAGAGTAAAGTGGCTGTGAAAACACTGTTTATAGGCACTGTGCCGGACCTGGGGTGAACAAATCCCGGAGAAGTGACATCAAGGCTGAGCCCAGTGAATAGGAGGCGGTCCCTCAAACATGGACAGAGGAGGGGTGCCTGGATGGCTCAGTCAGTTAAGCGTCCGACTTCAACTCATGTCATGATCTCCCGGTCCGTGGGTTCGAGCCCTGTGTCAGGCTCTATGCTCAGAGCCTGGAGCCTGCTTCGAGTTCTGTGTCTCCCTCTCTCTGTCTGCCGCTCCCCGGCTCACGCTCTCTCTCTCTCAAAAGTAAATAAACATTAGACATTTTTGGGAAAAAAAAAACAAAAACCATAGTGTTTAAAAACGTGGACAGAGGAGAGGGGATTCTGACCAGATAGCAGAGTGTGTGGAAGGTTCCAGAGCCTGGGGGAGGGGACCCAGGTGATGTTGCAGAAGCTCAAAGGTTGTTTCAGAGAGCTGAGTGAAAGATGAGGCCAGAGGCTGAGCGGGTCAGTGGCTGAGGGCCTTGTAAGAATGCCAAGAGTTTTGACTCTGTCAAAAGGGCGGAGGGGAGCTAATGAAGAGTCTTGAGCTCTTCAGCATGACAAGCTCAGAGCTGCTTGCCATTTAACACTCATCGGGCATTTTTATCTCTCTCAGCAGCTTAAAGAACCGACAGCGTCCTAATGCAGCCTTAGCGGCCGTGCAAAGGAGCAGAGGGTTTTCTCATTTTACAGGTGAGGAAACTTGAGATGCATGGAGGTGTGAGGCCTTGCCAAGGTCATGCAGGAGCCAAAAGTAGAAGTCGAGCCATCAGCAAAGTTCGTGACAACAGAGGGAAATAGGATAATGGCACAATGAATATACTACCCAAGGAGGATGGAGCTGATGTATGGTATAAATTCTTTAAATGATTTTTTTTTGTTTGTTTGAAGAACCGAATTCCCTGATTGAAGCTTCATCGGGAATGTATCGTGCAAGTTGGGACGCCGAAGGTCAAGGCTTTGGAATCACGCTGCAAATATCTCTGATCCTGCCTCCTAAAATACAGCCAGACCAAGAATGATGTCGCCATGCAGTGAGTGAAAGCAAGATCCCCCGCCTTGAGAAAAGATTGTGCTTCACTAACCAGACGCTTGGTTCATGGCAGTCTAAGTGGTTTCTGTTGTAGGGGGGAGAAACAAAAACACAAGTGACTTCTGCTATGTGAGAATGCAGAAGGAAGAGCCCAGGGCTAATTATTCAAAACCACGGGGAGGTAGACAGTGGCCTGTTTCCTCCAGTGTGAGAGGAGACAATAATGGCACCCATCTCCTAGGACTTTGGTGTGAGGACGGCATGAGTTAAGGCACTGTCCTAAGTGTCAGACATTTAGGCCCATGCCAGGCCTATAGTAGGTGCTCAGTTTGTTAGCTGTCCTTTCCCTAAGCCCCCTTAAAAATATGTGCACCCATTTGGAGAAACACAGTGGTAGAAAGGTCTTCTGCATGTACAAGCCTTCCCCGGAATCTAGCGGGGCCCTAGCTGTATCTCTAGGAGAATGGAGTCGAGCTGGGCGTGGGACCCATCTCCCAGCAGCACCCAGGGGATGCAAGTACAGGACGTCACCCGGTCATCGGAGCCACGTCCGCCATATAGCAGAGGAGAGGAGGGAATACCTCGGCACATTCACTGGAAAACTGGGTTGGATTCTGGTGTGGATCACCCAGAATAGATAACCAAATATAAGTGGACAGAGTACATCCCGTGTAAAGAGTGATTTAGCTAGAAGCGTGGTGTTTGAAAATGATTGTATTTTAAGTTTTTATTTGCAAATTCATTATATTACTTTAATATATAATATTTGCTAAAAGTCCCTGGGAAGCCAAATTAGAGTAATACATGAAAGGAAGATAATGCCATTTTCTACTCAAAAATACCATTTTCTACCCTTTCCAAGGTCTTATATCAGGTCAACAAACCCACGCTCTCTGTCCTCCATTTTCTTTTTTTTTTTTTTAACATGTTTATTTTTTTGAGAGAGAGAGAGAGAGAGACAGAGCGTGAACAGGGGAGAGGCAGAGAGAGAGGGAGACCTAGAATCCGAAGCGGGCTCCAGGCTCTGAGCTGTCAGCAGAGAGTCCGAAGCGGGGCTTGAACCCACGAACCGTGAGATCATGACCTGAGCCGAAGTTGGACGCTCAACCAACTGAGCCACCCAGGTGCCCCTGTCCTCCGTTTTCTGTCTGATGCTTTCTACTAATCTCTGGATCACACATTCAGCCAGGAATGAAGAAGCGTCACCCTTAGGTAAGAGCCCTTGACCCTTAAAGTCATCATTTGAGGAGATAAATCTGCATGATCAAAATCCTCCTTCAAAGTCTCTTCAGCTTTTTATGCAGATAGAGAGCTGTAGGCAGCTAGGAGCTGTCTACATTCAGCGACGCTGCACTGGCAGATTCTTTCCTTTATTTTTTTAAGCTTATTTATTTATTCTGAGAGAGAGAGAGAAAGTGTGAGTCAGGGAGGGGCAGAGAGAGAGGGAGAGAGAAAGAATCCCAAGCAAGTTCCACACCAACAGTGCGGAGTCCAACGCGGGGCTCGAACCTATGAGCTGTGGGATCATGACCTGAGCAGAAGTTGGACACTTAAAACGACTGAGTCACCCAGGCGCCCCTGGACAACATTTTTTTAAAAAGACCTGACAATACCAAGCGTTGGCAAAGATGTGCAGCAATTAGAACTATCATTCGTTTCCAATAGCCATGTAAAATTTTACAACCACATTGGTTATTTGGCAATTTCTCGTGAATTTAGCGTATACCTACCATATGGCCCAGTCATTTCACTCCTCAGTATATACTCAAGGGCAATTAAAACACATATCCACACAAAGACAGATACATGAATGTTTACAGGGTGGTTTTTTTTTGTAATTCCCTGAAGTTGGAAATAACTCAGATGTCTATCAACGCATAAACAAACCCTGGTATAGCGATATAATAGACTATATAATACTATTCAGAAAAAAAGGAACTAATAAAAAACTCCTTGAAATAAATTCATAGAGCTCTTTATTTCCATACCTTGTACCGTGTCAGCCTGTGCCCCTTCTTCCTCATTTTGTTTTCTCTAGCTTTGTAGCTGAGTTTCTAGAGATGGGCCTCCCTGGTCATAACTCAAGGAACCAACAGCATGGATATGATAAGTGAGTAGAGTCAAATGCACACACAAATATACACCACATGGTATTCTAAAGAGAAAAGACTAAACTATTTTGGCAGAAATCAGATCAGAGGTTGTTTGGTGTGTGTGAGGCATTGGCTTTCTGGGACAGGGCACAAGAGAGCTTCTTGAGGTGATAAAAATGCTCTCTGCCATGCATTTGTCAAAACTGATCAAAGCCTTTTTAAAATAAATGATCCTTTGTTTTTAAAACAAAGGATCTCAGTTAGATGGGTGAAGGACTTGTGATGAGCCTTTGTTTTTAAAAATAAACGATCTCAGTTAGATGGGTGAAGGACTTGTGATGAGCCCTGGGTGTTGTATGTAAGTGATGAATCGCTGAATTCTACTTCTGAAACCAATATTACACTGTATATTAACTAACTACAATTTAAATTTAAATAAGGATAAAGAAGGGACGCCTGGGCGGCTCAGTCAGTTGAGCATCTGACATCAGCTCGGGTCGTGGTCTCGCGGTCCGTGGGCTCGAGCCCCGCGTCGGGCTCTGTGCTGAAGGCTTAGGAGCCTGGAGCCTGCTTCAGATTCTCCCTCTCTCTCTCTGCCTCTCCCCCACTCGCTCTTCCTTTCAAGAATAAATAAACATTAAAACCCAACACAAAACAGGTCCAGTTTCTGCAGTGATACTGGAAGCCTCTGGTTTCAAAATGGAAACCATAAAGAATTTGAGCAAACCGTGTATCATGAAAGTTATTTATCACTTTTAAACTTCTCCCCAAGTCTTTGGGACTTACAAAAGCAGGTCAAAGAGCTTCCAGGAGAATGAATTAGTGGAAGGAAGAAACAGGCAAATAGCTTCTCTATTTGAGATAAGAAGAAAGGAAAAGAGTAATTTTCTTTGCAACTTAAAATAGTCTCTTTGTTTGTGTAATTAAACGACCACTTATTTGTAAGACCTAGTAGGCGAAATGTACACATTCAAAATTTGCAATTTAACCAAACATGTTTTAAATCGAGCAAGAAAAGCATTAATTATAAGTTTGTTTGTATTTTAAATTACAGTAAGAGACGATGAGGGAGTTCAGTGAAATACTTCAAGTTTTCTAAAAAAAGGGCTCCATTCTTTAAGTCCATGAGTGGCTTAAGAGTAATTTATATCCATATAAACCCACACAGATGCTCAGTTACTCTGAAATCCAGAGAGAGCACTGGAACAAATCAAACGGCACAGAAGAGAACTAGGTTAGCCCTGAAAATGTACAAAGGGGAGTTTGAAAGTGGTTATTTTGTCCAAAAAGAGATTTGGAGCCAAAGTGCAGATTTCTGCCATCTTCCTTGGTATAAAAGTGGTTCTGAGAATGTCTTTGAAATAGAAATCATAGAGCTAATTATTTCTGAGCCCTGTGTAGTGTCATCCTGTGTTCCTTCTTCTTCCTTTTGTTTTCTCTAGCGTTTGTAGCTGGGTTGATACAAATGGGCCCCCCCCAACATATGCCCAAGACTCCCCGAGAGTCTGAACCAAACAGGACTCGGTGTTTTGCCATCTTGTCAACTGGTCTTGGGATCAAGGGCGCTGGGATGCCCCCTGGGTGCCACCATGGGCACTTGCTGTCCCCCACCCAGCCAGGCTTGGCCTGTCCTGGAAACCAGTACAGCCAGACAAGGAGACAGCGCTCTCTGTGTCAAATGTCAGTGTGGCAATACCGTTCAGCTGCAAATTTGACATGCTTTACGAGTGGGGACTGTGCGACAAAGCCAGGAGTCATCTTTCCACTTGCACAAAATGCTGTGGGTTTGCAGACCGTTCATTTGTACCTTCCGGGACGTCCGTCAGGTCGAGCTTCCTATATCACTTGACACTTTTGTTAGAGAGGATGTGGTGGTGACATTATCTTTGGGCCAGAAATGCCAGTGACAACTGTTGTCACTGAACTAGATTCCCTACATTTGGTGGAGATTTCGGAGCCCTGGGATGTTGGGGTTAGGCAGTAGCACTGAGTCACAGACAATGACTCGTGGTGATGGACAGCAGACCAAAGCTCTGCAGTAATCAGAGCATTCAGTAATCAGAATAGTCCGTCCTGCAATGTCTTTAGAGTTGGTCATGGTGTCCCTGAACTGAAATAGTTGGGCACGTATTAAAGTCTTAATTTCTATAAGCAGAAAAGCTCTGTGTCTGGTGAACGGAAGTCTGAACTGAGTCACCACAAGACAGTCTTACCGTCTCTCCACCGGTTCTCAGACTTGACT